>NC_082664.1:119221737-119531737 GCF_025265405.1 Mesoplodon densirostris | reverse complement strand
AGTGACTACGACGGGGCTTGGCGGGGAGGAGCGCAGAGAGCTGCGGCGGGCGGGAAGCCCTTGAAGTGCTGGGGGCATGACAGTGCCCGGGGGAGCTGGGCCCCAGTCTTGAGACGGGACTGCCGGGGTCCCCCTCCCTCCCCTCGCGTCCTCCTCAGCATCTCATATCTCCCAGCTCCCATCTTATATCTCCCAGCCTTCCTGTTTGGAACCCGGGGCTGACCCCATTACCGCCCTTGGGAGTGACTGGAGCAGGTGGACCTTTGAGCCCAGGCGTATGAATGACCATCCCCCTCTCGGATCTTCTCGCATTCTGGGATCAGGGGCCCTCGAGGTCGCGTTCCCCTCGGAACCTGTATTTCCGTCTCGCCAGCTCCCGCGGGCCCCACAAGGTGCAGCCGTAGGGGTCGGAGGCACAGCATTCCGGAGAAGACAAGAGTCTGCAGCGCGTGGCGGGGCGCAGGGAACCTCAAGCTTTGTAAGGCTCGGGCAGTTGTGGGACTTAAAGGGCATCAGTTTCTCTAGGCCTGAGAAAAAGTCCCCGAACAGCTGGAATCTATGTTCGAACGGGTTGGTTAGGGAAGAAGCGAGCTCTCCATCCACGCAGGTATGCAAACCTAGGCTGAACGTTCACTTGGAGGGGATTACGCGGGAGTCTGCCATTTGGAGGAAGGGGCCGGGGAGCTCCCAGTTTACGTCGGGTGAGAATGAGGCCGTTATGCGTCCGCCTGAGTTGGCCCTGGAAAGCGCCCCACCGCCATCCCCCTCCACTGCCGCCAGCTGTGGAAGTCTCAATTCACTACGCTCCCCAGTCAGTGAAGGGAGACCGCGGAAAAGGCCCGCATCCCCTCCCGTCCCTCCCCTCCCCTTCCCAGCTCCCTCTGCAGCACTTAAAATGTAAATGTACTCCGTGATTAGCCGCCGGGTCGCTAATTACCGCTGAAGCCATTCATTACACTGTCAGCGCGCGTCGTAGCCAGCCGGCTGTGCGCTCCTGCCGTGCCGCGGAGTGGCAGGGCCCGGTGGGGAACGAGTGAGGGATGGGAGGGGGGCGGGGGACTCGAGGAGGGGAGCGGAAAGATTTAAGGCGGGGGAGGAACTGTGAAAGAGGGGAGCGAGGTTGGCTGAGAGGACGCGAGGGCGGGAAAGGGGCCAGTGTGCTCGATGGTGGCGTGCGGGAGCGGGGCGGGGAGAGCGGAGAAATGCACGAGGCAGTTAGGAATGGAGGCGAAGGAGAGGTAGCGAGGATAGCTGGGGAAGGGGGCGCTGTGATAGAGAAACCGGGATGAGGAGTGGGGCGAAGGCAGGATGCGCTGGGGGAGGCAGGGAGGAACCGGGAGGACAGGGCGGAAGAGGTTGGGAGGGGAGTAGAGGGCTCAAATCTGGGAACGTGGGTAAATAAATGTGAGCATCTGTGGCGCTCACTCCGCGACAGTTAGAAACGTGGACAGTCAAGACTTTCTGTTTAAAAAGTCGGGTGGCAGCTATCCACACAGTAGGACCACAAGTATTTTTTTTTTTAAGTTAGGGAGTCTGTTTCCGTGTGTGCATGTTTATAGATGTAAATGTATTTTTAAAATAATTTAAAAATATCTGCAAGAAAACAGCACACTGCATCTGTTACCGCTGAAGCCGCATTTTGTGGGCCTCTCTAAGGAAAGAACTACTAAATATGAATACAAAATTAAGCCCAGAGTTTTAGAACAGTCTGTGTAAGTGAGGTCCTGACCTTGAAGCCTGAGCTCCATTAGTTTCTTTTTGCCTCTTTGTGACCTTGGGCAATTTGCTTAATCCTTATGCCTTGGTTTTCTTAGCTGTAAAATGGGGCTAATACAGGAACCTGCCTCATAAAGTGGTTGTGAGACACATAACAGAATTAGAACCTTGGCTGGTAAGTTCTCAGGAAATGTTGGCTAATGTTATTTTTCATACATTATTTATGATTAAAATAAATTTTAAAAATTTTAAAAGGGAGGGGGAGGAAGAAACCTGGTGAAAAGGAAAAGAAATGGGCAAAGCCTTGGAAATAACAGTTTTCCTAATATGTTGGGGACTAGTGCATGGCAAAGTTGACTCCTTTCACCCTCCAAGGAGGTGGAGGGGTGACTAGGCTGGAGTCCAAGCCTCGCCAATGCAGCACCAGCCCCTGATCTGCAACGGGACCTTTCCAGCTGTACATCCCGCCTCTTGTGGACAAGTTGCCTGTCACCCCAATATTGGGAGAAGATCCCTGGTGCAGGGCAGGTCTCTTCCTCCTCTGTCTCCAGTGGCAGGAAGAGGATGGGGATCCCCTAAAACTCGTGGTCCTAGTCCCAGCTTGTCCAGGCAGGGGCTTGGGGGCATGCAAAGGAGTCAGAAACTAGAAAGTTAGAGAGGGCCAGAGGGAGGTCAGATTTATCAGGCACCCACCAAGTGCCCAGCATTGGGCCAGGTACTCACATCTATTCCCTGATTTAACCTTTGAAATCTTTCTTTCTATCATTGTTTGACAGATGTGGAAACTGAAGCACGGAGAGATTAAGTAACTGGCCCAATATACCACAGCTAGAAAGCAGCAATCACAGATACCTGAATGCAGGTGTTCTACCTCACCTGAGTTTAAGAAAAAAAGAAACTTCTTAATGATTTGAGCTCCCTAGTAAACGTGTGAGTTGGTTTTGGGGAGAGAGGCAGTTCCTACAGTGGGGAAGATGTACTGCTGCATAAAAATTACCCCAAAACTCAGTAGCTTAAAACAAAAACATTCATTCTCTTACCCAGTTTTTGAGAGCTAGAAATCCAAGAGCAGCTTATAGTGGTGGTTCTAGCTCAGGGCCTCTCATGAGGTTGCAGCCAAGATGTCAGCTGGGTCTGGAGCATCTGCTCTCAGGCTTACTCACATGTTGGTCAGAGGCTTCTGTTCCTTATCCCATGGATCTCTCCACAGATCTCATGACAAGCAGCTGGCTTCCCCTGGAGCTGAGAGAGGGGGAATGAGAAAGGGAGGGAGAGAGAGAGAGAGAGAGAGAGAACAAGCGTGGAACCACAATGCCTTTTATGGCCCCACCTCCTCTGAAGGGGAATCTGGTTCCAATTCTTGAAGGGAGCAGTATCAAAGAATTTGTAGACATTTCAAAACCACAACAGAAGGGGAGTGTTTGGGAGGCAAATTCAGGAGGAGAGAGAATTGGGACTCAACATATCGAAGCAAATATGTGGAAAGACTTTGAATCAGGAGAGCTGGATTTATTTGTTTATTGTTAAATGGATGTAAGAGTGACAACTTTTCCAAGATTGTTTTTGGTCATGGGCATAAGAGCAGTCACCGCTCTACAGGGCTCTCCTGGAGGTTGAGTAGGATTATGGCTATCAGAGCTCTTTGTAAATTTAACACTGCTAGGCAATGATGCCTGGAGGTGAGCGTGGCCTGGGAGAGAGTTCTGCTATAACAGACAGGTACCTCCTCCATTAGACTGAGTCCGGGGCCCTGGGCCAGTGCTCTGATTCTAACTCCCCATCTTTGTCTCCACCATAGTCCAGCCTCCTCACCATGTTTCACTTCCATCAATGCTTTTCCCCTTGGGCCAGCCAGGATAGGACCCAGGAGTCCCAACACCACCAAAGCCTCTACCTTCAGGCCACTCCTCCTGCTGTACTGGCTATGGCCCCACAGATGGGGAAACAGGGGTTTGCATAGCAGACCCAGTGAGTGCTTCCCTTTACGGACAAAAGCCATTAACCTAGCATGAAATACGCTTGTTTTCTAGCCAACAGGCCAAGTCACCTGAGTCCTGGGAGGGAGGGGTCAGAGGGGGTATGTGAGGCCTAGAATGAGTGAGGAGAGGGGTCTGTAGGATGGGGAAAGGAGAGGCAAAAGAAGCCACTGGAGCTCCTTCTCCATCTCTTCAGGAGTGGGTGCTACTGCTAGTCGTCCATCTTCCTTCCAGATTCCAGAGGCAAGTATAGTAAAAAGCCACTCACTTGGGCAAAGTTAGAGTTCCCAGGAGAGTGCTTGTCCCCAAAAGACTTCCCAAGAGCCTGCTGGGATGCCTGAAATCCCCCGTTATTTCTTCCACCTTTAGGTCAATTTTGCCCTCTGAAGATAAGGTTATACTCCTAATTCCAAGGTGGGAATTGATTAAAAACAAAAGAATCAGCATGTTTGAGAACTTTGGGGTGGGAGGAAAGTATAGAGCTGATGAGGTGTGCGAATAGTTACCAACTGTAGCGGACACTTACTTAGCACTTACTTTGTGCCGGACACTCACACATATTAACTCATTTCATACAACAGTGAAGCCACTACCCATTTCATAATTGAGGTAGAGCCAGATCCAGAGTCAGTATGGCTTGAGCCTGTTCTTAATCATGGCATTAGACCATCTGCAGGAGAATGGGGAAACAGGGCAGAAAACCACCAGCTCTAGGCCTCTGCAGCTACCCACAACGAAGGTCCTGGAACTCCAGGGTAGAATTCTACTCAGCCAGGTGCTTGCCTGGGATGGGGCGGGGGGGCACCAGGGCCGCTCTTCCTCCTCCCACTCTGACCTGGGCCACAGCTAGGGTGCTTGGTTTACGCCTTCCCAGAATTACAATTATCCTTCAGGGATGCACTGAGTTTTTCTACAACTTAAAAAATGCTTGCCTATCTAACATACATGAGCAGCTGGTGAGGTGGTTAAGAGCATGGACTCCAGCCTGACTGCCTGGGTTTGAATCCCAGCTCTGCAGCTTGCTAGCTGTGCTCTTGGTCAAGCTATGGGACTTCTCTGTGCCTCAGTTTCCTCTATTATAAAATGGAATCTATGAGGATGATAATAGGACTTACTTCTTGGAATTGTCTCAGGTTATGTCCCAGTACCTCCATGGGATCATCACTCCCACTTTGCAGATATAGGCTAAATCCCTTGTCCAAAGACTCAGCTACTGAGCAGCAAAGCTTGGAGGCAAACCTGGTGGGTGGGGTTAAAAAAATTAAAAAAGAGAGAGAGAGGCAGAGCAGAATGTCAGCCCTCATGGGGCAGCCGGAGCTGCTGGGCCCCAGCTGTTTGTTGACAGGTAGGAATGCAGACCCAGTGGTTTTGTTTTGCTTCTGTGTGATTTGACATTTTCTGCTTCATTTCAATGGGGAGTGGTTGTATCAGCTTTTCTGAATGTTACATGCGTAGATCCCTTCTCCCATCACATCCTGTCAGAGTCAGGCTTATAATAAACTGTAATTTTGTTTCTGTAGAGGCCCCTAGGATTTGGAGCACTGGGAAGAAGCCAGGAAATAGTTTCCTCTTCCCTGCACCGCCTCTTTTCCTGGCAATTGTCCCTTCCCCACCTCCTCATGGTGGTGAGAATGGAAGAAGCTCTTTTCACATGATACTCCTGTCACCACCATCCCAGGGTTCATCCCAACCGGGGTTCATCCCAGTTCAACGAGCTAGTTGGTCAAATCCAACTTTATGACCATGAGGGTCCCCTGTCACCACCAGGTAATTAATTGTCTTCCCTTCTTTTGAGCAAAAGATGAAGTTAACCAAGTGTGCCTGCCCTCTATTCTGAATTGAATCACAAGGCGCCTTGTGCATACTGTCCCAGATGATAAATTTTACATATTTCAACAAGGAAAAAGAGCATATTTTGTTTGCAGAATTCCTGGGAGAACCCTCTCTCTGCCCAGAAATCATGCATACTTGCTGATGAATGAACTGCTCAGTGAACCTTCTTTGGGAAAGATAATAGTTGTGATTGGGTGTCACCAGCTCCCATCATTTCTGCCTCCAGGGAAGCCATGGGAACAGGAAGAACTCCCCTTTCTAAAGCAGTTGTCTTGTTGTATCCACAGATCTTCACTCTGGGTATTGGCACACCTTTCAGATTCTTCCCTGAAGTTCAAGTGGGCAAAACAGGTCCAGTGTTTTCAAAAAAGAAGCCCAGGGACTTCCCTGGTGGTCCAGTGGTTAAGAATCTGCCTTTCAATGCAGGGGATGTGGGTTTGATCCCTGGTCGGGGAAGATCCCACATACTGTGGGGCAACTAAGCCCTTGCGCCACAGCTACTGAGCCTGCATGCTCTAGAGCCCGCATGCCACAACTAGAGAGCCTGTGTGCCGCAACTAGAGAGCCTGAGCACCACAACTAGAGAGAAGCCAGTGCGCCACAACAAAAAGACCCCGCATGCTGCAATGAAGATCCCGCGTGCCGCAGCAAAGACCCAACACAGCCAAATAAATAAATAAATAAATATTAAAACACAAACAAAAAAGAAGCCCAAATTTCATATTTTTGTGTGACAGTTTAGGTTTTTAAATGTTACCAAATGTTTCAGTGAACTGTTGCTGGCTAACAAATCACCTTTAAACTTTCTTTTTTAAATAAATTTATTTATTTATTTTTGGCTGTGTTGGGTCTTCATTGCTTCGTGTGGGCTTTCTCTAGTTGCGGTGAGCGGGGGCTACTCTTCATTGCAGTGTGTGGGCTTCTCATTGTTGTGGCTTCTTTTGTTGAGGAGCACAGGCTCTAGGTGCACAGGCTTCAGTAGTTGTGGCACATGGGCTCAGTAGTTGTGGCTCACGGGCTCTAGAGTGCAGGCTCAGTAGTTGTGGCGCATGGGCTTAGTTGCTCTGCAGCACGTGGGATCTTCCTGGGCCAGGGCCCGAACCTGTGTCCCTTGCATTGGCAGGAGGATTCTTAACCACTGTGCCACCAGGGAAGCCCCAAATCACCTTAAAACTTAGTGGTTAAAAATAACAGTGATTTCTTGTTTCTAATGCTTCTGTGGTTTGCCTGGGCCCAGCCTGGCCGTTCTGCTCCATATGGTATCAGTTGGGGTCACTCACTCATAGACATTCAGCGGGGAGCTTGACCAGGGCTGGAACACTCAAGATGGTTTCATTCACATGTCTGGTGCCTGGACGGGGTGGCTGGAATGGCTGGGGGTGCTGGCTGGGCCTGTCCCCACATGATCTCTAGCCCAGACTTATTTCTTAAGTGGCTTGATTCCAAAAGGATGAAAATGGGGGCTTCAAAGACCCTTAAGTTCTAGGCCCAGAAGTCACACATTATTACCCCCTTTGCATTCCATTGGTCAAACTAAGATGCACATCTAGCCCAGATTCAAGGTGCAGGAAAATAAATTCCACCTCTTGGTGGAAGGTCTGACATGTATATACAGGCACGGGAGCCACCTCTCTGGACAGTCTACCATATCAACTAACTCCTGTCATTAAAACACACATATCTGCAGGTCAGTGTGGTCCACAGATGTAACTTCTACTTGAAACTTTTAAGAAATTCACTGGAAATCCTTCATGACCAGGGGCTTTTTATGACAGGAGGTAGGGTGGGGATTAGCAGGAGAAGGATACTCTGGGCTTTCTCTGGTGTTCATGAAGCCTTTTTTCATTGGAAGAGATGAAGTCAGAAGCTAGGCACTGCCCATGTCTGACTATTATTACTTCCTTCTTATCAACCTACTTTGGGACTACTTCCATCAATGAGCCTGAATCCCAAAGCTCCCCAGTTATAACTTGGAGGGAAGAAGGCTAAATGATTGTTAGGATTTCTTTAAATACCCTGGCAGGTACATCCGCTTTTGCCTAAGAAATCATTGCAGGATTTTAATCGGGCCTGTTTTGATTAGGTTAGTACTTTGAAATGCTCACTTAGGATGCTAAGATGCCTCTGTTCCAGTTACCAACTGCTGCCTGACAAATTATCCAAAATTGAGTTGTATAAAGCAATAATTTATTATGTTCACAGATTCAGTGGGACAGGAATTTAGGCAGGGCAGCAAGGGAGGTTTGTCTCTTTCTTGCCCGTGTCTGTGGTTTCAGCTAAAAGACTCATATGAAGGCTGGGGGCCAGAATAATCTGAAAGTTTTCTTACTTGCATGTCTGTTGGTTCTTGCTGGCTGTCAGATGAAAGCCTCAGATCTCCATGTGTGCCTCTTCATGTGGTCTTTCTGCTTAGAGTACTTTGAGCATCCTCACAGCATGGCGGCTGGATTCCAGGGTGAGCATCCAATGACAGAGAGAGCCAAGCATAAACCATATTGCTTTTTATGACCTAGCCTTGGGTGTCACACAGTGTCACTTCTGCCACGTTCTGTTTACCAAGGAAGTCACTAAGCCTTTGCCCAGGCTTGTGGGCAAAGGAAATAGACTCCATTTCTAGATAGAGAATGGCAAAGTTCTGGAAGAGCATGTAGGACTAGAAATATTGCTGTGGCCATTTTTAGAGAATATAATCTGCCATGGCCTTAAAGAGGCATTAATTCAGTGAAACCACCATTACATCCAAAATCTGCACTCCTCCCTCCTCTGATGTCATCTCCCACCACTCTCCCCTTTACTCATTCCATTGAAGCCTCACCAGCTCCCTTGCTTTCCCTCAAACACAATGAACACACTTCCATGTCAGGGCCTTTGTACTTGCTGCTCCTTCTGCCTGGAATGCTGTCCCTCTGATATCCCCCTGGCTCTCTCCCTCATATTCTTCAGTCCCTGCCCAAATGTCACCTCTGACAGGCTTCCCTGACCACCCTAATATAACAAACAAACAAACACAAATCCCCCTACTTCAGTCTCTATTCCCTTCTTTGGCTTTATTTTTCTTGGTGACATTTATTGCCTAACCTAATTATAGTTTAAAAATTGTTTATTACCTGTCTCCTCCCACTAGAATGTAGGCTCCATGAGGGCAGGGACTTTGTTTGGTTCTCACCTGCATCTCCAGCACCCAAAACAGTGTCTGATACTCAGAAGGTGGTCAATATTTGTTGAGTGAATGAATGATGGGCTTCACTGGGTATGAAAAATCAGCAACTCACTCCCAGAACATGGTCTAAAACAGTGGTTCTTAAAGTGTGATTCAGGGATCTTTGGAGGTCCCTGGATTTTGGTGGGGAAATGGAGGGAGGGAGGATCTGTGGGAGCAAACATTTTTGGGAACACTAAGATATTATTTGCCTTTTTCATCCTTATTCTCTCATGAATGTACAGTGGAATTTTCCAAAGGTTGCATGACGTGATATTGCAACAAATTAAATGCAGAAGCAGATATGGGACTCCAGCTGTCTTCTATTAAGTCAGACACTAAAGATATCTTCAGAATTGCAAAATAATGTGCTCTGCTAGTGGGACCTCACCAGAACCTGACCATGCTGGCACCCTGATCTCAGACTTTCCAGTGTCCAGAACTGTGAGAAATACATTTCTCATTTAAACCCAAACAGAACAAAACAAACAAACAAAAACACAATGCCACTCTTCTCACTACTTTTTTATGTGTGTTTGTTTGGAAAATATAATTATTTTAAATAAAATTATGTTTTTTATGTTAACATGTAATTTATTATTATTATTTTGAATGGATGAATACATAAATTTTTTAATGTTTTAAGTTATAATACAGTAAATATTGGTAAATAACCCACATTTTTAAAGTTCTATGGGGTTAATAAAAATAGAAAAACTCCCACAAGGACTCAGAGGCAAAAAATATACAAATCAATTTTCACTGCAAAGTAAAGGAGTTGTTACAGTGGAGGATTACTGGACTGAATGTCAATATTATGACATAGTATGAGTGTGTTTCATGTTTGGTAATTGCAATCATTGTTGCTTTTGTTGTGGTCATCCATTTACAATGCTTGGTGTCAGATTATTTATCTCTTGTAAAAATAAAATACAGTGTGTGTGTGTGTGAAAAAAATAAAAAATAAAAAAAATTTTAAGAAAATTAAAAATAAAATAAAATTCACTGATTAAAAAAAAGTTCTATGGGGTTAATAATTTTTAAGAATGAAAAGTGGTTCTGAGACTAAAATGTTTGAGAGGGTAGGAAGCAGAGAAGCTAAATTATTTTCCATATTACAGAATTGGGGATTGTGGAGCTGATCATCAGCAGTTCCAGAGAGATGAGGGTTGGGAGGAGGCCGAGGGGTCTGGACCCAGGGAAGAGTTGAAGTGTGCAAAGGAGTCAAGCATCACGGTGGCCCATGTACCCATGGAGGAACAAGGCCAGGGCATCAGGATCTGAGTTCAGGAATGACCAAAAATGTTCTAGAGACAGTCAGGTATGTTATTGACTGTTTATTGTTTTAATTGATCCAAAAAGATTTAATTTGTTTGGGGGAATATGCATAAAACATTGTCATTTTCATAGTAATTTACATATAATAACAAAAGAATAAAGCAACCAGATCCTTGAACTCACAAGTGAAAAGCATAACACTGGTGCAAATTTTCAGTTTCTAAAATTAAAAGCCAAGCAAGGAAAGTAATATATATATTTCTTATTAAATAATGGGTGGCCATAAAATTATCAGTTCATGAAAGGAAGGTTGACTTATAGCAAACTAGCTCTCAAGAGACTGATGAATAAACCAGACAGGAACTGTCAAAGGGTCTGGCAGTCACATCCTCTGACTGATCACACCTCTAAGAAAGGTCCATGGGAGGCAAGGTAATGAATGACCAGAGTTATGACTGATGGCTCTTGAGTCAGAGCAAGGGAGTTTGTCATATGACTTACCAGTTACCCTTCCAATAAATACCTTTTCTGCTCACATTAGCCAGAGTTGGCTTCCTCACATTTACAACCAAGAACCCTTGGTTGATCAAGGCATCTTTAACATACATGGGATACTTACTGCCTTGGGAGTGGCTGAAATCACCAGGGGATGTGAGTTAAACAATAGCTTGAGTGCGCAATGGACAGAAGAATAACAATTTTGCTTTTCCTTTTGGGGGATGTTTGAAGAATAAATAGAAGAAAGAAGAAGTTGAGGGCACTGAAGAAAGAGGATAATTGATGGATTAAAATCCCTGAAGAGGCAATAAGTGGGGCTGGGAAAACTGGACAGCTACATGTAAAAGAATGAAATTAGAACACTCCCTAACACCATACACAAAAATAAACTCCAAATGGATTAAAGACCTAAATGTAAAGCCAGAAACTATCAAACTCTTAGAGGAAAACATAGGCAGAACATTCTATGACATAAATCACAGTAAGATCCTTTTTGACCCACCTCCTAGAGAAATGGAAATAAAAACAAACATAAACAAATGGAACCTAATGAAACTTAAAAGCTTTTGCACAGCAAAGGAAACCATAAACAAGACAAAAAGACAACCCTCAGAATGGGAGAAAATATTTGCAAATGAAACAAATGACAAAGGATTAATCTCCAAAGTTTACAAGCAGCTCATGCAGCTCAATATCAAAAAAACAAACAACCCAATCCAAAAATGGGCAGAAGACCTAAATAGACATTTCTCTAAAGAAGATATACAAATTGCCAACAAACACATGAAAGGATGCTCAACATCACTAATCATTAGAGAAATGCAAATCAAAACTACAATGAGGTATCACCTCACACCAGTCAGAATGGCCATCATCAAAAAATCTAGAAACAATAAATGCTGGAGAGGGTGTGAAGAAAAGGGACCCCTCTTGCACTGTTGGTGGGAATGTAAATTGATACAGCCACTATAGAGAACAGTATGGAGGTTCCTTAAAAAACTAAAAATAGAACTACCATACAACCCAGCCATCCCACTACTGGACATATATCCCGAGAAAACCATAATTCAAAAAGAGTCATATACAACAATGTTCATTGCAGCTTTATTTACAATAGCCAGGACATGGAAGCAACCTAAGTGGCCATCAACAGATGAATGGATAAAGAAGATGTTGCACATATATACAATGGAATATTACTCAGCCATAAAAAGAAACGAAATTGAGTTATTTGTAGTGAGGTGGATGGACCTAGAATCTGTCATACAGAGTGAAGTAAGTCAGAAAGAGAAAAACAAATATCGTATGCTAACACATATATATGGGATCTAAAAAAAAATGTTCTGAAGAATCTAGGGGCATGCAGGAATAAAGACGCAGACATGGAGAATGTACTTGACACGGGGAGTGGGAAGGGTAAGCTGGGATGAAGAGAATGGCATGGACATATATACACTACCAAATGTAAAATAGATAGCTAGTGGGAAGCAGCCACATAGCACAGGGAGACTAGCTGGGTGCTTTGTGACCACCTAGAGGGGTTGGATAGGGAGGGTGGGAGGGAGATGCAAGAGGGAGGATATATGAGGATATGTGTATATGTATAGCTGATTCACTTTGTTATAAAGCAGAAACTAATACACCATTGTAAAGCAATTATACAATAAAGATGTTAAAAAAGTAAGTAAAGGAAAAAAAATCCCTGAAGAGGAACTTTGCTGGTGGTCCAGTGGTTAAGACTCTGTGCTTCCACTGCAGGGGCACAGGTTTGATCCCTGGTCGGGAACAAAGATCTCGCATGCAGTGAGGCACAGCCAAAACAAAAAAAAATCCCTGAGGAGTTAAGGAGGGGTGGAAATCAGAGCAAAGTTGGGGGGCTGTCCTTAGCCTGGGAGAAGATGGGGAGACATCTGTTTCAGTCCATTTGGGCTGCTGTAACAAAATACCACAGACTTGGTAGCTTATAAACAACAGATATTTATTTCTCTCTGTTCTGGAGGCTGGAAGTCCAACGTCAGGATGCACTCACGGTGGGGTGAGGGTCTTCTTTTGGGATGTAGACTTCTTGTTGTATCCTCACATGGTGGAAGGGGCTAGGGGGCTCTTTGGGGGTCTCTTTTATAAGAACACTAATCCCTAGTCTCTCCTCAAAGACCTCACCTTCTAATACCATCATATTAGGGGGTCAGGATTCAACATATGAATTTGGAGGGGGCACAAATATCCAGCCTATAGCAACATCTCTTCCTTTGAGACAAGTAGGAAGGAGGAACAGATATAGGGGCATGTTAATTTTTCCACCGAAAGAGTTGAGGTTACCTGCTGAGACTAAATGGAGTGGGCACTATTGGGAGGAATTATCCCCAATGGGCTTTTGCAACGTCCACATTCAAGGACATCAGCTGATAGGAGTTTATTGAAAGGATACCCAGGGAAGAAAGCAACACTATTATTTTTTTATTTTTTTTTAGAATGATTTATTACAATCTTCCTCACTTTTTAAGACTATTATTAATTTATTTATTTATTTTTGGCTATGTTAGGTCTTCGTTTCTGTGCGAGGGCTTTCTCTAGTTGTGGCAAGCGGGGGCCACTCTTCATCGCGGTTTGCGGGCCTTCTCACTATCACGGCCTCTCTTGTTGCGGAGCACAGGCTCCAGACGCGCAGGCTCAGTAGTTGTGGCTCATGGGCCTAGCTGCTCCGCGGCATGTGGGATACTCCCAGACCAGGGCTCGAACCCGTGTCCCCTGCATTAGCAGGCAGATTCTCAACCACTGCGCCACCAGTGAAGCCCAGCAACACTATTATTGATCATTGATTCATTCCAAATATGTATGGGGTCTCTGTTATGTGACAGGCACTGATGTAGGTGCTGGGGATACAGCAGTGAACAACACAAGAACAGTACTTGCTCAGTGGAGCTCACATTCTAGTGAAATAAAAATAGCCCAGTAGATGTGCTCATCACCACCTCCATGGCGCTGAATTGTCAGATGAACTGAACTCCTGATTGCCTCTGCAGTCAGTACACAGAATGAAGCCCATGGCCCCCTGAATATGCCCAGTTGGTGCTCACCAAGTGTGGCAGACAATGCTGGTACCCTCCTCAGTATCCATTCTCCCCGTCTTCCTTACTAATACAACCCTGGTTTTACTGGCAGAGACAATTGTGCCCAGTTAAAAAGTTAAAATGTGCCACACAGTCACTTCCTTGCCAAATAGGAGTGACTATGTGACAGCTCAGGACAATGAGAGATAAATGGAAATTGTTGGGTAGGGCTTCATGGAAAGCTCATTAAATAAGGGTGCAGACTCAGCTAGCATGCCCTTTAGCCCTTTGCCCTTCCTCCTTCCAGCTGTCTGCAATGCAGCCATGGTGGCTGCAGTTGAGAAGCCATCTCAAAAGTCTGAGGAAAAGGCCAAGAGATATGCAGAGATTTCTACGCTGTATCATTTTTTAAAATTGAAGTATAGTTGATTTATAGTGTTGTGTTAATTTCTGCTGAACAGAAAAGTGATTCAGTTATATGTATAAACATTCTTTTTTTTTTTTTTTTTTTGGCTGCACCGTGCAGCTTGAGGGATCTCAGTTCCCTGATCAGGGACTGAACCCAGGCCACGGCAGTGAAAGCATGGAGTCTTAACCGCTAGGCCATCAGGGAACTCCCTATACATTCTTTTTTATATTCTTTTCCATTATGGTTTATACAGGATATTGAATATAGTTCCCTGTGCTATATAGTAAGACCCTGTTTTTTACCCATTCTATATATACTAGTTTGCATCTGCTAATCCCATACTCCCCCTCCATCCCTTGCCCACCCCCCTACCCCTTGGCAACCACAAGTCTGTTCTCTATGTCTGTAAGTCAGTTTCTGTTTCATTGATAAGTTCATTTGTGTCATATTTTAGATTCCACATATAAGTGATATCATATGGTATTTGTCTTTCTGACTTACTTCACTTAGTATGATAATCTCTAGGTCCATCCATGTTGCTGCAAATGGCACTATTTTGTTCCTTTTAATGGTTGAGTAGTATTCCATTGCATATATGTGCCACATCTTCTTTATCCATTCATCTGTTGATGGACATTTAGGTTGTTTCCATGTCTTGGCTATTGTAAACACTGCTGCTATAAACATAGGGGTGCATGTATTTTGAATTATGGTTTTGTCTGGATGTATGCCCAGTAGTGGAATTGCTGGATCATATGCCAACTCTATTTTTAGTTTTTTTGAGGAACCTCTATACTGTTTTCCATAATGGTTACACCAGCTTAAGTTCCCACCAACAGTGTAGGAGGGTTCCCTTCTCTACACACCCTCTCCAGCCTTTGTTATTTGTAGACATTTTAATGATAGCCATTCTGATCAGTGTGAGGTGGTATCTCATTGTAGTTTTGATTTGCATTTCTCTAATAATTAGCAATGTTGAACGTCTTTTCATGTGCCTGTTGGCCATCTATATGTCTTCTTTGGAGAAACGTCTACTTAGGTCTTCTGCCCATTTTTGATTGGGTTATTTGTTTTTTGTTGTTGTTGAGTTGTATGAGATGTTTGTATATTTCAGAAATTAATCCCTTGTCAGGGATTTGCATCATTTGCAAATATTTTCTCCTATTCCATAGGTTGTTTTTTCGTCTTGTTTATGGTTTCCTTTGCTATGCAAAAGCTTGTAAGTTTGATTAGGTCCCATTTAAAAAATATATTTATTTATTTTTATTTTGGCTGTGCTGGATCTTAGTTGCGGCATGCGGGATCTTCATTGTGGCATGCGGGATCTTCGCTGTGGCATGTGGGATCCTTAGTTGTGGCATGTGAGATCTTTTAATTGCAGCATGCAAACTCTTAGTTGTGACATGCATGCAGGATCTAGTTCCTCAACCAAGGATCGAACCTGGGCCGCCTGCATTGGGAGCGTGGAGTCTTATTCACTGGACCACCAGGGAAGTCCCCTCGTTTTTTAATTTTTTTGCTTTTATTTTTATTGCCTTGGGAGACTGACCTAAGAAAACACTGGTATGATTTATGTCAGGGAATGTTTTGCCTGTGATCTCTTCTAGGAATTTTATGGTGTCATGTCTTATATTTAAGTCTTTAAGCCATTTTGAGTTATTTTTGTGAATGGTGTGAGGGTGTGTTCTAACTTCATTGATTTACATGCGGCTGTCCAACTTTCCCAACACCACTTACCAAAGAGACTTTTTCCCATTGTATATTCTTGCCTCGTTTGTCTAAGATTAATTGACCGTAGTTGTGAGAGTTTATTTCTGGGCTCTTTATTCTGTTCCATTGATACATATGTCTGTTTTTGTGCCAGTACCATACTGTTTTGATTACTGTAGCTTTGTAGTATTGTCTGAAGTCTGGGAGGATTATGCCTCCTGCTTTGTTCTTTTTCCTCAGAATTGCTTTGGCAATTCTGGGTCATTTATAATTCCATATAAATCTTAGGATTATTTGTTCTAGTTCTGTGAAAAATGTCATGGGTAATTTGATAGAGATCACATTAAATTTGTAGATTGTTTTGGGTAGTATGGCCATTTTAACAGTATTAATCCTTCCAATCCAAGAGCAATCAATTTCCTTTATTAATGTTTTATAGTTCTCAGCATATAAGTCTTTCACCTCCTTGGTCAGGTCTATTACTAAGTATTATAATTGTTTTGGATGTGATTGATTTTTTTTTACATTCCCTTTCTGATATTTCATTGTTAGTATAAAGAAATGCAAATGATTTCTGTATGTCAATCTTAAATCCAAAAAAAAAAATCTTGAATCCTGCTGCCTTGCTGAATTTGTTTATCAGTTCTAGTAGTTTTTGTGTGGAGTCTTTAGGGTTTTCTGTATATGATGTCATGTCATCTGCATATAATGACAATTTTACCTCTTATCTTCCAATTTGGATACATTTTAATTATTTTTCTTGTGTGATAGCTATGGCTAGGACTTCCAATACTATGTTGAATAGAAGTGGTGAGAGTGGGCATCCTTGTCTTGTTCCAGATTTTAGCGGGAAGGCTTTTAGCTTTTCACCGTTGAGTATTATATTGGCTGTGGGTTTGTCATAAATAGCTTTTATTACATTGAGATATGCTCCCTCTATATCCACTTTGTCTACCCTGAATCTTTTTTTTGGGGGAGGTGCACTGCACAGCATGCAGAACCTTAGTCCCCTGACCAGGTATTGAACCTGTGTCCAGTGCAGTGGAAGCATAGAGTCCTAACCACTGGACCTCCAGGGAATTCTACCCTGAATCTTAAAGTCACCAAGCCAACTCACTTATTCTTGGACTTCTCATTATGTGAGAAAAAGACTTATCTTGTTTAAGCCACTGTTATTTGAGTTTTCTGTTACATGTAGCCAAGCTAAATCCATACATGATACACCAAGAATCATCTGTGTTTGTGGCCATGAGAATGACTTCTCTCATCTTTCATGACAGGGAGCGCAATTGAACAAGGGACCCAGCTGCTGCTTTCTGAAATCCATCACTACATTTGTTACAAGGCCAAATTTCCCATGGGCTGCTTCTGGCTAATGAATGAGCATAGATGGGATATTAAAGCAGGCCCACTCCTGGGAAAATGTGGATGATGGGTGGCTTTTGCTGGAGGACTCCCCAGTGGCATTGCTGAACTTTCCTGCACCGCAGTCTAAAATGCTTCCACCCACCTTCCTTCCTTCCCTCTCTCCTTCACTCAAGCTCAGACTTGTAGCACGGTCTGATGGTTCTCCTAGGCTCACCTGGCTCCCTCTTCATTTTCTCTAACCAATCATTTCCCCTAATAAATATCTTTGGTATTTAATCCCATCTTGGTGTCAGCTTCTCTGGGAACTCAGACTAACACATTCCCAAACCTGTTTATGCCTTTTGTATTCATTATTGTAAATACATAATTTAATAAAGTGTAACTAAACCAAAGAAATACGAGTGCAAAAGGAAAGTTAGTTATTATTTCTATGAAAACTAACTTTACTGCTTTGGAAAATTTGGAAAAGATAGTCATTTGTTTAAAAAGCTGTTCACAAAAAGAC
This sequence comes from Mesoplodon densirostris, assembly GCF_025265405.1. Taxonomy (NCBI): domain Eukaryota; kingdom Metazoa; phylum Chordata; class Mammalia; order Artiodactyla; family Ziphiidae; genus Mesoplodon; species Mesoplodon densirostris. Next base: position 119,514,195 of record NC_082664.1, on the reverse strand, counting down.
AAATACTATATGATTCCACTTATATGAGGTATTTAAAGTAATCAAATTCATTTTGGTTTTGAAAGTAGAATGGTGGTTACCAAGGGCTGAGGCAGAGGGAGAAATGGGGAATTGTTGTTTAATGGGTAAAAAGTTTCAGCTTTGCAAGATGAATTGTTCTTTGTACAACGATGTGAATATACTTAACACTGAATACTTAAATGAATACTTAAAAATGGTTAACATGGTACATTTATTTTTTATTTTTAATTTTTTTATCAAAGTATAGTTGATTTACAATGTTGTTTAGTAAATTCTTTTAATTGAGTGAAAGATTCTTTAACTTCTACAGCGCTTTACAATTTTCAAAAGTTTCACAATATAATTTAAGATGGTAAATTTTATCTTGTGTGGGTTTTTTTTTTTACCACAATGAAAAATAAATGAAAAAAATAGCTTTCAAGTTTGGCTTGGGGAAACCACTGTAAAAGATTTGGGAAACTATAAAAACTCAAGAGTCTGCACTCAAATTGCCTTGCAATTGTCCTAAAACTCTTATGCATGTTATAGAATCTGGAAATCTAGACAATTTGTTATGGGTATGTTTTACAAGAAATGAGGAATTCCAATCAGCAGATCCATATTAAAAAAAAAAGCCTTAGCATTACATCAAAAGATTAGCAAGTTAATACACATTTATATGTTTTAAGTTAAAACATGTCCAAATACATATCTTTTTTTATGATACTCCTTTTTTTTTTTTTTTTTTTTGCAGTACGCGGGCCTCTCACTGCTGTGGTCTCTCCCGCTGCGGAGCACAGGCTCTAGACGCGCAGGCTCAGAGGCCATGGCTCACGGGCCCAGCCGCTTCGCGGCATCCTCCCAGACCAGGGCACGAACCCATGTCCTCTGCATCGGCAGGCAGACTCTCAACCACTGCGCCACCAGGGAAGCCCTATGATACTCCTTTTAAGCTGACTTTTTTGTTGAATTGACCAACTTCTGGTTTCAATTGCATCAGATAAGAGGGCTTCTACTGAAATAATGATAGTAAATGTGAATTGCTTTATTGCCCAATTATTATATGCCCAGGGTGAAAGGCTTGAGTATAGCTACAGGAGAAGGATGAGCAGAGAAGGGAGGACGTTTCAGGCATCAGGAAGAGGCTGATAAACAGGGCTCAGGGAATAATGTCCTTCAAGATTGAAGGACCTGTTTGGCAGTGCCGAGAGGACTGGAAGAAGAGCAGGCTATAGTCCAAGAGACAAGAGGGGAGAATGAGATTCTTGGGCAAAACTGTTCCTGGTGAGGGATGACAAGTCCCATAGTGAGACCATGGGAAAAGGGTGATGGCTGAAGGAGAAACAAAGGTCACTGGAGTGAGGAGGAGTCATAAGCCCAGGGTGTTGAGTGGGTCACCCAGTGAACTCAGAAGTCTTCTAGACTGGCAGCAAGATTGGGCCTGGAGGATAAATGGGGGACCAGTGATGTGCTGGAAGCAGCTCGTACTGGCTCATGAGAGCCAATTGTTAAAATTTCAATTTTGTGATCTGCTTGATAAACACAGCCATTATTAAAATTTTAATTATATTACCTTACAATGAAGTCAACTATGTTAAAACAAAGGTAATAAAATATTCAAAACTCATCACTTTCAGACATGTTTGTTATTTGTCTTCAAGGAGAAGAAACATGAGAACAGTTAACAATCCTAAATTCTGAGTGTGGTAGAGTTATATGTAAGGTAGTGCTGGCACAGAGGAAGAAGAAAGCACAGGCCCTAGGGGGATGAGGCAAGGGTGTGAATTTCAGCTTCCCACACGTTTTTCTGTGGGTTCTCCTTTTTCTCCTCTGTACCAGGCACTGAGCTAAGTGAGTTTCATACATTATTTCTCATGTCTTATGGCCACCCTATGGAAATAAAAATATTTTTTAGCCTTATTTTTCAGATGAGGAAAAAGAGACTCAGAGAAATTAAGTAACTTGCCTAAAGTCACACAGCTAATAAATGGCAGAGCTAGAAATCAAATCCAACCTTGTCTCTTTATGACTGCACACTATTACTTCTCCAACAAGTTGTGTTTAAGATACAGAGCTCTAAAGGTAGAATATGTTTGTTTTTCATGTCTCAGCTTTAAACAACAGATTAATAATTTTCATGATTATGTATTTTTTATGTTTATAAAAATATAGATGATCCAGGAAAAGGTGTTGCTTAAAAGTTCATTGTATATGGGGTTTCTCTGGTGGCGCAGTGATTAAGAATCTGCCTGCCAATGCAGGGGACACGGGTTCGAGCCCTTGTCCAGAAAGATCCCACATGTTGCAGAGCAACTAAGCCCGAGCGCCACAACTACTGAGCCTGCGCTCTAGAGCTCGCAAGCCAAAACTACTGAGCCCGCGTGCTACAACTCCTGAAGTCCACGCACCTAGAGCCTGTGCTCCATGACAAGAGAAGCCACTGCAATGAAAAGCCTGCGCACCGCAACTAAGAGTAGGCCCCGCTTGCTGCAAATAGAGAAAGCCCACGCGGAGCGCCAAAGACCCAATGCAGCCCAAAGTAAATAAATAAATTAATTCTTTTTAAAAGTTCATTGTATGGAATGATCTCTATCAACATTACTCTGGTGCCAAGAATTTGTGAGAACATGTAGCTTTCAAAAACCAAATTCAATTACGAAAAAACAAAACAGATATGTTGTTTCACTTTCTACCATGCCTTAGAAAAGCTTTTCCATAGACTTTAAAATAAACATGTTGGTAATAAATCATATTTTTTGAGCTGTAAAAAAAAACTCATCACTTTCTAATAACTTTACAACATTTTACTGTTCATGCTCTTTAAGTTATTTATGTTTCTTGTCTCTGTGTGGTGGAAATACTACATAATGGTGTGCTACGGTACATCTTTTCTCAACTTTGCATTCAGTGACATCATGTTGGTAGCTCAAAATCAGCCATGATGAAAATATTTACATCACAGAAGTTAGAAATACTATAATTACAGTTTGATTTATTGTTTTGTTGATTATCTACACTCCTTCATCAATTGTAACTATAAGTTGGCTATAGATACAAGAGTTAAGGGAAAACCAATGAAAACATTCTCTGAGAATCAACTGGCTATATGAAATTTACAATAAGGAGTATTGTATATTTTATTATGTGTTAAGTTATTTGTTACACATACATATCAGTAAAACGTAATAAATATATGTGTATATTTATGTACACATTTTCCCCTAAAGAGCCAGTTGTCAAACATTTAGCAAACATACCTCTCAACTAAGGTCTCCTTCCCCTGAGACTGGCACTGGGGTGATGGTGAACAATTCAGATGTGGACCTGCTCCCTCCCTCCTGCTCCAGAACTCACAGGCTCATGAGGAGTCAGGCACCTAGATAACAACACAGCACTGGGTGGCAGGGAGAGAAGCACGAAGCAGAGGTACCTAGTCCAGGGAGCCCTCCAGAGGAGTGAGACTCATCAAAGGATGAGTAGGAATCAGCCAGCCAGAGGAGCAACGCGAGCTAAGCCCAGCTGTTGACAGCAATAATGAAGGACAGAGAGTGGCAAGTCGAGGGACACAGGCCATCGTGTGTCTGCCAGGGAGAAACCAGCAGGTTATAGGATGCTCCACCTGGCCTTGTGGTACCTTGAGGGTGGAGTAAGGGCAGTATCTACTAGAGAGGATCCTCTGGATCCCAGTCCTAAAAACAGTAAGGATTTCTGGACAAAGGGACAGGGATGGGAGTCAGGTGAGGAGAGGAGAGGATGGAACAGCATGTGCAAAAGCAAGGAGGTAAAAGAGAATCTGAATTCTTAGGACTACAAGCTGTGCTGGGTGACAGCAGCAGTGGGTCGCCTCGGGAGTGTCCTAAGTAAGAGAGTGGCATAACTAAGATTCCTGTGACTGCTTGGAGGAGAATGGCTTGAGAGGGTGTCAGGTGGGGAAACACTAAAGCAGGGGTCCCCAACCCACAGGCTGCAGACCGGTACCAGCCCGCGGCCTCTTAGGAACCGGGCCGCACAGCAGGAGGTGAGTGGCAGGCAAATGAGCAAAGCTTCATCTGTCACTCCCCATCACTCCCCATCACTCGCATTACTGCCTGAACCATTCCCCCTGCTACTTCCGTGGAAGAATTGTGTTCCACAGAACTGGTCCTTGGTGCCAAAAAGGTTGGGGACTGCTGCACTAAAGGATGTAATGTCTTTGAGGAGACTATTGCAGTGGTGATGGAATTGGGTAGTGGGTATGGGGAAACAGAATTGATAGGACTTAATTTCCAGGGGTCGGGCTTGGGTAACTGAGGGTTGACACTATCATTTTTTTAAGAGTACTGGTCAGTTATTTTGTAGAATGTTCCTCAACTTTGGTTTGTCTGATATTTTCCTCATGATTAAATTGAGGTTATGCATTTTGGGGGGGCAAGAAAATCATAGAAGTCAGTGAAGCCTATCAGGAGGTACATGATGTCAACATGTCTTATCACTGATGATAGGGCCATTTTTGGAGGCAGGATCACAGGAGGAGGAACAAATATAGGGAAAATATCTGGGGTTCCAGCTTGGGACGGGGCTGGAATGCAGAGGAGAATTCAGACCAGAGACAGAGCTCTGGGAGCCCTGGGCTCCTTAGAGGTAGCGGAGGACTTTGCAGGGGGCAAGGTTGCCAGGGGAAGAAGGTATCAGGATGAAGAGGTAGAAGCAAGACTGGCTTTGCAATATAACTTTTCAGGCAGGTGAGGACTGGAACATGTCCTGTGGTTTTGGTATCCATGGGCTCAGCCAGTGACCGAGGCCACTGTTTACCAGGCCAGGCCCAAGCTGGGACTTGTGAAAGGTATTTTTTCTCTCTGACAGTTATTTGGAGCAAGTTGGGAGGGGCACTCCTGTTCTAACTCGACAAGTGAGCAGTGGGTGTTGCATGTTCAGAGCTGCTGGCAAGGCTGCAAGAGGTGGTGGTGATGAAAATGAGCTGTGTGTAGGCCAGCAGGCTACCCAGTGCCCAGCACTTCTAGCTGCCTGCAGAGAATTAGCTCTGCAAGTGTTAGTGGATGCCAAGTGCAAGTGCAGGCGTGGGCGCCCCCAAGTGGTCTATGGGGGGCACTGTTGGTACAAGAGAAGCAATGAGAGGTGGTCATTGACCTGGGTTTCATGTATGGGCAAGAGGTTGGAGGTCTGGAATCACCTTTGTTCTCTAGATTCAAGCTGCCTCAGGGATCCCCATTTTTTTAAGCTAACAGTCCTCTACTGAGTTATAATCAATAAGTTTTCAGTTTGGTAAGTTTTGACAGTTTTATATACCTTTTAACTATCACCCCAAACAAGATCTAGAATATTTCCACCACCCAGAAATTTCTTTCTTGTCCCTTTCCAGTCAATCTAATCTACCCCCATCGCCAACCAGGAACCACGATTCTGCTTTCTATCACATTAATTTTCCTGGTTTTGAACTTAATATAAGTGGAATCATATAATATGGTTTTTGTTTGTTTATTTGGCTGCGTGCACAGCTTGCAGGATCTTAGTTCCCCAAACAGGGATCGAACCTGGGCCCCCTGCAGTGGAAGCTGGAGTCTTAACCACTGGACCACCAGGGAATTCCTCCTAGCATGTATTTTTTGATCTACCTTATTTTGCCCAACATAACGTTTTTGAGATTCACTCGTGTTGTAGTTACTAATTGCTCATTCATTTTTATTTTTGATTCATATTCCATTGTTTGAATATACAATAATGTATCCATTCTCTTGTTGATGGCTGTTTCTGGGTTTTAGCTACTACGAATAAAATTACAATGAATTTGCAAGTTTTTTGTGAATATATGTTTTCATTTCTCTTGTGTATATAGCTAGGAGTAGAACTGATAGGTTTAACTATGTTTAACTCTTTAATGAACTGCCAGACTGTTTTCCAAAGTGGCTGCACCATTTACCTTCCTTCCAGCACTGTATAACGGTTCCAATTTCTCCCCATCCCTTTTTTTAAAAAATATTATTTATCTATTTATTTATTTATTTATTTTGGCTGCACTGGGTCTTAGTTGTGGCAAGCAGGATCTTCGTTGTGGCATGCGGGATCTTTAATTGTGGCATGTGGCAGACAGGCTTGGATTTAGATCTTGGTTGTAGTTGATACTACTACATAGTGTCCCTTTAGCCATTCCTGATGGCTTTTTATATTCTTATTCTTATCTTCTTTCCATATATATGTTTATATTCTTATTCTTATATTCTTACTGTATGTGAGCCCCTGGGATTTTCTGCCTAAGGGCGTTCTCTGCTTAGAAGGTACACAAGGAAATCTGCAAGTTCCAGGAGCAGCTCTCAACCCTTAGTTTCCTCATTCTTTTGGTGGGATAACTCATTGTATTCTGCATTGTGTCTTGGAGGTCCCCAGTAGAATTGCCCACAGTGGTAACCTGCTCATTACTGCACCCTGAAATGAGTTCCTTTCATTTCTTTGTTTCAACTTCCTCCACTCCTCTACTAGTGCTTCCTGGGATCATCTCTCAAATACAGCAGTGTTTGCTTCTGGGGAAACCCAACCTAAAGATACTGGTTCTTCCACTTCTTAGATACATCAATTCTATTTTCTGAGCAGATCACCTTACCTCTCCGGACCTCACTTTCCTTATCTACAAAATGGAGATAAAAGCATTTACTTCATAGGATAGTCTCGAGGCTTAACATCTCACTCAGATATATATAGGGTTCAGTAAATGCTAATCCTCTTTTCTTTCCGGTTGTTTACTGTCCTGTAAATAGATATTCTTCCAGAGACTGTTGGGTGGACATGCCTCAACATGCCTCCTACCACAGCTGAGCAGGAAAAGATAAGCAGCCTGCAACTGGCCCTGTAGGTGACTGGATTACTGTTCCCAGTCATTTGCTCTCTCCCTGCTATAGGATTAAACATCACCACTGTTTGTCATGTCTTGCATCCTCTAGAGGGAGCAAGTCTCCCTGTTGCCCTGGCATTAGCCATAGGACATGTGTTGGTGAGTGGCATGTGAGCAGATGTGACATCCACCCCATTTGAGAAGAAACTTTAACTGTCATTGCATGGTTTGGCTCTGGCTCTTTTACTCCTGCTCTCCACCATGAGAAAGACGTGTCCCCAGAGCCTGGCACACAGTATGAGCCAGCACTTATTAGACACTTTTTGTGTACCAGGCACTGTCTCAATTGTTACCTATGTCTACACGTGTTAATTCATTTAATCCTCACAGGAACTCTAAGACATAGGTATTATTATCATCCTTATTTTACATATGTGGAAAACTAAGATTCAGTACGGGTGAGTGCCTTGCTCAAATGTACACAATTGGGAAGGGGCAGGCAGTCTGCCTTCCAGGTTTATATTCTTATTTTTTTTTTTAGATTTTACTTATTTATTTATTTATTTATTGGCTGTGTTGGGTCTTTGTTGCTGCATGCGGGCTTTCTCTAGTTGCGGCGAGCAGAGGCTACTCTTCGTTGTGGTGCGAGGGCTTCTCATTGCAGTGGCTTCTCTTGTTGCAGAGCACAGGCTCTAGACGCGCAGACTTCAGTAGTTGTGGCACATGGGCTTCAGTAGTTGTGGCTCGCAGGCTTCAGTAGTTGTGGCTTACGGGCTCTAGAGCGCAGGCTCAGTAGTTGTGGCGCACGGGCTTAGTTGCTCTGCGGCATGTGGGATCTTCCCGGATCAGGGCTTGAACCCGTGTCTCCTGCATTGGCAGGCAGATTCTTAACCACTGTGCCACCAGGGAAGCCCCTCTAGGTCCATATTCTTAATGACTGCACTATGCTGTTTCTCATAGTTAATCAACAAATGCTTGTTGAGTAAAAGTTTGTTTAAATGGCTGTAAATCCTGAAGCATTGTTTCCTTCTATTTACCCAGATTCTGAACGTACAATCCCCTGGGACAAAGATGGGCTTCTGACTTTGGACCTGAGCACTTTTCCTGCCTCAGTTGTTAGCTAAATAGGAGGCCCTTCTAATTCTCTTGATTCGGGAAAAGTCATCTGTGGATTTCAGATGGGAACCCAAATATTTCTCCTGTAGGACCCACACGGACCACAAGATATCTCCTGTAAATTCCTTGTGGATCCCAGACATCTCCACTGTAGATTTCAACATGGACCTCAGACCCCTCTCCTGGAGGCTGATGTGAACCCTATATCTTTCCTGAGGCCCACATGGACTCCCAACATCTCTCCTGCAGGAGCCATGTTTGATAACCTCCTCAGGGTCATGTTCATTTCATTGGGTCCTCTCACAACTCTGTAAGTCAGCTAAAGCTTGTCTTATAGCAGGATAGAGGGCAGTTATTATGCAAGTGAACCAGGGACAGGATCAAAAGCAGAACCTCTTTGTCCTGCCCTGTAGTCCATGACTCTTCTGTTCTGATTGGCATAGATTATGCTTCCTGCACAACACTCCATAGCCCCTGAGGCTCCCTCCCTTTCCTTGCCTCTCCTGCACTAATTCTTGTCTGCCTTTCTTCACTCTGGCCCCCATTCTATCCCAGCTGTGGGAGTGACGCCCCACTCCCAGCAGGCTGAGACCAGACAATGGACCCTTATTCTGGGCAAAGAATCCCCTCAGTGTCTCCCACCCACTGAGGCCCCCTTCCAGGCCCAGGATGGTGTGGGCGGAGGGCACTGTGGAGGGCAGGAGCCATTGGCTGGCAGGACAGAGGGTGGCCCTGGTTGTAGACATCCCACAGGAAGTTTACAATGTAAACATCACTCACAATAAAAGCCAGTCTGTCTTTCACTCCCAGCCCCATCTCTCCAAGTGGGTCTCTCTCAACCCTCATTGGTTCTGGGTTTTTAAACATTTAGCCTGATTTCTACTCACTTTCAGTGTTCATCTCTGCATAACACAGGTTCTTTCTTTCTCTCTCCCTTCCTCTCTCTCTCTCTTCCTCCCTCTCTCTCTTTCTTTTTTTGTTTTTCTTTCCAGACCTCTCCCTTTCTATCCCTCTGGGTAGTTTGTCAGTCCCTATTTCTTATCTCTTTCTCACTTCCTCATGCTCTCTCCCCTCTATCTTTCTTTGTCTTTTTTTTCCCCTCTCCAAATCTTGATCTCTCCATGTCTCTGTCTCTTCGTGTTTCTATGTCTCTATGTTCATGGCTCTCCTCTCTTGTCTTTCTATGTCTATCTTTTTTGGATTTGTGTGTCCTTGTCTATGTCTTTTTTTTTTTTGTCTCTTTATGTTTCATCTCTGATCTACCATCCTCCAACCCCTCTCTGTCACTTCGGGTCTGTGGATCTGAAGGGCTTTCACCAGTCATCACACTCCTGCTCACAAAGCTCCCTCTCATTCTTACTTTCTGGTACGTCCCAGTGGCTCCCGGGACTGGCATGGGAGGTTATTTTCCCCAGTTTACTGATTTGGAAGCTGAGGCTCTGATTGTTGGTACCAGACTCCCATTTCTGGGTCTCTTCCTCGACGTTCTCGCTTTGCTCTTGTCCCCGTGCCTGCCGACCACCTGATCTGGCCTTGCCCCTGGAACTCAGCACCTCGGACAGCTCCTGTAAGGTGAGGGGATGACCAGGCCTTCCTTCTCGCGAGTTCAGGAGGAGCGGCCCTAGAGGAAGCTCGGGAATCTCGCGAGAGCGGCTGCTGCAGGCAGGCCGGCGCGGGCGCGCGAGGAACTGGCCCCGAGGCGCGCGCACGCTCGCGCACCCCGTCCCCAGACCCGGAGCCGTTCGCGGCCGGCTCCGCGCCGCATCGTTGGGTGCATAGCAGCGCAGCGCGGCGGCCTTTCCGCAGCCGAGCGACAGCAGCGGGTGAGTCCCGGGCCTAAAGGGCCAGAAAAGGGCTTTGTAGGGAAGTTGGGCGCAGGGCGAGAGGGGGTCACCCCATCTCCAGCTTTGTACACCCTACGCTTCACCTTTGGATGCCGGGGGCAGGTCGAGCTGGAGAGGCGCAGAGTCGAGGTGACCTTCCCTGTTGGGGCGGGGGAAGAGAATCTCGGGTTCCCCAGACCCCCCAACCCCCGCCATCCCCATTTCCGGCTCCCACAGAAGGAACCCAGTCTTGGATGACGTCAGACCCCTGGATTCTGGAGCCTGGGCCTTGGGCCCTCCATACCCCCTCAGCCCCACCTGGCGTTCCCTGGAAACAGGCCTCCTCCTCCTCCTGGGGATGGCGCACGCGGCCTGGGATGGGGGCGTCTGGAGGCGGGGTGACTGTGGCCTCCTTTGGGTCCTTCCTCACAAGAGGCGCCTGCAGGTGGATGCAGGTTGTACTCCCCACCTCCCAGACCCCGCCTAAGCGAAGCGGCGGACCTTTGGACAGCTCGTCTGAACCGCTTCAGTGTTTCATGGGATGGGTGCATTGGCTTAAGCCTGTGGGCCGCCAGGACTTTGGGGTGGTGTGTTGGGGGCGCCAGATGAAGCTCATTCCAACGCTGACAGGAGTCAGTCACGAGGATTGGGGTGAGATGTTTGGGAACCCGTCTCTGCCCCTGCCTCTGGGAGCTCCTGATCCAAAGGTTGGGAAAACCAAGTATAGTCTTGAACTGAGAATTCACTATCTCAGGCAGTTCAAACCGGCAATGCCAGGATAAGGAGTTGGGGGGGGGGGCGGGCAGACTTTCCCGTGGACACTAGGAGCACAAAGAGATAGGGAGGCAAGAGGCAGTAAATAAGAGGCTTCTTGGAGGCAGTGAGATTGGGATGAGAGGAGAGGTAACAGAGGGCATTTTCGGGGAATAGTCTGGGCAAAGGCATAGAGGTGGGAATTAAGCATAGCTGTTGGGGAGCCTGGCCTGTGAGTCCAGCCACGTGACTGTGCGCATGGGGTGGAGAAGTCTGGAGAATTTTGCAGCCTGTGCCCTAACTGTTCGGCCTCCAAGGGGCAGGCCTCTGAGAGAGGGAAATGGTTCTTGCAGGGGCATGACTGGCAGAGAGATTTTGTCTGGGGCTGCACAGATCGTGCTAGTTGATATTTGATCTGGGTTTGATGAGCCTGAGTTGCTGAGAGAGGACTGACTGGTCATGGGCCACAGAAAGAGGGTCTTCTTATGTCTAGCAAACCCATGGAGAGTTAGCAGGGCCCTGGGAGGGGATCTCTGGTTAGGGGCCTTGGGCTCTGTTCCTGTTTCTTTAACCCTTTCTCTGGTGGGCTGGCTGGCCACCTCTGAACAAATTGATTCCTCTCTCTGGGTATCTCTTTGCCAGCACCTTTCTCTAGGGATGAAATAATAGGACTAAGTACCGACCTCCCTTGAGGAAGCTGCTTGTTCTAGTTTAGAGCGTTCTTCTCAGTTCTTCTACCTCTTCCTTTTCCTTTTCTCCCCCCTCCCTCTGCCTTCCTCTCCCTGTCCCTGCCCCCTCCCCACAGCAGTTCCTCTACAGGCTGCACTTCCTTCCTTGCTGACAGCCTGGAGTCTCTGAAGGTCTCCTGGAGGAAGTGTGGTATAGCAGGGTTCACAGAAGCTGTGGGCTTAGCCTGATTTGGGGAGGGCATCAGTTGCTCCACTCCTATCCCGGGAGTAGGCTTAAGCAAGAACATGATTGACCGTTCTCTGTGCCCTGCCCTGTGCTGGGTCCCTCCTGGAAGCCCCATCCATGATGGAACGAGGAAGAGATTGGATGAGAATGAGTGAGCACTTGGTGCCCAATAACTGGTTCAGAATGTAAGCAGTGGGAGGCACAGCAGGGATGTCTGGAAGGGCTTCCCAGAAGAGGTGGGATGTGAGAAAAATAGAAGGACTCAGAGGCGCTGATAGGGCTCTGGTTTAGGGTCACTGGAAGCAGACAGGATGGCTTGATATGATCTGCATGAAGCTGGGTTGTGTGGGAAGCAGGTCAGCCTGTGGTAGAGAAGCAAAAGGTGGTGGGTCGGAGGTTTGTAGCTGATTGACACAAGGTCTTGATTGCCAAGCACAGGATCAGTAGGGGCTACTGAAGAGTCATCATAGGACAGTGATAGCAATGAGGAATATTCATAGTTTGGGGACATCAGGGCTGGAGATACGGGATTGGGTGTGGGATAAGGGGACCAGAGGTAGAGCAAGAGGGGGAAACTTCCATCTTAGCAGATAGGCTCTGGGCAGATAGCAAGAAAATGACCATTTCTATGCCAAGGATGGGGGCTCGTGCTGGGGAGGAGGGAGGGCTGGTGAGTAGGGAGTCCTAGAACTAACCCCAGGTCCCTGTCCTGATCTGAGGCCAGACTTGACTCCTCTCGGCCACGGGCCTCACTCTCTTTACTGTGGGAACTTCTGTCCTCCCAACTTCACAGTTAGAAATGGAATAAATTATAGTCTGTTTTTTTGAACAAAATTCAGTTAGTATTTGCTCTCTTATTGATAACTAAGGAGGTGCTTCCTTAGGCCTACATCTTTGGGGGGATATGTAGCACCCCCAATGCCTCCCAGCGTTATGAAAACTCTCAGTTAAGGAATAAATTGCTACTTCTCCCATTTTGCAGTTTAAGAACTTTGGTTTGCAGAGGCCAGTCATTGCTGCTCCCCTCTCCCCCAACACAAGTATAAAGGCTAAGCCCTGCTATAAGAGCAGAAGAGCCTGGAACCTTCCATTCTTGTGACCTCAGCCTCCTGTAGCCCTCCCAAGCCTAAATTCTCTCTGGGCTAACCATGTACAAACAAGGCAGCCTTGCTCTGTGCTCTGGCCCTGAGTGCTGGCTTTCCCACCATCCATACTTTGCTACACTGACTTTTCTGTAACCATGGGCACACCTTTGGGAGACAGCCTGGGACCAGACGGGGGTCAGGTAGGAGCCAGGGTTAGAGCCTCCTTCCTTGAGACTCCTACAATCTAGTTATTGCCCACTCTCCCCCTGCCTCTCTTTGTTTCCCTGGAGGACATCAGTGCTGGACCACAGTCTCCCTTTCCACATCCCATTGTCTCATGGAGGGCAATGGCTCCTTTGGCCACCCTTTCTACCAGCTACACCTGAGTCTGGTCATCATTGGCATGTGGCCACCTCCAAAATCTTAAACTCCAGTATCATTCTCTGACCACAGTCCAATTTCTGCTTTACCTACTTTGGGACCTCAAGGAGACCTCAAGTTCTCTGACACCTCCATTTTCTCTATCTCATGAGCATGACACCTTCTGTGTCCTTCCTGGACTCCATGGTCCAGGATTTTAACCATTCTCTGGCTCATACCTTCAATGACCATGCCACTTTGCCTGTGCGTCCCACCCCAGCAGCAGACCCCCCAATTCTGGATTCTACACTCAGAATGTGGAAAGCTTCTGGTGGTCATCACATACCAGGGCAGTCTGGTTCTGCTTCCGTGGAGGGTCTCCAGCCTCAGCTGTCCCTCCATCACTTCTAGAAACCCCGTTCCTCTTCCCATCAGCTCTCCATTCTATTCCATGGGAGGAGTATTCCAAACTTGGACTATTATCCCAAAGTCCTTTACTCATGGAGAGGGTTAGTTGGGGGGGGGGGGTTGTATGTGGGAGTTGGAACCACACTTATGTTTCTCTACTTCTTGAATCCTAGTAGAAGGAGGGCTCCTAATCTAACATGCCCACTCTGTGCTATGGGTGCTGGCCCTACCTATCTCCTGAGATACCAGTGTCTGTCAGCTCTTTCCCCCTCTACTGAATCTTCAGCCTCTCCACTGTTTTCCTTAATAATACCTTCCTCCCAGTCTCCTATCTGGAAAAACCTTTCTAACTGTATGTCTTCCTCTAGCTGCTGTTTTAAACCTTTGGCTTTGTCTCACTAGAAAAGTGATATATGACTGTTGCAGAAATTTTAGAAAATAAAGATAAAAGAAAGACAGCAAATAACTTGTAATGTCACTATCAAGAGATCGCTACTATTAATCCTTTAGTGTATGGTGTTTCTTTGTTGACACTAATATCCTCTATGTTATATTAAAGTCTCAGCTGAGTTTTTTGATTAAAAAAATTTTTTTTAGGTCTTTATTTAATTTGTTACAATATTGCTTCTGTTTTTTTAAGTTTTGGTTTTTTGGTTGCGAGGCATGTGGGATCTTAGCTCCCTGACCAGGGATCAGACCCACACCCCCTGCACTGGAAGGCACAGTCTTAACCACTGGACCACCAGGGGTGTCCCTCAGCTGAGTTTTTTTAAAGATTAGTGCTAGACTCGTTCCTCTTCCTCTCCTCATGTTCCCTCATTTCTGGGCAGTTGACCTCTACCCCACCACTTCCTGAAGCTGTGACCTCCTAATTACCAAATCAGCCCATGTCACACCTGACCACTCTGTGGCCACGGATGTTGTTGACCTGGTTGACCAGTCATTAAAAAGGTTGAGATAACCTGTATTCATTGACATTAAACATTTTCATGAGATATTGAGTGGAAAAAAACAGGTTATAAAAGAGCGTGTACAAAATGATCTCATTTTTGTCATATATGCTTATGTATACATAAAAACCAAAAACCTAAAGGTCAGACTGTTAAAGCAGTGACCACTGAGAAGGTGGATTTTGGAAGAACTTGTATTTTCTACTTTATGCACTTTGATTTTTTTTTAACTTGCAGATATTTTTATACATGTTACTAAAAAGCAACATAATTTCATTTTATTAAAAAAGAAACTTTGAGGTTATATTTTTTAAAAGGAGAAGAAGAAGAATAGAAATCTTCAGTGGCTCGCAAGTCTCAGGATAAAGCTCAAATCCTGCTCATGGCCTTCAAGGCCAGGATGACTGGCCCCTCCCACCTTTCAACCCTATTGTTGCCTTTTCTTCCTTCCTTCCACTTTGGACTTTATCTGTGTGTGCTCTACTTCTTTCTGTTCCTTGAATTCACCATGCTGTTACTCTCCTGACCTTCCCTTTGCATGTGCTTTCCTGGTTCTTTCCTTTCCTGGCAAACTCTTATTCATCCTCCAGGATTCAGCTCTGATATCGCTTCCTCTATAAAGCCCTCCCTGGCTTTTCCAGGATGGACCAGGGAGGTCCTCTGTGTTCCCACAGCTTTGTGTACTTGCTCTCCTGGAGCACCTCTCAGGCTGTGGTGTAATTGCCCCTTGATTTAGCTGCATCCTCTACTCTTGCCACCTCACTTTCAACTCAAACGTGTCTCCCCTATTACAGAGAAAATTGAAGCAGATATGTGGGACATGCACTGTCCTTTCCAAGGCCTCAAACCTCCCCCATCTGCTTGTGTCATGTTCTCCTTCCCACCTGTTAGGATTGAGGCTTGTCCCACCTCTTTGCACTGGACCTCATGTTTCTCCCCCTTTCAGGGCTTTGCTCCATTAATTAACCTCTGTCTCTATTGTAATTGCACCTCTTCCCTGGATCTTTCACACCTCTAGCTTATTAACATCCTAAACAAACAACCCTCAGACATAGTCTTCCCTGGACCCCATAGCCCACCCAGGTAGTACCCTGTCTCTGTTCTCTTCCAAGGCAGGCTTCTTCAACGTGCTGTCCACACCTGCTCTCAGCTTACGTGTTCAACTATTTAATTTGGCTGCTACTAGCCCCTTCCACCCCTCCCCCCAACTCCCAGCTACCACCGCCACCAAAGTAGTCCTTGCTGGGGTCACAGGTGACTTGCTGTTGTTGAGCGTACTGAACATTTTTCAGTCCAGCCCTTTCCATGCTGGACCTCTCAGTGGCATCTGTCATATTTGTCCACTCTCTACTCCTGGCTTTGGAGACTTCACACTCTCCTGGTTTTCCTCCTGCCTCATCAGCTGCTCCTACTCATTCTTTGCCAGCTCATCCTCTTCTGCCTGACTTTTCTTTTTTTTTTTTAAACAGGTAATACATTTACCTGATTCATAATTCAAAAAGATGTCCTAAATTTCATCAATTCTAAGATGAACATTTTGATATTTCCGAAAACATTTTAATGTCTGTGTCTTTAAGAGTTTGGCATCTTATCATTATAAGTTGGTGGCATTTTTTTCTTTCTTTTGTTCAATAAGATAATGATCTATCTTAAAATTGATGGTGTCTTGGATTTGATGGTATAAAGATACATAGTAAAAATTTCCTCCCTCCTACTCCCCTACTCCGCACGTATTCAGTTCCTCTGGCCCCCAGGAACCACAACTATTTTTTTCCTGATGTCCTACTAGAGATTCTTTGTGCATATATTACCAAATGCAACTGTATATATCCCCCTCCTGACTTAAAAGTATTTATTTATTTATTTTTAAATTTTTATTTTATTATTTTTTTTAAAATATTTATTTATTTATTTATTTGGTAGTGCCAGGTCTTAGCTGTGGCTTGCCAGCTCCTTAGTTGCAGCACATGGGCTCCTTAGTTGCTGCAGGCGGGCTCCTTAGTTGTAGCTCCAGGCTTCTTAGTTGTGGCATGCAAACTCTTAGTTGCAACATGCATGTGGGATCTAGTTCCCCGACCAGGGATTGAACCCGGGCCCCCTGCATTGGGAGCGCCAAATCTTATCCACTGCACCACCAGGTCCCTTTATTTATTTTTATGAAGTATAATTGCCATACATTATTTTCAAGTGTACAACATAATGATATTTATACAACATAATATTTGTATATATTGTGAAATGATCACCACAATAAAACTAGTTAACATCCACTGCCACACATAGTTACAGAATTTCTTTTACTTGTGATGAGAACTTTTAAGATTTACTGTCTTAGCAACTTTCACATATGCAGTACAGTGTTATTAACTGTAGTCACCATGCTGTACCTTACATCCCTGTGATTTATTTACTTAGAACTGGAAGTTTGTACCTTTTGACCCCCTTCACCCATTTCACCCACCCCTCAGCCCCCGCCTCTGGAAACCACCAATCTGTTCTCTATGGATGAGCTTGGTTTTTTGTTTGTTTGCTTTTTAAAACTTTATTTTGTTATAGATTCCACAAATAAGTGAGATCATACACTATTTAGCTTTCCTTGTCTGACTTATTTCACTTAGCATAATGCTCTCAAGGTCCATTCATGTCACAAATGGCAAGATTTCATTCACCAACCTTTGGTATCTCATCCTTCTTATAACAGCCATTCTAACACGTGTGAGGTGATATCTCATTGTGGTTTTGATTTGCATTTCCCTGATGATTGATTAGTGATGTTGGGCATCTTTTCATGTATTGATACACGTTGGCCATCTGTATGTCTATTTCCCCAACTTTTTATTTTGAAAAATTTCAAAGCTACAAAAAGTTTAAAGAACAGTGCAATGAACACCTGTACTAGGGTACTTCACCTAGATTCACCAGCTGTTAACATTTCGTGACATTTGCTTTGTCTATCAACATCTCTGATTTTTTTTTTTTTTTTTTTTTTTTTTTGGCCGTGCCTCGTGGCTTGAGGGATCTTAGCTCCCTGACCAGGGATTGAACCCGGGCCCACAGCAGTGAAAGCGCCGAGTCCTAACCACTGGACCACCAGGGAATTCCCTATCTGATTTTTTTGCAGAACCATTTGAAAGTAAGTAGCAGACAAGACACTGTATTTCTAAATATGTCAGCATGTTATCTCCTAAGAACAAAGATATTCTCCTATGTAACCACAACACCTAAGAAATTTAACATTGAACAATGATATCTACTGTTCAGTCTATATTCAAATTTCTCTACTTGTCCTAAAAATGTCCTTTATAGCTGTGATTTAAAAATCCAGGACCAGTCATTGAAGTTGGTTGCATGTCTCTTTAGTCTCCTTTAATTTAGATGAGTCCCTTTAACAATTTTTATCTTTCACTACATTAACGTTTATCTTGGAGAATTTCCCACAGTCTGGATTCGTCAGATTCTTTTTCTTAATAATTATTTTTAGATTAAAGATTTTGGCAGTAATACTGCATTGATGATCTTATGTCCTTCTGTGTGTATCACATCATGAGGCACATAATGTCCTTTTGTCCCATTATCAGAAATGCTAAGTTTGGTCACTTGGTCTGCCAGATCCTCTCATTATAGAAGTACCTTTTCTCTCTTGTGATGAATAAATAATCTGGGGGGTGACACTCAGACTGTGTGACTCCCCTCTTCCCTAACCACCTTCCACCCAGTGGTTTAAGCAGCCATTGATAATCCTTACCTGTATCAGTTCTGCTTAGGGGTTGCAAAATAATGATTTAAAAAATTATGTCATTCTTTCTATATTAGAACTTTTCTTTCCCTCCTCCCTCTCTTTTGTGTATTATAGTTCACTTATGCATTCTTTTCAGTGTGTTATGATCCATTACTGACGTTACTCATTTTTTCTCCAGCTTTTTATTTTGAAAACTTTAAACTAAAGTTGAAAGAATGCAAGGGACACTCATATAACTTCACTCAGATTCACCAATTGTTAGCATTTGCCACATTTGCTTTGATTCTGTCTATATCTATCCATTCATTATTTCTTATTTTTCTGAACTATTTGAAGCAAGTTTCAGATATCACGGTACTTTATCCCTAAGCACTTGAGCACATATTTCCTAAGAAAAAGGACATTTTCCTACATAACCTCAATAACATTATCACACCCAAGAAATGTAACATAGACATAATAATATTATCTAGAGTCTATATTCAAGTTTCCTCTGATATCCCAGTGTTTCCCTCTTGAACCAGGATTCAATCAAGGGTTACACATCAGTTTTTGTTGCCATGTAGCTTTTATTTTTTTTTTAATATTTTATTTATTTATTTGGCTGCACCAGGTCTTAGTTGTGGCACACAGGATCTTTAGTTGCAGCGCTTGGGCTCTTTAGTTGTGACATGTGAACTCTTCGTTGTGGCATGCACGTGGGATCTAGTTCCCTGACCAGAGATCGAACCTGGGTCCCCTGCACTGGGAGTGCAGAGTCTTATCCACTAGACCAGGGGTCCCCAACCCCCCTCGCCCATCAGTCTGCAGCCCGAGGCCTGTTAGGACCCGGGCCGCACAGTGAGAGAGCGAAGCTTCATCTGCCGCTCCCCATCGCTTGCATTACCGCCTGAACCACCCCCACCCCCCTACCCCTGCACCGTGCATGGAAAAATTGTCTTCCGCGACACTAGTCCCTGGTGCCAGAAAGGTCAGGGACCGCTGCACTAGACCACCAGGGAATTCCCCAACAACCTTTCATCCAGTGAAAGATTTAGCGGCCACTGAGGATCCTTGTCTGAATCAGCTATTACATTCATGATTGCAAAATTAAGAGATTTTCTAATTCTGTCACTCCTACACTTAGTGCTAACATTCTTCTGAAAAGAATAGCTTTCTTTCTTCCTTCCTCCCTCTTCTTTTTAAAAATAAGAGTGTCACTTTGGACTCACGGATTATTTTTTAATAATGTTATATTACTGTCATTATTTTTCATGCTCTTAATTCTCCCAAATATGGCTGGTGGTAGCTCCTTCAAACTGGTGTCCTCTTGACACCAATTAGTTGAATTCCTTCTTGCTTCTGGCACCACAAGATGTTTTAGGCTAATGTTGTATTTCCTTGTCCTGGCTTGGGACCAGCCACATATTTTTAAAGTCATGAGTTCATATTGATGCCTCCAATTCAAATCCAACATCACAGGACTCTGTCTTACCTTCCTATATTCCATATTCTGTCTCCATACCTAACACTGAGAACCCAGGTTCCAACAACATGACACATTCTCTCATATGCTGTCTGCTACAGTTCACATGACAGAGTTTCAGAATCATCACACTAGTACCAACAGTAACAGTAAACCTGCTAAGATTTCAGATTTCTTTCCAGTTGTTTTTGATCTTGAGATATATCCCTCTAAGAGAACACAGAGTACTGAGATGAAGTCACTTGGCTAATTCTTTTTCCTGTGTGATTGTGTTATCAATTCACAGTATAGATAGCTTCGTTTGTTTTTGTTTATTTCAATTTTAATGGTTCTCTCCAATTTCTTTTTTGTTTGTTTCTGTTTTTGGCAGCATTTCAAGGCTTGTGGGTTCTTAGTTCCCGGACCAAGGATCAAACCCAGCCCCGTGAGTGAAAGTGCCAAGTCCTAACCACTGAACCACCAGGGAATTCCTTGCTTTTTCTACTTAACAGTATGTCCTGGAAATCATTCCATAGCAGTTCATAGAGATCATCTTCATTCTTTTTTACATCTATATATTACTCCATTGACTGATGTACCATAGTTTATTCAAACAGTTGCATTTAGGTTGTTTCCAACATTTTGCTATTGCAAAATAGTGTCATGTTGAATAACATGTATTTGTTGTTTCTTACTTGTGGGTAAATAACTAGAAGTAGGATTCTGGGGATAAAAGCAAAAAATGTTTTTATTCTCCTCTCTCCTCCTTTTTTTTCTTTTTTTCAATATGAAAGGTAGCATAAACTATTCTATGTCTTGCATTTTTTCAACTACTTATAATTGTGGAGTTCTTTCCATATCAGTTTTTTTTTTTTTGACAGATTTTATTTATTTATTTATCTATCTATCTATTTATTTATTTATTTTTGGCTGCACTGGGTCTTCGTTGCTGCTCTGTGAGGTGGGAGCTGCCTCCGGTTCATTCCACCATGGAAATGTGAGATGAATCCTGCTCCAGGGAGTTTCCAGCCTGGCTGGGACTAAGAGAAGGACTAGGTTGGGTGAGCCATGATCCTCAACCTTCTCTGGCTCTTTTTCCTTCCAGTTCAGGATAAAGAGAAGTGGACAGGCCGCTGGGCTGGCTGGTGCCATCATGTCAGGTAAGGAGAGGGTGGGCCACTTGCGTAGGATGTAACAGTGAACTTAGGGTAGGGGTCCCTTTACGCCCCCTAGTTTTTGAAGGTCAGGTTCTTTCTGTCCTCTTGCCCCTGGATTTCCCCTGGTTCCCCATGGAGGCCTATTTATCCAAGACCCTCACTGTCTAGCCCTCTGTCAGACCTCTGACCATGGGGACCAGGGGTAGCGCATCCTGATGCTCTGGTCCTATTGTCTGTCTGACTTATAAGTGACATGGGTGGCTCAGTCTCCATCCTCTCTGTCACCATTACTCTCTAATACTCTGAGACCTTTTCCTTCTGGTTTCTGAGTTGTCTGGTTTCCAAAGGCTCAGAGCTGGAGGGACCTGTAGGGACTATCTAGTTTGACCCCCACCCCACTGGATAAACTGAGGTCTGGAGAGGGGTAGTGACTCACCCAAGAGCATGAGTGTTGGAGTGGAAGCTAGAACCCACGTACCCAGACTCACCATGCTGCTTCCTCTACCTGGAACTGATCCCCCACTGAAGAGGGTGCTGCACCTCTGATGGACAGTGTTTATTGTTTTTATTCTTCTGAGAGACAGTGACACTGCCTCAGGGCTACTTTGGGAGACCTGAGGCAGTGGGGATAGCTGGGTGGGGATAGCAAAGTGGCCTGTGCCCACAGGGGCCAAGATCGCAGCCCAGGCCAGGGAAAGAGTGATCATATTGGACCATCAGGGAGGGGAACGTTCAGGGTGATACCATATGATGTGCCTCGCCCACAGAGAAAGTGAACAACTTCCCACCATTGCCCAAATTCATCCCGCTCAAGCCATGTTTCTACCAAGACTTTGAGGCGGATATCCCTCCTCAGCATCTCAGCATGACCAAGCGCCTCTACTACCTCTGGATGCGTGAGTGCTGTGGGATGGGGGTGGGCCATAGCTGGGGAATGGGGGAGGGGGAAGGCTGGCGGGTGCTGGGCATTGGGACGGGGTCCCCACAGGCCCGGTGTCCTTCAGCCTCACTTGCAGCATCTGTGTGGGCCAGTAAGCCTTTCCCTCCCTGACTCCTGCAGGCTCCTCTCCTGGGCCGACTCCCCAGCTAGGCCTCAGTTTCCCTCAACCTCCCATCTAGGCCTCTCCCCATCTCCCAGTCACAGAGCAGCTGGGTGGGGGTCTCTGTCTGCGGTGTAATTCCTCATTTCTTCTTCTCCTTCTCCTTTTCACTGGAGTAGTTTTCCAGGGAACCTCTGATGACTGCCTCAGGATTCTGGATTTGGAGAGGAATCCTCCCCTCAAAGCCTCATTTTTCTTGCTTTCTCTGGAAAATTGCTCAAAAAGAACATTCAGCTGGGATTTAGGAGATATGGGAGGAGGCTGGGCTTGTCACTCCACTTCCCAAGTGGCAGGTTCCTCATTTATAGGAAAGAGGGTATTGTCTCAGTGATCGCTGTGGTTCCACGTAGCTCTGTGTTGCGTCTAGAGTTTTAATGTTCTAAGATTTTGAGGTTGAGAGTTTAAAAGCCCCAACTTCTCATGGTCTGTGGCAGTAGAATAATTACGGCCAGGGCACTAGATCAAGTGAGCTGGAGAGAGGTGGGACTGGGAAGAGAGATGTAAACCAATATAAAAGCAGTTTAATGTCTGTTCTATGTAAAGAGCAAATAAACTCAGTGAGAACACCAAGGTTCCAGGAAATCTGGGGGCAGTAAACAGGGATGGAGGAAATACAGCTGAAACCCACAGAAAGAAATGCTTACCCTCAATGTGAGGGGCCCTGAGAAGGGTGTACCTTCACAGGTGACAGCGTTGTCAGGCCCGACTTGGGGAGCACTGGCCCTGGGCTCTGCGGACTCTGCCCCTGAGAGGATCTCATCCAGGAGCTGGATTTAAGGGCTATAAATATCTTTCTAAGTCCTCACTAGGTGCCCGCCAGATGCTGTGTTCCCAAGGAAGTGTATATAACCCTTGAGATGCTTCAGGGTTCTATTCAGAAGCCAAGACCATAGATACCTGGCTGTTTGAGGCCAAGATTAAGCGTGCCTTCCTTTATTTATTCAATAAGTCTTTGTGGGGCCTTAAATGGACTCAGTCTAATGTTCGAGGAAAGGAGCACCCTTATGTCAGATGACCTGGGTGTGTGTGAGTGACAGCATCAGATGAGGAGACTTGAGGTCCCTGCTGGCTGTGACTCAAGGATACAGTGATTCCAAGGTTCAGCTAGATTATGTGGGCACAGAGGAGGGGGAGCCTGGGTGTCACTCTCGGGGAGCTTCTAGTTTGGTTGATGGGCTGGGATTTGTACTTGGGGAAGCATGAGAGTGCCCAAATGTTCAGGAGGTCAGAGGGATGGGAGATGAATAAGGCTGCAGTAGTGAAAGAAGGCTTCTTGGAGGAGGTGGCATAATAGTTGTCTAAGAAATGGATTAAAGAAAGACAGATCCCAGCCACTGCTGCCTGCCCTATTTAAGTGTGCAGCGGATGGTACAATGGCTTAAAGAGATGTTACCTTTTACTTTCCCCTTTTCATGCCCTACCTTGCAAGAGAAGATGGAAGATGGGTTTCCTGTGCCTTGGGCTTGGTGATTGCTATGGGTCTGGGATGGCCAGGGGCTGAGGCCATTCTTATAAGGAGAAATTCTTATAAGGAGAAGAGCATTTCTCCCAGGCTGAGGCTTTGGGGCCCTTCAACAGGGCTTGCTGGGCTGAGGCTCTGAGCTCCTGATCTGGAGACTCTGTTCTCTGGATTTCTCAGGTCCCCAGGAACGGGTGTGGGAAGGGGTTGGTCTGAGCTCCCAGTTTTCTTTCTCACAGTCTGTACTCCCTGTGTGTGTGTGTGTATGTATATGTGTGTCTTGTGTACCTGTGTGTGTGTATTCACTGATGTGACTTGTGGGTGTGACTCTGTACAAATGCGGTTTGCATGTGTGTTTGTATGTGTCTTCATCTTTCTGTGCTTGTGCTGTTTGCCTGTGTTTGATTGTGGGTCTGTGTTGAGTTGTGGGGGATGTGTGTGTGTCTGGGTGCTCATATATTTCTTCATGGGCCTTGGTGTCTGTGTGTGTGTCTGGTGTCTGTCTCTGTGTGTGCATGTGCTCCTGGGTCTGCAGTGAATAGCGTAACGCTGACCGTGAACCTGGTGGGCTGTCTCGCGTGGCTGATCGGAGGCGGGGGAGCTACCAACTTTGGCCTCGCCTTTCTCTGGCTCATCCTCTTCACACCCTGCTCCTACGTCTGCTGGTTTCGGCCCATTTACAAGGCCTTCAAGTAAGTGATGGGTGCTGAACCCCAGCTCCTAACCCTGTCTCTTTGCCCATCTCCACTGTCTCTTCTCTACATATTTTTAATTTTTTTTTTTTTTTTTTTTTTTGTGCCATCCTGCAAACTCACTTTCCCTTTGTTTACCCTCAGCTCAAACTGCCAGGTAGGATTTAGGCTTCCTGAGAGCTCTAGGCTGGGGTGAGAGGGCTGGAAGTTAGAACCTTTCTCTTAGTTCCTTCCTTCCTCACTCTTCCCTTGGGTGGGGGCAACATAGAAACCAGGCCTGTTCTTGTTTACCCTTCCCCAGGCAGCTAGCTGCATGATAAGTTTTGCCAATGGGGCTACCTCTCTTGATGGAGCTGTCCATCCTTGTACCCGTGGGGCTAGCTGATTTGGCGCCAAGTGGACCATCTATCCACGTGCCAATGGAACAAGCCATCCATGTGCCACTGACACTATGTGCTAATGAGGGCATCCAACTCTGTGCCAAAGGGATTCCCCACCCATGTATCAGTAGGGCTAGCTGTCTTAGTGCCAATGGGTGTCTGCCTTGTGTCAAGTGGGATTTTCAATCTTTGTGCCAATGGAGTGACCCTCTCAGTGCCAGTGTGATCTCAAATATCTTTGCCTATTGGACCCATCCATGTATGTGCCAATTAGGCTATAATCTTGGTGCCAGTAGTGTGTCCGTTCTTGTGCCAATGACACTTTCTATCTTATGGGACCATCCATCCATGTACCTAGATGTCTTGGTGCCAGTAGGGCTGTCCAACCCTTTGACAATGGGTTTGTTTATTCCTGCCACAGTGGACCCATCTATTTCTGTGCCAATGGGGCCAACCATCCATGTACCAGTGAGTGGTGCATTCATAAGGAGATCTCTCCCTATATAATGTTGTACACACAGGCCTAACACATGGAAACTTGCAAAGATCCATGGGTAAACGCTGTCCTGTTTTGGCCTCTTAACTAAGGCCTTTAAATGTCTTCTCTCTATTGTGTACCCACTTAAACTTGGAAGGACTTAGAAGTCTTGAAGGCAGGGAAGCCCTGGCTCTCTACCCAGGTGATGGAAACCATCTCCTCTGTTGCAGGACTGACAGCTCCTTCAGCTTCATGGCATTCTTCTTCACCTTCATGGCCCAGCTGGTCATCAGCATCATCCAGGCTGTGGGCATCCCAGGCTGGGGTGTCTGGTAAGAGACGGGGTGTCTGGGACTGACCCAGGGCTAGCAAGGTGGCACCTGGGGTGTGTCCTTTGCTTACTTCTGTGGGCTAAGCTGCCTAGCCTGTGGGAACACCATGAGTTATTGGAAGTGTGAAAGGATTCAGGATAGTTTATAGTAAACAGAGCCATAGCATCAGAGGGGAATGAGAACCTTGCAGTGGTTTTTAGGAGTGCTGAGGAGTATCAAACATCATGAGATTAAACTGAGGGAAGGAAGCCTTATGTCTGAGGAGCTTGTTTCCTGAGCCAAGGGTTCTTTCTGAACCACTGACACAGGCCCTTTGCATCCAATGATATCGTCTCTCCCTGTGACAATGAGATGGTCCCTTACTCTAGTGGGGA
Organism: Mesoplodon densirostris; assembly: GCF_025265405.1. Classification (NCBI taxonomy): domain Eukaryota; kingdom Metazoa; phylum Chordata; class Mammalia; order Artiodactyla; family Ziphiidae; genus Mesoplodon; species Mesoplodon densirostris. The sequence continues at coordinate 119,488,807 of NC_082664.1, read as the reverse complement.
GGCTCCTGGGTACCCCTCACCATGCAAGGCAGCCCCACAGCTGGCCTATTTCTGCAGCGGCTGGATCGCTACCATTTCCTTCTTCGGAACAAACGTTGGCTCAGCGGTGGTGATGCTCATTCCCACGGTCATGTTCACGGTCATGGCTGTCTTTTCCTTCATTGCCCTCAGCATGGTATGTGGTCACCTCAAGGGTTAGAGGGTGGTGTTGGGGAGGGACTGTGATCTGTAACAACCCTTCTCCCAAGTTACAAGAGGACCCAGGGGTCTTCCAAGGGACTCACTCTGGAATGGCTTGGTGGACTTTGCTCCCAGTGCACAGGGCATGGGTGGGAGGGAGGACTGGCTTTTACGGTGACTTTTCTCTGGCTCCCATGTCTTTTCTGGATGGGCTGCCTCTTCCCTTTGATTAACCCTTCCTTGTGCTCCTCATTCTACAGGTTCATAAATTCTATCGGGGCAGCGGGGGGAGTTTCAGCAAAGCTCAGGAGGAGTGGACCACGGGGGCATGGAAGAACCCGCACGTGCAGCAGGCGGCCCAGAATGCAGCCATGGGGGCGGCGCAGGGTGCCATGAATCAGCCGCAGACTCAGTATTCTGCCACCCCCAACTACACATACTCCAATGAGATGTGAACGAGCCAAGCCTACCAGAAGCTGGCTGGGGGCCGGTGGAACGGGGGCTCAAGCCACACGTTGTGGTGACCAAGCAGGGTTCCCCCTTCTCTTTTTCTCCTCCTCCACTTTGTACAAAGAATCAGATATAAATATATATATATATATATATATATATATATATGTTTATCTTCTCCCCCACACCCTTGTATTCACGTGGAGCTGTCCCGTGCGGTGATAGCTGTGTCTGTGTCCCCTTGTGAATAGTGTGCAGTGAAGGTCTCTGTTGTTGTGGTGCTAGATGTACGTTTAGAACTAAGCCAGCCCCCCACCCTCCACCAGGCTGCCCCCTCTGACCTTGGCCCAGGGACCCTTCATGGGGCAGGGGGAGGCATAGCAGAAGAGCCTGGCCCCCTCCCAAGGGTTATGAGCTGAAACTGTTTCACTTTTGGTCTTACTGGGAAGCAGCAGTATTTAGAACTCATGGGGATGGTAGTGGGGAGAGTGGAGACCTGCAGAGGATCTTCTTCTGCTCCTTCTGATCCAGGTCTCTCCCCGCCACCGCCCCCAACCTCCTCCTCCCCTCCTCTCTTCCTGCTGTCAGATTCCTGTGGTCCCTTCTTCTGCCCAGGGTCTCTCTCTTCTCTATGTGGCTTTTCTTTGTCTTCTCCAAGGTTGAGTGTCCCAGTTGTATCTGCTCCTGAGACTGAGCCCCTTCCCAGATCCAGGAAACAGACAGGGGAGCTGAGCCTTAGCCCTGATGTGGGAGGGCCCACAGCCGGAGATGTGGAGCCCACCTGGGTACCTGAATCCCAGGGGATGGAAATGCAAGGCAGGCTCCTCTCTTCCCTGCTTTGCCTTCCCCTCCTTCTCTTCCCAGAGCCCCGTTGAGCCCCGTCTGCCTATGTCCCGGCTGTGGCCTGATTCTCCTACCCTACCCCTACTGTGTTCTAGGTTGCATCTGCCATCCATAAGGGCAGATTCCACTACCTTCCCTGAAGAGCTAGGTAGTGTCCAGGCAATTTTCAGGTGTAAAGGTGCAGCTGGAGCAGAGGGTATGTAAATAGCTACTGGTCCCTGGGTGTCGTTTGTTTGGCCCAAGCCCACTGGGCAGGTGCTAGGTGTCTCTGAATGACCACTGGATTCCTGGGAGCAATAGCTGCTCTGTTTGGGTCTGATAGAAGGGATAGGCTCAGAGGGCTGGTTCTGGAGGGAAGATCAGAGGAGAAGGCAGGCAGGGCCCGGTGAGAGGGGATCATGCATCGCCCCCACCCCAGCTCACTCTTGGTCATGGGGCAGTTCTGGGCACTTGAACTCAAGGCCCAGGAAGAAGCACAGGCCCAATCCTATGTGGAAGCACAATGGCTGGAATGTGATTTCAGTTTAGGTGGGGTGGGAGGGGAGATTCTCTGGCTCTTGTTTTTTTTCAAATCAAGATTACTTGCTTCCCTCTGCCTACTAGACTTGATTCTTGGCCCTTCCTCACCCTGTCAGCAACCCCTTTCCTTTCCAGGCCAGTGACTGCAGGCCTGTTCTGTCCCAGGCATTGTGAGAATGTTGTTGGTAGAGGCCCTGGCTCTCTCGGAGGCCTGGAGGGGAGTGGGTTCTCACCCAAGGAGCAGCTGCCCATTTCTCACTCACTGCCCCCACCTCCCACCTGGGCTATTTGTCTTGAAAAAACCAAACCCCGCCTGGCCACTCTGGGTGGCTCCAGCTTAGAACCTAACACCTGGATTTCCAGGTGCCATCCTGAGCTTTGAGCTCCAGGTACTTCATTTTTCTATAAGGGGAGCTAGGGCCTCTGGGAAGTTATCTTCCTAATGGTCCCTTAGGCTTGGGCCAGAATGTGATTGGCTCTCTCCTCTACCACTTTCTCTGCAGAAAGCAGTTGTCACAGCCCCTAGTATCTGAAAAGAGACCCTAGGTCTAGGTTCTTCCTCCCGTTTCCTTTCTCCCCTCCCAGACCTCTGGCTCCCTTTCCTCTTTGTCTCTGTGGTAACTCTAGGAGGCCTGTGGTCCAGTTGCCAGCCCAGCATCCTTGACCTGTTGGATGCCACCTCCAGTCGATTTCCTGTCCTACCCGCCCTTTCTCTTTCCTGGCTTAGACCTGTATGGCCATGCCCTGGCTCTGCCCTTAGGAAGACCTGCTACCTGTGTGTGGCCCAGCTTGTCCAGGCCCTGGGTTGCTGCATCTCCAGGCAACTATGCACTTTCCTGGGGAGGGAGCCAGTATGAGAAGTGGGGGCTGGGCACAGATTCATCTCTGCTGGATGGTCTGGCTTGAGGGTTGGGTGGAAGAAGGCCCAGGTCAGTCTGGAAATCCTCAGGTCTTTGGCCAGCCAGTCACCTGCTTTTGCATTCTGCTGGTGCCCCCTGCCCCTCCTTGTTTCTGGGAGACACAGACCATTCTCCAACTGGCAGTTGACCTGCCTGAGCCAATGTGTCTGTCAGTGGTAACTGAATGAACCATAATAAAGGGGAACATTTGGCCCTCTGTGTCCTGCTGTGTCATGTGTCTTCATGTGGGCCTGTGTGGAGCCTCACCGTGGGCTGTAGGCAATGGGGGTAGGGTGGTTTGAGTGGATCTGTGGCCTGTCATTCCCAGAGGCCAAAAGTCACACACCTCTGTGTGGTTCTTTCTCTGAGGCAGCCTCGAAATTGCCACAGAGGTCTTCTGCCTGTTAGGAGGAGGAGTTCTGAGTTCCCTGAGGAAGAAGTAGAAGGCTGGATCAGTGGGTGAGGGGTGGTTTGGTTCAGATGGTCCCTGTAGGCAGGGGCAGGGGTAGAGCACAGAGGGCCCCCCCTCAGCTCTCATTGAAGGAGACTGGCAGCTGATTGAGGACCCAGGGGCCTGTGGATGCTGGAGAATGAAGAGGGCAGGGAGGTGTATCCAACGTGCTTTCCTCTGCTGCTTTCCCTTTGCCAATGCTGTGTCCTCCACTTGGAGGGCCGTTCTGGCACTTTTTATTTAAGCTCCTGGTCATCCTTCAAGATTCACCTTGAGTGACTCCTCTGAGAGGGCTTCTCTGCCTCTGATTGTTACTTAGGACCCTCTCCTTCCTCATGGACCTTATTCTGTAATTTTTTGTGTCCCTCTTTGTCTCAAGAGCAGGGAAGAGTCTGATTTAGCTCTGTATCCTGTGCACTTAAGACATACAAGGGGCTTCCCTGGTGGCGCAGTGGTTGAGAGTCCGCCTGCCGGTGCAGGGGACGCGGGTTCGTGCCCCGGTCTGGGAAGATCCCACATGCCGCGGAGCGGCTGGGCCCGTGAGCCATGGCCGCTGAGCCTGCGCGTCTGGAGCCTGTGCTCCGCAACGGGAGAGGCCACAACAGTGAGAGGCCCCCGTAACGCAAAAAAAAAAAAAAACAAAAACCATACAAGAGGCTCAGTAAATGTTAAGTATTAAGTGCTGCAGTGATGAGCAGTGTGGGATGGGGCTGGGGCTGGGGCGATGGTAAGTAGGTCAGACAATCTGGGCCAGGCCCAGATGAGCACAGGAAATACCAAGAACTTGGGAGCTGGTGTTCCCGACAGGACTCCCCGGAATGGACTACAGTTCCCAGAAGGCTGAGAAGTGGACTGCAACTCCCAGAAGTCTGCGCAGTCGCGGAGGCTGCCGGCGACTGTGGTAGCGTTGCGTGCCAGTCAGAATCTGCGGGGGGGGGGGGGGGGGGCGATCGAGGTATCGCGATATTTGGGGGCTGCTCCGAGACGCGCCTGACGCGGGTGAGGAGTCTGGGGGGCCCTCTGGAGGCTGGTTTCTTGCGGTGGGGCAGGAGGGAGGCTGGAAACGCTTCATTCGCGATTTTGGGTCTGTGGCTCTGTGTGTGTGTGTGTGTGTGTGTGTGTGTGTCCTCTCCCTCCTATCGGTGCCCGAGAAGCTTTGCTTGCCGCTGCGGGTCTGCGGCTGTGTGTGTGTGTAGGGCCTGTGGAACCTGTGGGGCCGGAGCGCTATGGACCCCTTCCCGTCTCCATCCTGAAGTGGGGCATTTATATATATATATACACGCTCCCATCCCGGCTTTGTGCTGCTCTGCAATTAACCAGTACCATTTAATCTAGTTTAAAAGGTGGTCCTATCGGTTACCCACACTTAACCTTTTGCCTTAAAGAAACAGAAACAAAATCCATGAGCCTGCCTCCAGAAAGGAATGGGGATGGCCCAAAGTACAAACTATATTCTACAAGTTGGTAAAATAGAAAAAGTAAAGCCCTGGGATATTGCAGTTGTACTCTGGCTCCACCTAAAAGTGCCGAACGGCATTGAAAATGAAAGTGAGGCCAAATTTTGTCAGAGAAAAACTTCGTGCTGTACTTTGAAGTATTGGAGGCCTGTGCCAGATAATAGGCAGGGGAGATTCCCAAGCTGGGGAAGTGGTGGGTATCTTGGGGCAGGAGTTTTCCACATCTCTCCCAGTGACTGAGAGGTGGCAGTTCTCAGTCACTCCCTCACTAGTAGTCACCGCGTGTGAATGTAATATATATGTATATATCCCCAACATGTGGCCTTGAGGAGGGGTGCCTAATGGGATTCCAGGAGTAGCAGACTCTGGAAGCATGCCTGCTTCTGGTTTGAGAGAAAAGCAGTCTTTTTGTTTGTTTGTTTTTTGTTTTTAATTTTCTTGGCTGCACTGGCAGCCCATGGGATCTAAGCTCCCAAGCCAGGGATAGAACCTGAGCCCCTTGCATTCGAAGCTCGGCGTCTTAACCACTGGTGTCTTAACCACTGGCCCGCCAGAGACGTCCTGAGAGAAGAGCAGTCTTAGCAGAATGTCAAGACCTTGAGCTCTCCCTGAAGAGCTCCTTGCCTTTCCTTGGAGGAAGGGGTTTAAAGTGCCCCTGTGGCCACGTGACTCCTTTTAATGACTGGGTTTGGGGGAAGAGTACCGCTATGGGGAACTATAGGTGTTTCATTATTACTGGGGCAGAGTTGTATTGACCGGTGGGAGATGAGGCCAGAACAGACTCTTGGGGCCAGTAGTAGGAACTTTGACGTCAGGCTAAAGGATTCAAGCTCGTAATGGATCCTGGATCCCTGCCCACCCACCCAAGTTTGGTTCTGCTTTTTCCTAGGCCCCAGTTCCTCATCATTCCTGTGCTGTGCTGGGCTCATACCCCATCTGGCTTTTTTTTTAGCCCTGGTCCTGCCCTGGCTGCACACTTGCCCATATTGTGGCTGGCAAGTATTCCTGAAACTTTTACTTAACTCTGTCCTAATTAAACTCATCAGAGAAGGAGACTTACACATCACAAGTCTGCCACAACTGAGGCTCTTTACTCTGTCTGGCTTTGTCTTTCTAAAGGACAGAGAAACTGTCATTTTTTTGGCTGTGACTGTATGCATGTGGCTACCTGCATGGCTGGTGCCCTGGGTGCTTGAGGCTCAGTAATCACAACCTTCAGCCCTATAACCTCTCTGCCTGCCAACTCTTTCTGCTGCTCAAGAATTCCTATGAGTAGAGCAGAGCTCAGGAAAATGAGGTGCTGTCTACAGCTACCTTGGCTGTGCAAATAGATGGTTCTAACAGGGACTGGGTAGAGTAATAGACTTACTGGTTTGGGATTTGATCTTTTTTTGACAGTAAACATAAAGAACTGCTGGGACTTCCCTGGAGGTGCAGTGGATATGGCTCCATGCTCCCAATGCAGGGGCCCCGGGTTCGATCCCTGGTCAGGGAACTAGATCCCACATGCATGCCACAACTAAGAGTTCACTTGCCACAACTAAGGAGCCCACGTGCTGCAATTAAGGAGCCTGCCTGCTGCAACTAAGACCGAGTGCAACCAAATAAATATTTTTTAAAAAAGGGACTTCCCTGGTGGTCCAGTGGCTAAGACTCCCTGGTCAGGGAACTAAGTTCCCATATGCCACGTGGCATGGCCAAAAAAAAAAGAATTAAATTAAAAGTAAATAAATAAATACATGTTAAAAAAAAAAAAAAAGAACTCCTGCCAGCTGTCACCCTACATGGGACTGTCAGATTGAACTGATTTGACCTTGCTTTCAGATGTTGGTTAAATTTTCCACTTTCTGATCCTCAAGTACATATCCCCTACCCCCACCCCCCTTCTAGAAAGGTAGTCTTTGGTCCTTAACAAAGATCGCTCAGAAGGCTAAGTAGTAAATCTTGGGCTGTACCACCTGCTATGGGGAAGCAGCTGAAGTCACCAGCATGGATTCCTGCCCCAAGTTTAACTGACTGCTTTCAGTAACCTATTCCCTAGGAATGATATCAATTTGATTTGGAGGAGGTTTTATTTTTATTTTTTTAATTTTTAAATTTTTTTCGGTTTTTTTTGTTGCACCACGCAGCTTGTGGGATCTTAGTTCCCTGACCAGGGGTTGAACCTGGGCGCTCGGCAGTGAGGGGGCCAAGTCCTAACTACTGGACGACTGGGGAGTTCCCTGGAGGAGGTTTTAAATTCAGCTTCTGGTTTTGCAGGAATCTCCATGTCCTTGCACCGGTTGGCTGGGGTAGGACAGGGTCAAGGTTTGGGATTTGGCAGGCGGGTTTCCCTGGAGAGTCCAGAATGTGCCTCTATCACCTACTGTGGGTGCTCACTAGCACACTGATTAGTTCTGGGAAGCTGGCTGATAGGCCCTCTAGACCTTGTCAGTTGCTAACAGGGCACTCCAGGCCCTAGAGTAGACTCAGTTCTGCTCTGGGCAAGCATGGCCCCTGGCTGAGGCCCTGACGTAGAGTAGAGGTTGAGATCGCTACTCAAATGGAATGGAACTTTGGCGGAAGTTCTGTTCTAGGGAACTGGCCTGTGCTTAACGCCTGTTGAGAAGGGTCTGGGCCCCTCAGAGACCCTTCCAGGTAGAAGTGGAGTAATAGACCCAAACATGATCCTCAGCTCATGTGGTTATGTGTCTGAGTCTTGAAGGCAAAAAATGGACAAAGAGGCCCTAAGGAGCCAAGGGGCCTGTGGAGTGAAGAGGGAGCCCTTATGGGTGTGCAGCCACATAGATAGCCATTGGGTGACTCACTGGACTTCCTCTTCGGGGTCTGCCTTGGTCTCCCTTCCCCTTGTTGGTTCTACCCTTTTTGAGTACATCTCCCAGGTCAGGAGCACAACCATGGACAGGGCCCAGGGCTCCTGATTCATAGGCCAGGCTTCTGTTCTCTGCCCCACTCTGCTTCAGAGGGTACAGTTTATTACTCATTCAGCAGATGTTCAGGACCTACTACAGGCCCAATACCTGTCTGACAGTTGGTGTTTAGACCAGGTCGCACATTCAGGGAGCTTGCTGGGGGTGTTGGTGGTCGTGGGAAAGTGGAGAGGGAAAGGCAAGGAAACTGATGTACAGATTGAATCAGTGATCACCAAAAAGGTGCATCCCAGAGAAGGACCCATCTCAAGTGATTTCAGGTGTGACTCTTGTCTTCTCAGTTCATGCACAGATTCCCTAAAGGCGGCGGCTGTCTCTTCCACAATTTCTTTGCCGGTGCTAGATGTAGTTGGTCCTTGATAATTGTTGCTGATGGAGTATGTTTTGCTGGCCCAGTCTGCCAGAATGTAGGTTTTGATGTGTTCATCAGCCATATTATGAACACTCACTTCTAGCAACATCTGAGGGCCAGAGGAAGAAACCAAGCAGCTGGTCTCATGGGGTGGCCTTTATCCTTTTTATGCTTGTCTCTTCTCGGCCTTGGATTTGTAGGGTGGTGCCTGATCCACAGGGAGGGACAGAGGGGCAAATCTCTCAGCTCCCTGGAGCACCCAAACCCCTTTGTTGCATAGGGTTCTACCCCACAGGCATCCCTGGAACCTACCCTGACCTGCCACTCTCTTCAGCCAGCCTAGCCCACTGCAGTGGCTCCTTTGTCTGCCCCCTCCAGTCTCTTCACCACCAAGGCCCCCTCCACACTTCTCACCAGCACCGTCTTTCTAAAATGAAAACGCACCATAGCCCTCACTGTTCTTGACATTTAGTCCTTGACCTGACTTTGCAGCCTTACCTCCTGCCCGCCCCACTGCCCCCCCACCTTCCATCACGCTTTAGCCTCACTGCTAAGCTGCTTTCTGTTCCCCAGACCTGCCACCCTCCTTCAGGCCTCTTCACCTCTGCAAGATTGCTCCTTCTTGCAAAGTTATTTCCTTGTTTCTCTGAAAAACTTCCTCGTCCTGCAGGACTCAACCTGAATGTTATTTTTTTTGGTCTCTGACTTACTCAGACAGTAACTTGTAGGCAGCCCAGCCTCATGGCACCGACCGCATTACATTGTGACTGACCCACGTTGGGTGAGGGTGTCTGACCTTCTTATCACACTGTGTGCTCCCAGAAGCTGGGACTGTTGACCCCTCAGGAACCCTAGCATCTGGCCCAGGGTCTAATACAGGGTGCTCAATACATTTTGGTTGAATGTATGAATGAAGCAGGCACCCCCGTTCTGCTTTTAGATCCTAAATCCTGACAGAGCTTTATGGAGCCCAGTTCTGGCAGGCTCCCAGGACTCGAAGCCACCAGACCGCACATGGAACCCAGGGCCACATGTTCAGCTGCTGCACCCTTGGTGGAGAGACAGTTCCATGTTCTTGTGGGTGTCACTGGGAGTGTTGCTGCCCTGAAGTTGCCTCTTCTGGTGTCAAGGCTTTTGGACATTCCTGGCGTGAGTATGCTTACTAGACAGCCTCGGGCATTAGAGGGCTGATGCTCTGGGGCCAGCCTGTTTTTGTGCAGTGCACAGGGTTTTCTTTTTCTTAATCATGGTGTTTGTGGAAGTCCTCTGTGTGCATTGGTATGTGGGGGACGCGGAGACAGAGACCAGTGTGACAATATAACCAGGAGCTAGATTAGGTAGTAGACAGAGAGTGAGGGGAGACTGCAAAAGGAACGCTGTGGTGAATGGAGGTTTTGGGTTCCCAAACATTTGCTTTGAATTCCATGAAGTCCTAGCATGAGAGAAGAGCTGGCTGGAGAAGTGTGGCAAGTTCTCAGCGCCCCCTGGCTGCCTTGGGCTCCCTGCCTCTGCTTTCACTCCATCCAGGACATTGTGGCTCTGTCCTCCCTCCTTGTTAGACACCATGGGTGTCCTGTCAGTCCAAATGCACTGGAACCTTAGGGGCTCCCCGCTGCCCGCAGCTCTGGTTTCAAACTCTGCTCCTTCAGGTGTTCAGAGATGCCCAGGGGCCACCACAGTGTGTTGGAGGTGGGGGGCTTGGCCCCCTGCCTTTGGTCAGATCACCTCAACTTTGATCAGTTTTATATGTAGGGGTTCTGGGGCATATTCTTTTGCAGGAAAAGTTCAAGGCTTTAAAAAATGTGAAAGCCAGCTGGTGATAACCCCACTTCTTCGTCTGGTAACCTAGGCCCTTCACTGGTCTGCCACTCTCCAGCTACCCCACGCTCCACCCTGATGGCCTTTGCTTTGGCCCAGCCCCTTCCAGGCTGTGCCGCCCTGCCTACTTTTCCCTGCCTTTTCAAATTCTCCACAAACACTTCATGTAAAAGCCTTCCTGGCCTGCCTCAGCCCATGTGGTTTTGCTCCCTTCCTTTTAAAACTCATTTGATGTATTAAAGAAAAACTAGAAGTAAAGTGGTAAAAACAGGTTTTATTCAGAAAAACTATTGCAATAGGGGAAAATAGATCTCAGTATAGAACTGGGTTTAATTCTGAATACAACAAGGAAAAGTGGAGATTTGTAGCCAAGGAGCAGTGTGTGTGTGTGTGTGTGTGTGTGTGTGTGTGTGTGTGTGTGTGTGTGTGTGTGTGTGTGTGTGTGTGTGTGTGTGTGTGTGTGTGTGTGTGTGTGTGTGTGTGTGTGTGTGTGTGTGTGTGTGTGTGTGTGTGTGTGTGTGTGTGTGTGTGTGTGTCAGTGGATGGAAAATTACTAAGAGGAAACATCAGGGGTAAGGGAGATTTTAGCAAAACTGTCCTGACCGGATTCTTGCTGAAGGCAGCCCAGGATGATCTGGGGGCTGTTGGGGGATGAGGAGCCTGATGAGAGATCCAGGCTGATCAGATATCGAGTGTAGGGGATTCTGGCTAAACCAACGTAGCAGGAATCTTGCTCTGGAGGACGAAACCCAAAGACGGGCCTAGTTGAAAAAGTGGCTCAAAGGAGCCTGACTAAAGTTTGGTTAAGAAGAGAATCTTGACCAAGCTGTGGAACCATAGGTTATCTTTGACACTGCCTGTGTTGTCAGACACTAGTTTTCTGGAGTGTTAAGCCGTTGAGGCCCAGGCTGTGCTTTTTTCCTTGCTTGTATCTGCATAGCACCTAACTCAGGGTGGCGCAGGCGGGTGTACCCTAAATGTCCAGCAGGGAGCAGTGCTCGCTTGCAGATGACTATGTCAGGAGTCACAGGCAAGGGCGGGAAAGCGGCTTTTTTTTTTTTTTTTTTTTTAACTTTCCACAAACTTATACCCAGAAAGTCACCCCCTCACCCCACCCTCCAGGCAGCCAGGGATGCCAGTCAGGCCAGAAGAGGGAAGGGAGGAGAGTGTTGTGGCTGCTCTGAGGCTGGGCACTGGTGCTTTGGGGCAGTAACCCCTTCGGCCTGCCCCCTCCTCATGTGCCCAGAACCGTTGGTAGGAGCTGGCCAGCTAGAGCCTTGAGGGCGGGAGGCCTGCAAGCGTTGCTGCAGCAACAGCCTCTGCCACCGCCCTCTGGGGAGGGAGGGAGCCATGCAGTTCCCTTTTCCCATAGCCCCAGAGCAAGTGAATTTCCGGACTTGGGGTGGGTGGGGGCAGGGAGTCCTATCCCAGGAAACAGATGAGCAACCTCAGGGCAGAGGGAAATGGCAGCTCCACCGCTTCCTGCCATCCCACACAGCCAGCATTTATGCGGGTGTGAGGAAAGGGTTGCCTGAAGCAGGGAGGCTCTCCAGCCTACCCTAGGACTTTTAGTCCAGCCTCTGTGGGGGACAGGCCACGTGTGGAATGGGACTTGGCTCTCTGTCTCTGGCTGGAGTTGAAGCTGAAGGTCAGGCAGCCAGAAGGGCAGTGACAAGGAGAGAGGACTCCCTGACTTAGCCTCTAGGAGCCTGCCTTTCTCATTTTAAAATAAAGATGGTGGCTGCCACCCATCCCCTCGGGAATGTTTGCAAGGCTGGGGGAGGGGGACACATGAAACTGCCATCTTGTGCCCACGGCTAGGCGCAGCTCCTGGCACACGGAAGCGCTTAACACTGTTTGTTTCCTGTCCATCCCCCTCTCCTTTTCCCTTGTTGTCGTGTCCTTTGGGGCAGCCACACGTGGTGTGGGGTGTTGGGGTTGGTGAGACGGCCCATGTGGGAAGAGCCGTGGAGCCACCGTCCATCCGCTTATGTGGAGGGGCCCGCATCCCTCTCATCCTGTGGGTAGACAGCTCTCCAGAGAGCCTGGATTTGCTCAGTGGAGTCCTTGTGAGGTGTTGGTAACCAAAGGGGGATCCCTGCTTGCCTTGTGTTGGCCCCGGGGTGGGGGGGTGGCCTTTCCCCTGGCTCTTCCCCACACTCCCTGATTGTACTGATCTCCCCGGTGCCCCCCTTCTGGATCACCTCCAGGAGTAGTCTTTGTCCCTTGGAGCAGTCCTTCTCAGCTCTTTGCCTAAGTCATGGACTCACATGATTGAGGCTTTGCTGAGCTCCCTTAGGGATCCCTAGATCTTGACTAGCAAACGAGCAGCTGGGATATGGGCGGCAGGGAGCTGGGTGATTCTACGGACCTGGCTCAGGATTACTCCTGATCCACCAGTGTGTTCAGGCTTCCCAGGAGGACCATTGACCTGGAGCCAGACCAAGGAGACTATGGGGGAGTGATAGGGAGGGGTAGATTTGGTTTTCTGCCTCACTCACCAGCAGTTGGAGAGAGTGGCCACCAGCAAAGAAGCCTTGGAGGCTTTGTGTGAGGTGGGAGGAGTTGGACAGTGGGGGGCCAGCCCTCCCTCAAAAGAGGCGTTGCACATAGAGGATTTCTCACGCTGGGACTCTGGGCAAGTCAGGTCTTTTTTATGGCCTCAGTTTTCTTATCCCTGCAATAAAGTGGGGGCCAGGTACCCAAATGATACATCTCCAAGGACTCTTCTGGCATGAGTCGTAGAAGATTCTAGATGTGAGGACAAAAAGGACTAGGACCAAAGGCAGCCTGAGAGAAGGTCCTGGGGTGTAGGAGCTGTGGCTGTTTTGCAGTTCTGTGATCGTCATGTAATTGAGTGGCACTTAAATCTGAGCAGTTAGCTTAGTCAGTTTCTGCCCTTTGGTTGGTACCCTCCTCACTATGGAGGAGAAAACAGAACACCTCTCTAGCTTTTGCCGGGTAGGTGTCAGCAGGGCTGAGAGCCAGAAGAGGATTTCTAAAAGTGGAAAAAATCTCCCACCCAGGGAGTTGGCAGGCCTTGGCCTTAGAAAAGGCTGTTGCCAGAATGCCTGTCGGGACATTCAGGACTGTTAAGGGTGCAGGAAGAGGGCCCTGCTCGTACGCAGAATGAAGTAAATTCTGCTTTTCTGGAGGACTGTTGTGGCAATATCTAGAGAAAGCAAAAATGGTCACAGCCCTTGCTTCACCCATAGGATTGAATCCTATAGGGCAGGAGTCCCCAGCTCCTGGGCCACGGACCAATACCGGGCCGCACAGCAGGAGGTGAGCGGCAGGCGACTGAGCAAAGCTTCATCTGCCTGCCTCTCCCCATCACTCGAATTACAGCCTGAGCCATCCCTCTCCCCCCACCCCACCCCCCGCCCCGGACCAGTGAAAAAATTGTCTTCCATGAAACCAGTCCCTGGTGCCAAAAAAGGTTGGGGACCGCTGCTATAGGGTACAAAAGTTCACCAAATGTACACGCATGTTCATTTTAGCACTGTTTATAATTTTAAAAGAAAACGGAAACAAACAAAATATCCAACAGTAGAGCTGTGGTGCAGTTGTGGTTCAGCCTCTTGATGGATTCGGAGGCAGCAGTTCAGAAGAATGGGTGGATCTTGTGCGCTGATATAGGACAGTCCTCAAGATATAAGTGAAATGAGCAAGGTGCTGAAGTTAGTAAAGTGTGGCCCACAGGCCACATTCTTGTCTGTTTCTGTATGGCCTGCGAACCATGCATATGTAAACTACTTACATTTTTAAATGGTTGAAAAAAATCAAAAGAAGATTATTTTGTGCCATATAAAATTATATAAAATTCAGGTTTCAGTGTCTGTAACATTTTATTGGAGCACATCCACACCCATTCATTTAAGTATTGCCTATGGCTACAGTCTTGCTACTACAGAGTAGAGTAGTTGTGACAACGCCTAAAATAGTATCTGGACCTTTATAGAAAAGGTTTGCCAACTGCTGGCATATAGTAGGATTCCTTTTGTGTGTTCACATATCAAAGTTACTGCCTGTGGTCTTCCCCCTGGAGGTGGTTACCCTTGTGGAGAGATGGGGGCAGGAAGGGAGACTTGCATTTTGTGTCATTCTGTTCAATTTTGATTTTCTAACCTCTTTGTGTACTTATTTTGTTTTATTTTTAATTTTTTAATTTATTTTTAAATAAATTTATTTATTTATTTTTGGCTGCGTTGGGTCTTCGTTGCTGTGCACTGGCTTTCTCTAGTTGTGGCAAGCGAGGGCTACTCTTCGTTGCGGTGTGCGGGCTTCTCACTGCGGTGGCTTCTCTTGTTGTGGAGCATGGGCTCTAGGCGCACGGGCTTCAGTAGTTGTGGCACACGGGCCTAGTTGCTCTGTGGCATGTGGGATCTTCCCGGACCAGGGATCGAACCCATGTCCCCTTTACTGGCAGGTGGATTCTTAACCACTGAGCCACCAGGGAGGTCCCCTTATTTTATTTTATTTTATTTTTTAAAGTCAGTGGGGCTTTTAGTAGGGATATCATGGAATGTTCTTTGTAATTTTATCCTTTTTTTTTTTTTTTTTTTTTTTTTAAATAATGCTCACTGAGGAAAGGAGAGCAGGAGAAACGTGGCCTGGTTTGAGGTTTTTCTTTCTTTCCAGGCAGGGGCCACCTGCCTGCTCTGTGTTTCTGCTGTGGAAACTAGTCTACTCAGCAGTAGCACTCTGAGGCATTTTTCTGGACCTGCGCTGGCTTGGCTAGCCCCATCCTTCCCTGGCCTGCTCCCCCAGGGAGTGACCTCTGCAGGCCACTGGTTGGAGGCAGCCAGCCCTGGGCCGAGGGCTCTTGCACCCAGGGTCCTTCCCTGCTACTCCAGAACAGCGTCCCTATGGAGAGCCTCTGCAGTCTGCTTCTCTAGTTTAATTCTTTAGAAATTTGTCTAGTTGGGGAGGGATTGGCAGCTATGCCCTGCTTGAATGGCAGGATGGGCCATGCGACTAGAATACCAGCTCCCCCAGGAGGCCGGCTTGGAGGCAGAGGAGAGAACAGCAGAGCCTGGTGGGAAAGGACAAGGGTCACAAGAGGGCTGGGAGGCGCAGCGAGCTGGAGGGGCCCCTGGAGGCCCTGTGGTCCAGATGGCTCATGGCTCCGGAGGAGAAACCAGGCCAGAGAGGAAGAATTTACCAGAGATTCCCCCAGCCAGTGGGCTGGCAGAACTGGGGCTCAAGGCCGGTTTCCTGACTACCATCAGCAAGTGGACTTGAGCTCAGATTATGGGCATTCTCTACTCCACCTAAACACGGCCATGAGGCTGAGAATCCCCAGGCAGTTGTGGACTCCTGCCTGGTCTGTCTTGCTTTATAGTCAGGGGTCATATATACCTCACCCACTTGTTAGACAGACACACTGAGCCCTTACCAGCTCTGGCTCCCATGTGTGTAGTAGGCTCAGTAAATGTTTGTCAAGTGGAGACATCATTGAGAGCCATTGGGACACCCACTCAGCCAACTGGAGCTCCCTCGGGGATTTGTTAAGGAAGCCACCTCCTCCACAGCTTCCCCCCACCCCAACCCCATGTGCTGATGGCACCCAGAGTCCTTTTTTCTAGAGTATGCCCGCCACCCCCATGCTCAGGGTCATGCCAGCTTCTTGGCTGGCCCCCAGGCCCCGGGCACTACCAGTGTCAACACTGGGAGGCCCAATGTCGGGGTCTTCTGCTGTGTGTTTAAGCCCAGAGGAGTAAGCCACTAAAACTCTGCGTTCCTTGCCTTGTGCCAGGTTAAGTCATAGCTGGTGTTTCCTCTTTAGAGTCCTCATCAGTCTCCTGTGGAGCCATCATCACATGCCCTACTAGAAACACCTGCTCTTTTCTAGCCACTGAGCTGGGGGTTCCAGCTGGGGCTCTTCTTTACTTGTATATGCCAGAGCTATGCTATCTAGCATGGTAGCCACTAGCCACATTCAAATTTAAATTATTAAAATTAAATAAAACCAAAAGTTCAGTTCCTTTGTCACACCAACCACACCTCAAGTGCTCAATATCAACATGTGGCTAGAGGCTGCCATACTGGACAGCACAGGTGTGACATGTTTCCTTCACTGCAGAGAGTTCTATTGGATGATTCTGTAGAGTAGTGGTTCTCAACTGGGGCAGTTTTGCCTCCTAGGGAACACTGGACAATGTCATTCTGGTTGTCATACTTGAGGAGAGGGTGCTACTGGCTCATGGTTGTAATGGATAGAGGCCAGAGATGAGGTTGGAGGTGGACATTCAAGCCATGGGATTTATCTCATCCTGTGGCTGTGAAAGTGCTTCTCCACAGATCCCTTTGATATCTGCCCCAGAAGCAGCCTGGGCCAGACCAGGGGTCTAAAAGTAAAAATAGAAGTATTGCCCCAAATTCTGTTTTCCATTTCCCCTCCCTGACTCCCCAGAAGCCCCAGATGGGATTGCTGATGTATTTTCAACAGAGAAAGGAACACCAGACATGCCCACTGGTTTCAGGAAGAAATCTCTATAAATGCTAAGCAATATGCAGGCAGCTTATATAATAGGGTCTGGCCAAGCCTTGGTCACATCACACAGAAGTTCAGGTTAAAAATATTAAGACATAAAAACTGTTGGCCGGGGTCTCGCCAGGGGGCCAAGCACAGAGCTGCCTTTCAGGAACTCTGATGTGTGTGAGAGATTGTTTTAATGTCCAGCCCCGCTTCTACAATGACCCAGGAGGGTGTAAGAGAAAGCCAGGGAGGGTTCCTGTCCTCAGGAGTTTTCTGTTCTGCCAAGACTCCTTAGCATTTGCTGAGGGAAAGGTCAGGGTGAATGAGTGACTAGTCCAAGTTATTTAGTATCTCAGAAGGTAACACAACAACATGCCTTCTTTTTTTTAATGTGTGCCAACCCAGGGCCGAGCTCTTGGCTCCCAGGACCTTTTTACAGAGTGAATGAAAATGAAAGAACAAAGCCCACAGCACTGAAGAATCAGATCAAGTGACATACTTCTAAAACCAGAAAAACTAGCCTGGGCCTGCCAGACAACACTGGGGTCAGGGTCACTGCCAAGGAGAGGTGGCTGCTTGATAGGGGTCAAGGGAGGGACTTTGGGAAGAACAGGCTCATTACATACTCTTCACATTACTCTTTAGGAAAAACATTGACCCCAAGAAGCTCCCTAACAATGACAGTGTAACCTGGGAGGGTAGCCAGAGACGGATAGATTGAGAGACTAGGGGAAGAGCTTAAGGGGAAGATCTCAAGCTGCAGCTATGGACCAGGGTGGGAGGCCTACTTGGACCCCTGGTTGGAATTCCCCAGGAGCCAGGGGGAGACTGTGAGGGGGATGTAGAGGGAAGGAAAGGGTAGAGCTGAGAGGGAGGACGGAGCCCCTGAACAGGGCCATCACCAAACTGGGAATGTTTCTGAAGGCTGGCCCTAGGCACAATCCTCACGTTGAGAACTGGCAGGCCGTTGGGGAGTTGGGGAGAGTAGGGGAACTCGATCTTCAGGAAGCAGCTTTCCAAATTTCAGAATAGAGAGAGGATGAACTGGGGTGATCTTAAGTGGCAAATTGTTCAGGATGGTCAGGAAGCTCTTAGAAATGAAAGAGAGTAGTCCTCTTAAGGAAAAGAAGGCAGTGACCAGAAACTGATATGGCTATCTGGGACGCCCTCTGTTGAAGGAGACTAGAAAGCAGTTAAATGGAAAGGAGGACATATAACCAAAGATAAAGGTAGAATATGGTCCAGAGGTCACCAGAGTGAGCTGAAGCTTGCAGTGAAACTCAGAATGACCAAGAGGGCTGTTACATATATTTAGAAAAAGAGCAATGGAACAATGCCTGGTCCTGGAGGCCAATGGTATAACATTAGTCGGGGGACAGAAAGAAATGGCAGGGACTCTTGAGTTCACTTTGCTTCCATTTTTTTTCTTTTGAGTTTGAAAAAGTACCAATGGTGGTAGAAGAGACTTGAACCCAAGTTGGGTGATTCATCTCCTGAACTTGGCAAGTTCTGTCCTGGGGTGCTGAGGTTGTGTTTGGTGACCTACAGGATGTGTGGGAAACAGCAGAGGGGCTAGAAGCTGGAGATGACTAATGTCCATTTATCAAAAAGGCGGAAGAGGTAGGCTCCACAAATTAGAAAAACCTTGTGAGCCCTTAGAAAAGCACTTAGAAAATGGTTGTTACTGGGGTTTGATTGGGCTCACTGGGGACAAGCCATATCAATTTTATTTTATTTTATTTTGGATATTAGACAAAGTATTTTTGGATTTGGTGAGGACTTTGATGGAATCTTAGGACATCCCCCTGGACCACCTGGTAATGTTATCAGCATGTTTATAATCAGGGAAAGATCCTACTTGGAAAGGGTTCATTCTTGATTCTTTCCCACCCCAGCCCTGTGGACCTTGGCGAAGGGCTCTGCTCTTGACCTTGTCCTTTTCATCATTTGGATTTGTGTCTTGGGGCTACTGATGGTGGTACTGGCTGAGAACAGGCCAGGAGGAACAGGATTGAGATTTTTGGAGCTCTTTACATAGACTGAGCAAACACTGGGCCAACTCTGGAAAGGTGGAATTCACCAGGGAAATGTGAGGGACTACATTTGGGAAAGTAACAAATGCAAGTACAGTTTGGGGCTTGTGGTTTAGTAGCAACATGGGTGAAAAGAACTTGTGAGGTTTTGCTGATTGCAAACCCCATATACTTCAGTAGGAGGATGTGGCTTCCAGGAGAGCTGATGTGGGCTCAGGCTCCATTGACTTACACTCAGTGGATGCCAGGGACGTGAGACTTCAGGTTCCCTGAGCCTAACAGGTTGCCACCTTCTCAGAGCTCTGTAGGCAGAAGAGATGGCTCCTACCTCTGAGTTCTTCAGTTTGGAGAAATTTCATTTTATTTCTTTTGTAATTTTCACCCCTCTATTTTTCTGTTCTCCCTTTCAGGAACTCCTTGTTAGTCAGATTTTGGACCTCTTGAGTTGGTCTTCTGATTTCATCTTTTTTTTTTTGGTGGGGGGGGCGCTGTGCCATGCGGCATGTGGGATCTTAGTTCCCCAACCAGGGATCAAACCCTCGCCCCCTTCAGTGGAAGCGTGGAGTCTTAACCACTGGACCACCTCATCTTTTTTAATAGTATTATCCATCTCTTTATCTTTCTCTTCTACTTTTTGGAAAATTTCTTCTAAACTTATATTGAATTTTTTATTTGACTATTTGTAATTTTAATTTCCAAGAGTTCCTTTTTGTTCCCTGAATGTTCATTAAAAAAAAAAGATCTGATCCTGTCTGATCTAATCTGATCTGTTAATGCTTCCTTCCACTTCCATATCTTAACTGCTGGGTTTTTGTTTATGTTTTTGTCCTCTTCTCATTGTTCTGGTGATTCATATCTTTTTAAAAAATCCTTTAAAAAAATCCCTTTACTTTTATTTCAGTGGGCTTTTGAGAGGGAGTAGAGTTTAATCCACTTTATTTAACTGAAAGTTTATTCTTTTATTTAAGCTTTATATATCTTTTTGTCTTAAATGTGTCTTTTCAGACACATTTTGAAGTGATTGATGGATTTTAAAACATCCAGTATGAGAGTCTGAATTTTGATCAGGGAGTTTAGCCAATTATATAATTACTATAATTGCTATTCTATTAGGACTTACTTCTTCCATCTTCTTTAATGCTTTCCACTTATCATGTGTTCTCTCTGCTTTTTTTTTTTTTCCTTTCCCTATCCCTTTATTGTGTAGATTGAATATTATTCTTCTTGTGGTTAGTTCTAACTTACTATGCCCCACACCTTACGTCATTACTGTCTTGTGTCTTAAGAGTCTCAGCACCATCCTGCCTTTCTCTGCTCTCCCTACCTGGCTGGTCCTGTGACATCTTCAAGGGCTGGGTTCCATGGAGGGACAGCAGCCCTGTTCATTTGCCATCTTGTTCAGAACTGGACCAGGCTCGTTCAGGGCTATCCTAGAAGGGACTCCCTTGCTCAGCAGGAGTTTGGTTTAAATGACCATTAAAAAGGTCCCTCAGGGGCTTCCCTGGTGGCGCAGTGGTTGAGAGTCCGCCTGCCGATGCAGGGGACACGGGTTCGTGCCCCGGTCCGGGAAGATCCCACATGCCACGGAGCGGCTAGGCCCGTGAGCCACGGCTGCTGAGCCTGCGCGTCCGGAGCCTGTGCTCCGCAACGGGAGAGGCCACAACAGTGAGAGGCCCGCGTACAGCAAAAAAAAAAAAAAAAAGGTCCCTCAGGTTTTATGCAAGTTTGGGGGATGGTAGGTTCCAAGGGAGAGTGAGCGGGAGAATGGACAAATCTGAGAGCTCTTCAGCAGAGCTGGGAGCACCAGACCTTCTGAAGTTCTTCTGCAGTCTGCCTCTCTGAGATTTCTACTCCCTGGTTCCAGCTTTACTCCTAGGTACTGTGCAGAACAGTGTCTGACAACCCACAAAAGGCAGCAAACAAATGAGGAGAGGGAGCCTGGTGAGATGATAGGGAGGGACAGGGACTAGGTTGAGATGGCATGGGCACGGCCCATCCAAAGAGGCAGCCCCACCAAGTCCCACCAAGTCATTTTCAAGCAGGAATGTGGGCCCAGCAGTGCCAGAGCACTCAGTTTTTTGGGTTTTTTAAATAAATTTACTTATTTTATTTATTTTTGGTTGAGTTGGGCCTTTGTTGCTGCGCGTGGGCCTTCTCTGGTTGTGGCAAGCAGGCTTCTCATTGCAGTGGCTTCTCCTGTTGCAGAGCACGGGCTCTAGGTGCACCGGCTTCAGTAGTTGTGGCTCTCAGGCTCAGTAGTTGTGGCTCACAGGCTCTAGAGCGCAGGCTTAGTAGTTGTGGCTCACGGGCTTAGTTGCTCCGCGGCATGTGGGATCTTCCCGGACCAGGGCTCGAACCTGTGTCCCCTGCATTGGCAGGCAGATTCCCAACCAATGCGCCACCAGGGAAGTCCCACTCAGTTTTTTAAAAGGAGCCAGGAAATTGGATTTTCTATGTGAAATCTCCCAATTTGTATATTTTGGCTTAAAAATGTTTATAACCTGGGGCTTGCCTTGTGGTCCAGTGGCTAAGACTCTGTGCTTCCACTGCAGGGGGTGCAGGTTCGATCCCTGATCGGGGAGCTAAGGTACCACATGTTGTGTGGCGCAGCAAAAAAAAAAAAGTTTGTAACCCTATGCAGGCCAAATAGCACATCTAGCCCAGACACTGCCACCCATGACCCTTGCTCTGGTTAGTTGATGATTCTGTCCTTGTCACCCTTGACTTTTTTCCCTCCTGGATAAATGTCCCACAAAGATGTGATTTCCTACACCCCTCCCCTCCCAGCCACCTCTTCTGGGCCCCTTTAATCTGCATGCTTGTTAGTCTGACATCTCGTTTTACCAGTGATGGGAACTGGTCTAGTGCTGTTCACCCTATCATGTGCTATTTCTGTTCTGTTAAGCACCTTAACCATCCCTCTTGTTTGCGTTTTTAATTTATCTGCTGAATGAGTCGTGTGAAGGTAAATATCACTCTTGCCCCATGAGTGTAGGGCACACAGGTTTGCTTTTCCTGGAGCCTGTCTGCAGCCAGAGCCCACGAAGCCTTGTTCCTAGAAGTACGGCAAGGGACTCTGCCTGCTTTCTCGCTGGGCCATGGCTGCAGACACCACATGCAGGACCCCAGCTCCCCAGTGCCTTGCCTGCAGAGGGCAGATCTGCAGTGTGGCCCAGAGCTCAGGACCTGTGAGCCTCCTTGGGGTGGCCCCTCCTGCCTGCCATGGCCTGCGTGGCCCTCTTGCCCTAATTTCCCTTCCTGTCTGTCTCTGCCTGAGCGGCAGAAGCCTGCAGCTTTATATACGCTGGGCAGTTGGTGACTCATTCCTCGGCAGCCCCTCAGATAGGGAAGTGAAACGGCTGCACCTGGTGAGGCCTGACCTTTGGGTGACAGCGGAAGTAGCTATGCAAACATGGGGCTCGCTGCCTCAGAGGGAGAAGTCCTCTCCACAGCCAGGCTGTGAGGAAAGCTCTTGCTGGCCTGGCCCCGTGTGGCCTCCAGGCCGGTGGCTCTGGTAATTTTCTCTTTCCTTCTCCACCCCCACTCCACTTTTTCTTGGTGACAGCTGGAAGTAGCAGTGGTCACAACTGAGCGAGCCAAACATTTCTACAGTCCCCAGGATGTTCCTGTCACCCTCTACAGCGACGCTGATGAATGGGAGGTCAGTGCTGGGGGACCCAGGGCTGAGTTCCATCGTGTTTGTACCAATAGGACAGGACCGTCCTCCCTGCAGCCTATGGTTCTGGTGGCCGGAGCAGACAGGCCAGGCTCAAGTCAGCGGTCAGGGCTCTCTGGGCAGAGGCGATGAGGAAAACATCTGTCTAGCTCTGGCCTGCAGGAGGCCCACAGTCTCCTCCCACCTCAGACAGACCTCAGCTTTGGCCCTGTGCCTGAGGTTGAGTGTCCTTGTATTTATCTGGGCTGATGAAACCACAGAGGAGCTCTGTTCCCACCACCCTTGTCCACGCGGCTCCCAGCGTCGGGGCTGTGGAGAGCGCCTCACTTCCCACGGCTGCCGGGCTCTGCTTTTGCTCTCCTGCAGAGGGGCGGGCACTGGCCGATTCACTAGACATCGAGTGTGGGCCTCACAGGGGTGCCCTGCCAGGCATTTTTAAACATTCTCAGCCTAGAACATTTCTGGCTGGCCCGTCTTCCCCACCCCGCCCCCTCCATTTCTCACCGCCCAGAGCCTTTCCACTGGCTTGGACAACCCAAGCATCCGCCTCAAGCAGACAGGCCAGGAGTTCCCTGCCAGATGTCAGTTCTCTTGAAAACCAAACCATAAAGGGAATAGCTCAGAGAGACAAGGGGCGTTTGTTTCCTCAGGCCTGGTTTCTCTCAGGCTGTTGGCTCCACAGCCGACGTTCACCAGCTTAGCTGCAAGAGGGGTGGCAGTGAACTTGGGCAGGGGTCGCTCAGGTGGTCTCCCTTGGGTTCCTGACTTAGTGTACGTGGTCTGTGTTGGCCCTCACCCCACCTGCCACTCCTCCCTCTACCCTGAGAGAATGGCCGTCCCGGTGACCCCACTTCCTTCCTTCTGCCAGATGTGGAAGTGCCGATCCGACCCAGTTCTCCACATTGACCTGCGGAGGTGGGCAGACCTCATGCTGGTAGCTCCTCTCGATGCCAACACGATGGGAAAGGTGGCCAGTGGCATCTGTGACAACTTGCTTGTGAGTGACTCCCTGGGCCCTCCTGCCTCCCTGGGCCTCACTCCCAGTTTGCTGAGCTGCAGACTGCTTCTCTTCTCACCTTGGAATCCCTTCATGGTGGGCCTGTTTGCTCAGAACACAGTCCCCTGGACAACCCTCCACCTGGCCTCACCTGTGCTCCAGCAAGTGGGTAGAAGGCCTGGTCCTGATGGGTTAACTCGACTTGCGGGTGCCCTCTGAGGGTGTCCACCTCTCACCTGCCCCTCGATGCTCAGCTCCTCTTTGTCCATAGTTCATGGGCTGCCCTCAACATGCTCTTCTGCTGGTCTCCCTGCCCAGCCCCGTTGCCTGCCCACCTTAGCTCTGCCTTCCCACCAGGACCTGGATATCCACATGGGTAATCGGATAAGAGCGTTTACTTCCGTATGGATCTCTTAGGCACACTTATCTCTCCTGTAGCTTTAGCCACAAAGCTGAGATGTGGTTTTCCTGTATATTATAGAAAGCTTAAAGGGGAAGAAAGGAGAAAGGACAAGAGGCCCAAGGTGGAGGAGAGGAAGAGAAGTCCAGCTGTACAGAGTGGGGATTGTCTTAGGCCTGAGGGACCTCCAGGGAGCTGTTGTCCTTAAAGAGCCTTTGTTTACATGATCATCCTGGGAAGACTGGGTGTGATCCCCCTCCCTCTCCCTTATCATCCCTCTTCCCTCATCCATTGAGCTTTAACTTGCCATGTGTCAGGCCCTGTGTGAAGGGACACAGAGGACACAGGGAGCTGACAGTCTGGAAGGAGAGGGTTTTTAGAGTATGCTCTGGTGTGTGGTACAGTCAGTCCTTTGACAATGGCGGCACCACCTTGCACAGTACTGGGCATGTAGTAGGCATTCAGGAAATGCTTAATGTATGTATGAGGCAATCAGTAATTTTACTTTGGCTAACAGCCAAAGTCAATGAAGTGACTAATGAAGCTGGGTCAAGGTTTTGGGGGTTAGATAGGAGGTTAGTCTCCTCATATGTTTGTTGATTGGTGCTTAAGGTACTTCTCGAAGAAGCTGCTAGTGATTTAAGCATCATTTGAAATAGAGCACGGGTGATCAGAAGAAGAGCAACACAGATTGTGTGGCAGGAGCAGGGGTGGGGGAGTGCAGAGGAGGGGAGGCCTAGGAGCAGTGTTATCAAGAAGGCTTCCTGGTGGGGCTAGTGCCTGGCTGGCAGGACGGCGGAGCAGGTCAGGCTCCTGGCCACTTTCATCTACGTGCGTCAGCATTGTGTGTAACCGGCACCATCTCACCAAATCTCCAGGCTTCCCACTGGTCGGTCAGTAGCCAGCTGATGTGACAAAGCACGCTGACCTCTAGGAGCTAAGCCCCGGCCCGGGCCAGTTCTCTGAGGGCTCCTTCCTTACTCCCAAAAGCTCTGCTTCCCTCTTTTCTTCAAAGCTGCCACCACTCCCTGAAATCTTTGGGGTTCCCTCCTACTGAGTTGGCTGAGCAATGGAATATGTTCCCAGGACCAGCCCTGAGGCCCTTTGCCTCAAAGGTTTCCCTAGAAGGTGCAAGTATTTCAAAGAACTGCAGGGGCTTCCCTGGTGGCGCAGTGGTTGAGAATCCGCCTGCGGATGCAGGGGACGCGGGATCATGCCGCGGTCTGGGAAGATCCCACATGCTGCGGAGCGGCTGGGCCCGTGAGCCATGGCCGCTGAGCCTGCGTGTCCGGAGCCTGTGCTCCGCAGCGGGAGAGGCCACAGCAGTGAGAGGCCTGCGTACCACAAAAAAAAAAAAAAAAAGAAAGAAAAAAAACTGCAAATCTTACACTGCTGTCATCATGGTCTGTGGCTCTGTGCTCTCTCAAAAGATGTTTTTTCCTTATATTCCCCAAAAGAAGCTTGCCCTGCTTCCTCCCTCCTTCAGATTGTCTCCCTTTCCAGTGTCCAGAACTTGGGGTGCCATTAGAGCTGTGCGCTAGGTATGAACCTGTGTTCCCAGTCTCAGGGCCCTTGGCCTGGGTGATGTGCATCTCTGTCTGCTCTCTGGCCCACTCAGGCTCTAGCCCTTCTTTGCGCTAAATAACCAAGCAGATCCAGAAAGAGGAGGTGACTTCCCTGGGTCACCAGTATAGCTGGCAGCTGGTCTCCTGACCCGGATCCAAGCCTTCTCTTCACCCAAGCGGATTCCCGAGGGCAGAGCCTGAGGTGCTGCACACAACATTGGCCAAACAGAAGTGACTCTGGGAACTGATGCCTCCTTTCAGCCCTCCTGCTGCTGGAAGGTTTGGAGGAGCTGTGGTTTGTCCAGGAAGTGCTGAGTTTTGAGATGAGGTGGGAAAAGCTAGAGAGGTGCGGGACATGGAGGTATTGAGTTTCTGCTCTGGTTGGTGTGCTTTTCTTTGAGGTCATTGAGAACCCCAGCCCTGCCAACACCCACCCCACACGCAGTCAAGGGACTTTTCTAGGTATGCTCATGACTTCTGCAGAAGCAGCGGGTGGCACAGGGCCAAGAGGAAGTGTAGACTGAAACTGTCCACTCATAGCCAGGTTGCCTCATTGTGAGGACTTGGTGGGAAACAAACGCTGTGTCTGGGATGACGCAAGCCCCCAGATCCTGAGGCTGTGTGCTGACCAACTTCCTTCCTGTCCCCAGGAGAGGGCAGGGGCACTGAGGAGGGCAGGCATTTTCCCTGGCCTGTTCGTGGCATTGTTCTCTGGACTCCCCCTCTTTTTGCAGACAGGCTCCACTTCAGGGAAGGGGTGTGCCAGCCGCTGTCTCCCTGAGGGGCCCACAGCCCAGGCAGAGGCGCCTGAAGCAGTCAGAGCCCAGGGGAGCACACTCCTGCAGGCCCCAGAGCTTATTTCTCCCCGAGGCAGCCCCTGGCCCAGGGAGCCTATGCCTGTAATAATAACAGGAGCTACTATTTCTGGAGCCTGTACTTTGTGCCAGGCCTTGTGCAAACAGCTTTATAAGTATTCTCACCCTCTGCCCTTAAGACCACCCAGTGAGAGGGCTTTTGCAGAGAGGAAGCTGATACTCCCAGCATGAAAGAACTTGTTCAAGTTCTCATCGCTAGTAACAGCAGATAGCACAGCAAGATTTGAACCCAGGTCCATGTGATTGCAAAGCTCACAGCGCTAAAGACTCTGAGCTGGTCTGTCCCTTTCATAGCTGCTCTGGTATGTGACTTGGTGGGATGGCCTGGACATCGAGAGGTAGTGAGGTTGCACGATGCAGTGGAGGATGGCATGGGCGGTGTGCAAAGCCTTGCCCTGGATCATCGTCTGGTGTGTCCTTGGGTAATGGTTCACCTCTGGGAAGTGCAGCTTCCCCTCCGTGAAATGGGACAGCAACTTCGTTACAGGGCCGCAGTGAGGGTTCATGAGATAACACATGGGAGAGGGTTTTGTCATGTGGAAGATGTTGTTTTCATGGCCAAGCTTTAGTTGGCCTCAAGTAGAGCTGGTGTCAGGATAGATGAGCCCACCTGCTGGGCAGTCTGGTCCTTAGCTTTGTAGGAACCACAGGCCTGCCCCCTGCTTCCCAGGGTTGCTTCAGTCTGTGAGGTGTGGCTGACTGTGAGAAAGACAGAGGCTTGGGCAGAGGGAGCCCTTTCTGCACAGAAAGGAAGGTCTGCTTGGAGGTGGCTAGGCCATTGCTAACATTGGTAGAGCACCTCCTGTGTGTAGGGCCCTGTGACAGAGCCTATGGGGAGGTGAGAGAGACCAGGAGACACAGCCCCACCCCTAAAGTATATGATACAGCTCCTTTCAGACAGTGGCTCCCAGTCATCCCAAGTCCTCAGCTGGCGGTGGGTAGGATTTGGGAAGGCCGGGGTGGGGTGGCAGGCAGAGCAGCAGGCACCCCCCACCTTTTTCACAGACCTGTGTCATCCGGGCCTGGGACCGCAGCAAGCCCCTGCTCTTCTGCCCGGCGATGAACACCGCCATGTGGGAGCACCCCATCACCGAGCAGCAGGTGGGCCAGCTCAAGGCCTTCGGCTATGTCGAGATACCCTGTGTGGCCAAGAAGCTGGTCTGTGGAGACCAAGGTGGGTGTCTGGCCAGGCTCACGGCTCATTCCCACAGCCTGGGCCGCGACAGGGCTCAGCTTCAGATCCCAGCCTGTTGTGACCTCCAGCTCAGCTTGCTCATCTGGGAAATGGAAATGGTAATTCCTGTCTCTCAGAGTTGTTAGGTAAACTGCCTGGTATCCTCCCTGGCATGCAGCCCATACAGTTCAAGATGGCTGCTGTGACTGTTCCTGGGGCCTGTCCTGTGGGTGTCTCAGAAGGGACTTGCTGGGTCTGGCTCAGGCCTGGTCCTGGCCTTCTCAGGCACTGGGCTCTGGGTGGGACACTTGGGGAGCAGTGGGTGAGGGTGGGTGGGGGATGGTCCCCTGCTTCAGTCTGCAGGGTCATAGCCGAACTCTGCTCCCTAGGTCTGGGGGCCATGGCTGAGGTGGGCACCATTGTGGACAAAGTGAAAGAAGTCCTCTTCCAGCACGGTGGCTTCCAGCAGAATTGAACCCGGGAATTTCTGTCACGCATGTCCCTCTGAACTCAGGTGTTTTCAGGCCAAGTCAGTGAAGAAGGTGGACTTTGGCAAAATATGGTGAAGACTTCTGCATTTGCTGAGTAGTGGTCTGGCCTGGGCCTGCTCGGGAGCCTCCCCAGGAGCCTGACCTGCCCCAGGTTAAACTAGACCAAAGGCCCAGGTCCCAACTTCTTTCAACCAAGAGACACCCGCTTTCTGGAGTTCCTCCCCACCTTTCCCTGGGATGGGCACAGCAAGCCAGGGGAGCAAGCTGCTGTATTGTTCCTGTGCTTTGGGAAGGGGACTTAGGAATGACCAAGAAACCTTGATCCAACGTTGTTCCCAGGAACTGCTTTTAGAAAGAGCCACAGCTGGAGATCCCCAGGCCTTTGGAGCTTCAGCTTCTTGGTGGGGTGCAAGGAAGACTGCAAGTTGGCAAGGCCCTGAGATTTCCCACAGAACGTGCTGTGAGATCGGGGTTACTGAGAATAAAGAAAAGTGACTCTTTGGGAGACTCTGTCCTTCCTTTAGAGCCTCTCTGTGGTCTTAGAGATCCGGGGCCGGGGAAGGGTCTAGGCTGGCAACTGACTGACTCTCCTTAGTTCCCATATCGTATGGCAGGTAAGGGCAAAGGGTTCAGAAGCCAGACAGTCCATAGTTCAAATCCCAGCTCTGCCTCATACTAGCAGTGGGACTAGGGCTCAGGGCTCAGCCTTTCGGACCCTCACTTTCCTCGTGGAGTTGTTGAGAGGATTAAATGAGATAATGTGTGCAAAATGCCTACCCTACTACCTCTCACATAGTAAATGTCAAATAAAATGAAAGTTAGAGCTAGATATGTATTCATACCCGTGAGCTTTTCTAATGTTTACTGAAATAGACTGTCTCATTTTGGGAAAAATAAAATCCCTGACCCTAAGCTGACATGCACTTTATACAAGTGACAGCCACACAGCCAGCAGGGTTGGAACCTGACCGCCAGGCAACCCAGGCCCCTTGCTTCCTGGTGTCATCCTCATCAGCTTTTCTGTGCCTGAGATGGGGTCCTCGGTGTCTGTACCTCCCCCTGCCCCCACAGTGGCACACATGGATGGAGGAAGTAGACTCCAGAGAGACACATGTTCTGCCCTAGAAACCCTCTGCTACCCTGCCTTTGACCTACTGCTGTTTGATGGCTCCTGTGGGTTGGGACTTGTTTGACTGTTTGGAGCTGAGGTTGGGGCTGCCTTCCTGCCCTCTTGCCTTCCAGGCCGGGGTGAGTGGGTACCCCTTGCATGCCCTCGGACCACTGGGGGATAGAGGCGCCTTAGAAGGACCCAGGAAGCCTGCTGGCTGGAACCAAGCCTCCAGCAGCCTCTAAGAGCCTTTATCTCTATAGCACTTGACTTAATCAAGTGATCCTTTGGGATAAAATTGCCTTAGGGCACTAAAGAAAATATAACTAAAATGGTAGCATCAAGAACCAACTTCTGGGCTTCCCTGGTGGCGCAGTGGTTGAGAGTCTGCCTGGCGATGCAGGGGACACGGGTTCGTGCCCCAGTCCAGGAAGATCCCATATGCCGTGGAGCGGCTGGGACCGTGGGCCATGGCCGCTGAGCCTGCATGTCTGGAGCGTGTGCTCCGCCACAGGAGAGGCCACAACAGTGAGAGGCCCGCGTACAGCAAAAAAAAGAAAAAAAAAAAAAAGAACCAACTTCTTTGGCTGGTTTGGGGGTCGGGCATGGTGAGGGCCTGGATAACTGAAATCCAGAGGCAATCCCAAAGTTCCGTTTAAGTGGTTTCCAACTTCCCTCCTTCTGTCCACATCGCCCTTCCTTTCCCTCAGCAACCTCCTAATGAATGGTGAGGCTTCCAGTTTTAACAGAAACTGCTGCTGAGTGCTTGCTGTGTGCGAGGCTCTGTGCTGGGCACTTTAGCGAGGACAGTTGCTCAGGAGACCTGCTACAAAATGCCTGTTTTAAAAAGTCCCAGGAGCAGAGAAGTTCGTAGGCCTGTCTGTGGCTGCTCATAGCAGGACAGAGCCTTGTTGGCTAGAAGGAAAGAGATGTCCCCATGGACATGGGCCAGCTGGGGTCCACCACTCCATCACGGCAGTCCTGCATCCTGTTGCCCATTCTGAATGAGGGTCTGGATGAATGGGCGGGGGCTGAAGAGCCCAGCTATTTCCTGAGCCAGGCTGAAGCTGAGGAGAGGGCAATTAGTGTCTGAGCTGCGTTTACCTGGCCCCATCTGCCAGCAGGGTGCTGAGGTGGGAGTGATAACCACCGCCTTCTCCAGTAAAAATCAGAGCTCTTGTAGTTGTCATCATCTTGGGTAGAAATGTTTCTCAGAGAAGGTGCTAGCTTCCCTGATGATTTTTATAGAATTCTGGAAGTTTGACAGAACAGAACATTTGGGTCTGAAATTCTCAGTCTTGTTTGGCAGCCTGGAGCCTCTAGGCTGCCGTGGCTGCTGCTGGGCAAGAGGCGGAAGTCTTAGAGCCAGGGCCCAGCCTCCACACTGGATCGTCTCCAGCTCTTCCTCCACACGGCTGATGTGTCCCCCTGCCACCTCCCCACTGCCTCAGGGTAAGGCCCTGACTTCGGGGCAGTATCCTCTTGGCTCTCTGTAATCTGGTCCCTGTCTACTTTCCTAGCTCCACCCCTTACCACACACCAACCCTGCAGGGATCCTTGTCCTCTTGCCAGACTGGACAACTTTGACCCAGCTCTGTTGCTTCTTGCCTTTGCACATGCTGCCGCTTTTACTGGAAGACCATTCTTCCCCTGGCTGCCTCCTACGCATGCCTCCGGATGTACCTGGGTGCCACTGCCTTTGGAAAGCCTTGCCTGGCCAACTCAGGCTGGATTAGGTGGTCCTAGCCCAGGCTCCCATTGTGCCCCCTCTTATTTATTATACCATGGAGTTGCAATAGTCAGTTTGTCTCCCTAAAACTGGGATCTCATGGAGGGCAGGAGTTGTCCTATTCCTCACAAAACCTGGCAAGTCATTCCAAGCTTTTTTGTACTGACAGAATTTTTAAAAGCTTTGTGTGTGTGTGTGTGTGTCTGTGTGTGTGTGTATTTGGGGGGTTGCTCGTTTCTGAGCCAGGCACCCAACCTAGGAGCCATAAAAGCAAAGATTGATAAATTTGACTATAGAAAAATAAACAGTTCCACCTAGCAACAGCCCAAAGGCAAGGTCAAAAGACAACAAATGGGAAATTATCTACAGGTCATATAACAAAGGGCTAAATCCCTTAATATACAAAGAGTTCCTCTACATTGATTAGAAGAAGTGGAAGATCACAAAAGAAAAGTGAGCAGAGGATAAAAAGAGTCCACATAAACACACACACACACACACACACACACACACACACACACACACGACTATAAAAGCTATTCAGCCACATTCAGGAGGAGAGTGGTGCAAATCAAACTACACTGAAATGAAAGTTTTCACATACTAGGTTGGTAAGGGTGTTAGGAAATCGCACCCTCATACTTTGCTTGTCGGAGTGTAAAATGATACAACCTCTTTGGAGAACAATCAAAATTACATATTCACCTTACCTTTTGGCCCAGCAATTCTATTTCTAGGGATTTGTCCCACAGATACACTCACATATATGACATTAAGTCTGAACAAGGCTATTCTTTGCAGCATTGCATATGGTAGTAAAAGACTGGAAACATTCTCCCCATCTAACAACTGAAGGTTGGTTAAATAAATCAGGGTCATCCCTGCACTGGAACACCACACAGCTGCAAGACAAAGAGTGAGGAAGTTCTCTAGGCCTGATACAGGATGATGTCTGAGATACATTGTTAAACAAAATGCAAGATGGAGAACAATGTGTATTGCATGTTAGCTTGTGTATTAAAAAAATGAGGGGAGAAAAGGAGGATCTATTCGTATTGGCTTGTATTTGCTGGAATACTTATTGAAAAATAAATAAGAATCCAGTCCATTGTTTGCCTCTCAGTGGGGGAACTGGGTGGTTGAGAAACAAAGGTGGGAGGCTGACTTCATTTTAAGTTTTGAGCCAGATGAATATATTATCCACCACAAAAGCCACAATTACATACATTTTTTAAAGGGTTCCCTCTGCCCTTTATCCAGAAGTTCTTAAGAATGACTTGGCAGGGGCATCTGAAGATTTCCATCAAGGCCTTTGGAGTAGAAACGGTTTGTTTTTCTTGTCAGGAGCTAATAGAGGAAGATGACTTCTGAGTATCCCTGGGTGCTCCCTATAAGCCTTTGAGGTCTCTGATCTCAAGGACCTTATGCTCTTATGGGAAGAAGACTTAAGGCTTTAAAACAATCAAGTGACAGAGAAAATCAAAAGTGAGACTGTGTGGCACAGACTCTCTGAGTGCCGTGATTCAGAATTGAGAAGCAGCCAGGGTGGGCCCTTTGGAGGGAGTGGCACTCAGGCTGGTGCTCACTGGAGGGCCAGCGTAGTTAGAGTGCAGGCAAAGGTGGAGATGCACTGCCACGTGCTCGATGTGGGATACCTGGATGGGATCTTAGACTCCATGTGCTGAAGTCGGAGCTGTACAGCAGGGGAGCCACATGGTGAGTGTGGAGTGCAGTAAAGATCAGCTGCGTGGTACGTGCAGAACAGATGGGAGACTTGAGAAGCTGGAGTCAGGGAGGAAGCCAGATGCTAAGTCAGGGAAGCCAGGCTGTGCTGAAGGCCTTGGCCACACCCATGGTTCTAGAAAGGGAAGGGATGCAAAAATGAGTGATGGCGTGAAGGAAAATATTAGAAAGTGTAAAAGCCACAGTCCTGTGGCAAGTGGGGGGAAGGAGATCTTAATGACAATTGTGTGCATGGTGGTGCAAGACTTAGTAATGGTTCCCAGTCCCACCCACTAAAAAGAACTTTGCTTTGCTTACCACAGTCTTTTCTTTCAGGATTGTTCAGCCTGCCCTCATGGTTCCCGGACATTTTGTGGTGTAGAATTTGAAAAAACAAGATTGAGATATAGAACTGAGATATAGATACTGAGAAGATGGGAGGAAAAGGGAAGGAATCTTTTGGGGTTGGTTCCAGAGTGTCCTTTATTGTGACAAATTCTGGTAATGCATAAAGGGAGAAAAAAAGTAAAGCATGGAGCATAGATTTGGTTAACTCCATCCTAAAGAGCTGAGAGGGGCCTGAGTGGAGGGATGGCAGCAGAGCCATGCAGGCTGGCCAGAAGTTGGGGTACATTCTGGGAATTGGCTTAACAGAGTCTCCAAGCTGCTAAGAGGTACAAGAAGGTGGGGGTGGGGAGTAAAAGGATTTTTGAGGAATGTTGCTGGGGATTGTGAGTTTGACACACTTTAATGTTCTTCGAGAAACCCAAGTAAATATTGGGTCTTCTTTTAAATTAATTAATTAATTATATTGAAGTATAGGTGATTTACAATACTATATTGGTTTCAGGTATACAACATAGTGAGTCAATATTTTTATAGATTATACTCCATTTAAGGCTACTATAAAATATTGGCTATATTCCCTGTGCTGTACAATATATCCTTGTGGCTCATTTATTTTCTACATCGTAGTTTGTACCTCCTAATCCCCTATCCCTATCCTTTCCCTCCCCCCTTCCCTCTCCCCACTGGCAATCACTAGAATATCGGGTCTTTCAAATTCCTTTGCCAGTCTGTGCTTCTTGGAGTGTGACTCTGTGCAGGATTGAGCCATATGGAGCCCTAGATTATGTCTGGGTTATGTATATGTGTTATGTGTTCCTTATACTGCTGAGAGTTTCCTTGATTTCACTTCACCCTCCTAACATAAAGCCTCATGACAGAATCAACTAGTATATTTAATTCCATTTTATAGATGGGAAAGTGAGGGTCACCCAGCCAGTTTCTCTTTCTGCCCTAAAGCTGCCTCCAAATAGGGTGCCCCTGCAGAACCAGAGCTCCCACCCTCATTAGCATTTACCTCCCTGCGATCTGTTGAAGCACCCCCTCCACCACACACCACCACCACCAGATACCTTTTTTTAGTCCCAATTTAGCAGCTGCTTCATTACGTTTTTCTTCCTGTAGCTTCCTTCATACATATATTGTTTCTAGGGCAGCATGAAAATCTGAAACGTCACGCAACTGCCTCTGAACAAAGAACCCTAGAGTCAGATCCTAGTGACTGACAGGTTGTTTACACCGAGAGCTTCCTGGTGGAACAGAATATAATATTTGAGGCAGGCTTCGTGCCACCTGGGGCAAGGCAAGGGGAAGGAGTAGGCCAGGAGAACTGCTAGCTGTCTAAGAGCAAAGGAATGCCAGGAGCAGGTGGGTGTCAGGGCAAAAGGCAGATGGGAGATTTGAGCTTCAGGGTCTTTGGAGGACATGTTGCTAATCCAGGTGTGATCCGGGAGCATGTTATCCCCTTGCTGCAACAGGCTGGTCTCATGGTGGCTTTATCTGCTGAGATTACATGATTACCCTTTGCCTGCTGGCCCAGATAGCAGGTCCCTGGGGATTGGAGGCCCAGCAGACTCCTTTTTGGGCCTCTAGATTCCTGGAAGAGCGGGAGAGTTCAAAGGTGCCTTCTGTTCACGTGGGCAAGGTAGCTGAGGGCTGAAGGGTTTCCAGCTTATAGCGATGGGCTTGGAAGCTGCCAGCAGAAACACGTGGATGCACGCAGGAAGGAGAGGCTGGAATGCTCCTCAGGGCCTTCAGTGGAGGGTGGAGGTGAAGATCGTTTCTTGCTCTTGGGAGAGATCATGGATTGGGAGCTCATATGTCACTTGGAACTTCTAAAAATCACTCTCTTGGTAGGGGAGAAGTTTAGCTCTGGAGCCCCATTCTTGGGGGGAAGCCAGCATGATGGGAACCGGGGAGAGAAGGCCATGGAAGGGGACTCATGTTTATCTGGCACCTGGCCTATGCCAGACAAGTGCTTTGCATACCTTATCTCATTTAATCCTCTAAGCAGCCTTCAAGATAGGCGTTGCTATCCCCATTTAAAAAAATAACCTGAAGCTCAGAGAGAAGGATATAAAAATCCTCCTAACTATAAACCAAGACGTGGCCTCTTAGAGGGGAGAGTAGAAATGGGTGATGGTGCTGCTCACACAGGCTGGACCTAAGTTGGGAATGGAGAGAGGTGCAGGTAGGCTGACCATGTATTTTGTTGTCGAAAGTGGGCTCTTCTGGGACTTACCTGGTGGTCCAGTGGTTAGGAATCTGCCTTCCAATGCAGGGGACGAGAGTTCAATCCCTGGTCAGGGAATTAAGATCCCACATGCCGTGGGGCAACTAAGCCCATGTGCCACAACTACTGAGCCTGCACCCTTTAGATCTAGTGCGCCACAACTAGAGAGCCCATGTGCTCGATATCCCCCGCTCCACAACTAGAGAGCCCACATGCCGTAATGAAAGATCCTGCATGCCGCAACGAAGATCCCACATGCTGCAACCAAGACCCAATGCAGCCAAATAAATAAATAAAAAGAAAGTGGGCTCTTCTGAGAGTGAAAAGGGGCAGTAAGTGTGCCAGGACAATAGGCATCAACTGGGACTGTCCTGGGAAAACCAGGATGTGTTGCCACCCTGCCACAGAGCACCAGAGGGAAGTACTGCTCAGAAGCCATGCTCTGTGAAGTAACAGCTACCATTTATAACATAATCCTCGTAGCAGTCCCTAAGGGGGAGCTTATTATCCCCATTTGACAGATGAGCAGACTGAGGCTCAGAGATGTTACTTAATGTTCTCAAGGTCCCACAGCTTTTAAGCGGGGAAGCTCTGGCTGGCTTCAAGCCCTGGTT
Source organism: Mesoplodon densirostris (assembly GCF_025265405.1). NCBI lineage: Eukaryota > Metazoa > Chordata > Mammalia > Artiodactyla > Ziphiidae > Mesoplodon > Mesoplodon densirostris. Next base: position 119,453,465 of record NC_082664.1, on the reverse strand, counting down.
CTTCCTGTGGGTCATGCTGCCTCCCAGGCTCAGGGCCTTTGGAGGAAGACCAGAGAAAGAGACCAAACAGAGAAACAGAGCTGGAGTGTGGCAGACCATGTGATAGTCTCTGTGTGGCCTCTCCCAGGACTGGCATGTGAGCAGTGGCTGAGGAAGGTGGGTGAGTGTGTGGCGGGAGGCTGGGGAAGGGTGGAGGCTCCAAAGACTTCTGCAGCCTTCTCTGATCTTCCTGGACCTCCAGGGGGGGCAGTGGCCAAGGCCGGGAATTTCTAGGAAAATAAATCGTTGTGTTGCCCCATGTCTATGAGTGGTGAACAGGAACACTGAGAAATCGAATGACAGGTATCCTGGAGTCAGGACTGTCCCCTCTGGTCTACAGAGCCTGTTCTGGCTCCAGCTCAGTCCCTCTGGGGGTCCTGGAGAGACTGTGCAGGTCTGGGATACAGGAATACTCTAGATCAGGGGCAAAAGTCTGCAAGGTCACACACATATGGAGGGTTTGTGAACCTTGGGGTTAGTTCCTGCTACGTTCACCAGCCAGCCTGACCTTCCAGGAATGGGTCAGTGGCCATAGCGCTGACAATGGAGGGCCCAGCTGAAACCTCATATGGCCTTTGCAGGCTCCTTAACTTGTTGCATCACAGGTGGATGGGCAGGGAATTGGTCGCTGGTCATCCAGCCAGTCAGACCACACCACCTGTGTGCACTCAGACATGGGCTGACAGGGCTGGCAGGTCTGATAAGGGAAGAGAAGTTCCTGCCCTCAGAGATGACAGGTCTGCCTGGGGTACCTCCCTCAAATACAGTAGCCTACGGCCTCTGCAAGCCAGTGTTGCATAATCAAGGGCTGATCATGTTTCTTCATTCATTAAAAAAATTTTTTTGAATTAATAAACTTTATTTTTTAGAGCAGTTTTAAGTTCTCAGAAAAATTGAATGGAAAGTACAGAGTTCCCACATACCACCCATCCCACACATGCACAACCTCCCCATATTCACATTTTTCAAAGTCTGTGTTCCAGACAGTGTCCTGGACCAAAGACCCAGCCCTGTCATCAAGGCACTTCCGGTTCAGTGAATAGACAGCAGAGCAGAAAGACCAGCCCAGGGAGGGAGGAAGGGATGGCGGTAAGTAGGCCTAGGGTGCCAAGTGAACCAGCAGGACAGCCCACCCACCCTGCCGGGGAGGTCTGAGGGACGAGGAAGGATCTCAGAGGAGGTTCTACCCGGGCTGAATTCTAAAGGTGGTGTGGGCATTAGCAAAGAGTAGGAATGGCAGGAGTGGGATGCAATGTGTGCAAAGGCCTGGGGCCAGATGGCACACCTGAACCAGGTTCTGAGTCTGGCTCTGAAGTTGGACATGGTAGGTGGAGGTGGGAGGAACCTCATCCTGCAGAGCCCAAAGCCAAGGGGTTTAGTCTGAGGAGGAAGGGTCCAGTTGGGCCAGAGCAGGCAGGAGGGGCTTACCAGTGTGGGCGGGGCCAGCAATGGCCCTTGAAAGAGTTGGAAAGCTCAGGTGCTGGATTGTGCAGTTATGGCTTTAAATGTGTCCTGAAGATGCTTCAGGGGTTTTCACTGATGCCTCAATTGCCAGGCCCTTGAGGACAGGATCATTTTTCTGATGGCTGGGTGCTAACGCCTGCTTCACTTCTGCCCAGATATAGCCTTGGGTAACCGTCTCACATCTCACAAAGAAACAGACGAGGCCCACCTGGTGAAAGTCTGTGCCTAGAAGAACTTCTCGGATCATGTCAGGTTTTCTCCATGTATTCATCCCTTGTGGTGGTTCCAAGGGAAGAGGGGTATGAGAAAAAGGAACCCTTTTCTAATAGACAAGCTGACCAAGGCACAGGGAGGGCAAGGACTTGGACCCCTCACCCCAGCATGCCAGAGGCAGAGCCTGAGGCCCCTGGGAGGGGCAGCAGCCAGGACTAGAGTAGGTGAGAGTGCCCCATGCAGTCGAGGCTCAGAGCCTCTGCTTGCTTGTTTAGAAAATGGAGACAGTAAAGTGTGCCCTTTCCCTGTGACTCTGAAAGTGGGATGAGGATATGGGGCTCTGAGGCATCAGAGAGCAAAGATGGTCCCAGACCCAATTAGAGAATTCCCAGAGCGATCTGGTGGTGAGAGACAAACTGCTTCCCTGTCCCCACTGCTCTGCCTGCAGCAGAGGAGCCCCACCCAGGTGATGAGAACCTACCTGCCCGTTAGAGGTCTTGGGATGTGAACACACCCCTCTCACAAGCTTCTGGGAGAGCATTGTGTGCTAGGCCCTTTGCATACATGATTTGTACTTCATCCATCATCCTGTGAGGTGCCCACCATTACCATCCCCATCCCCATTTTACTGGTGAGTAAACTGAAGCTGGGGGAGGTGAAGTGACTCACCAAAGGCACAATCTGGTGAGTGGCAGTGCTGGAATTCAGGCCCAGGTCTGCCTATCTCCACGCCCACCCTCTGCTCTTCATCTTCTTGCTCCATTTGGGCAGGACGGAGTGGTGTGGTAATGAAGGGGCTTCGCCTAATTAGACAAAATAACTCTGTGCCTCAGTCATGCATTCGTTCACTTGATCCAACTTTGTTCTGCATATACCCCAAGCCAGGAACTGTGCTCAGTGTTGGGGATACAGTGTGGAGCAGAAGCAGATGTGCTCCCTGCTCTCAGGGCTAGCTGTCTAGTGGGAGGGATAGACCTTTATCAGACAAGGAAGAGGAGACACTTTGATAAGTACCATGGAAGAAAGATAAGGGTGCTATGAGAGGGGTAACCATGGGGCCTAATTTAGTGAGGGGGAGAGGGGAGCTTCAAGCAAAGACTTCCTGGAGGAAGTGAGCAGAAGAAAGATGAGTGAGCAGGAGTTACCCAGGGAAAGATGAACCAGAACGTTCCAGGCTGAGGCTAATGTGTGTGAAAAGGAAGGAAGGAGAGGGATAGCTGGGGGAACTGAAAGAAGGGTCGTGAATAGGGCAGAGGGTAGTGGTTTAAAGCGGGATAAGGTGGGCAGAGGCCCAGTGGGACAGGGCCTGGGGGCCACAGCAAGTGACTGTGGGAAACCAAGGCAGGTGCCTATGAAATGAGAACTTTCTTTCTCATGAGCTAAAGTGAACATACAATACAATGCACGTAGCTTCCCCAAAAGTTTGGGCTGCATTAATAGTTGCATAGCATGCAGGTCAAAGGAGGAGATTATTCCTCCCTCTGACTCAGACTGCACGTGAAGTGTTGTGATCCTTTCAGGGCCCCCACTGCCCAACATCTGCAGAAGAAGAGCCAGCACACCAAACAGGTGTACAAAAACCAGACTGGATGGGCAGGGAAGAGCAGCCTCAGGAGACAGGAGTATGTCCTAGACCTCTAAAGAATCTCCTAGAGGCCAAGTTCAACCCCATAAAGGGAGAAACATCCTGGCAGTTAGGGCTTATGAAATATGGAGTGAAAATGGGAGGTAGTGAGCCTCTTGTGCTGGGGAGCAGATGCCAGAGGACCAGAGATGTGGAGAGGGACCCTGCTTAGCTTAACGTGTGGTCGAGATTCAGTCCTTGGCATTGACTGAGCACATAGTGTCTGCCTTCTCCCTTCCACCTCTGAGCTGGAGGCTCACCACACATGTCCCCAAAACACAGGGTCTTGGGCCATGCAGATGGTGAGGCTGACACTGCCTAGCATGGGGTGGGCTCTGGGTTTGTCCTGCTTAGACTGCTTTGGGGAAACCAGGCATTGGGAATGGTGGAGGTCTTGGACCTGTGGGCTGGCAGCTGCTGGTCACTATCTGAGGTCACTTCCTAGGACACCTTTTCCAGAATCCTGAGTGTTTTCTAGTACCCTGGACCTTCTAGCCGTCTACCACGGAGTCCCCACTCAATCAGAACCTAGGAGAAGCCAACAAACGTCTCCCCACCTCCCCATTAACTGTGTGTATACTGAGACTTCCCAGAACTCCTTGGTTTCCCTAAAGAGAGGGCTGCCCTGGCTCTCATACATCAGAACTCTCACTCTTTTTTTTTTTTTTTTTTTTAGTTTCTGCTTTATAACAAAGTGAATCAGTCATACATATACATCTGTTCCCACATCCCTTCCCTCTTGCGTCTCCCTCCCTCTCACCCTCCCTATCCCACCCCTCCAGGCGGTCACAAAGCACCGAGCTGCTCTCCCTGTGCTCTGCGGCTGCTTGCCACTAGCTATCTACCTTATGTTTGGTACTGTATATATGTCCATGCCTCTCTCTCGCTTTGTCACAGCTTACCCTTCCCCCTCCCCATATCCTCAAGTCCATTCTCAAGTAGGTCTGTGTCTTTATTCCTGTTTTACCCCTAGGTTCTTCATGACATTTTTTTTTTCTTAAATTCCATATATATGTGTTAGCATACGGTATTTGTCTTTCTCTTTCTGACTTACTTCACTCTGTATGACAGACTCTAGGTCCATCCACCTCATTACAAATAGCTCAGTTTCATTTATTTTTATGGCTGAGTAATATTCCATTGTATATATGTGCCACATCTTCTTTATCCATTCATTGGATGATGGACACTTAGGTTGTTTCCATCTCCAGGCTATTGTGAATAGAGCTGCAGTGAACATTTTGGTACATGTCTCTTTTTGAATTATGGTTTTCTCAGGGTATATGCCTAGTAATGGGATTGCTGGATCATATGGTAGTTCTATTTTTAGTTTTTTAAGGAACCTCCATACTGTTCTCCATAGTGGCTGTACCAATTCACATTCCCACCAGCAGTGCAAGAGTGTTCCCTTTTCTCCACACCCTCTCCAGCATTTATTGTTTCTAGATTTTTTGATGATGGCCATTCTGACTGGTATGAGATGATATCTCATTGTAGTTTAGATTTGCATTTCTCTAATGATTAATGATGTTGAGCATTCTTTCATGTGTTTGTTGGCAATCTGTATATCTTCTTTGGAGAAATGCCTATTTAAGTCTTCTGCCCATTTTTGGATTGGGTTGTTTGTTTTTTTGATATTGAGCTTCATGAGCTGCTTATAAATTTTGGAGATTAATCCTTTGTCAGTTGCTTCATTTGCAAATATTTTCTCCCATTCTGAGGGTTGTCTTTTGGTCTTGTTTATGGTTTCCTTTGCTGTGCAAAAGCTTTCAAGTTTCATTAGGTCCCATTTGTTTATCTTTGTTTTTATTTCCATTTCTCTAGGAGGTGGGTCCAAAAGGATCTTGCTGTGATTTATGTCATAGAGTGTTCTGCCTATGTTTTCCTCTAAGAGTTTGATAGTTTCTGGCCTTACATTTAGGTCTTTAATCCATTTTGAGCTTATTTTTGTGTATGGTGTTAGGGAATGATCTAATCTCATACTTTTACATGTCCCTGTCCAGTTTTCCCAGCACCACTTATTGAAGAGGCTGTCCTTTCTCCACTGTACATTGCTGCCTCCTTTATCAAAGATAAGTCGACCATATGTGCGTGGGTTTATCTCTGGGCTTTCTATCCTGTTCCATTGATCTATCTTTCTGTTTTTGTGCCAGTACCACACTGTCTTGATTACTGTAGCTTTGTAGTATAGTCTGAAGTCAGGGAGCCTGATTCCTCCAGCTCCGTTTTTCGTTCTCAAGATTGCTTTGGCTATTCGGGGTCTTTTGTTTTTCCAAACAAATTTTGAAATTTTTTGTTCTAGTTCTGTGAAAAATGCCAGTGGTAGTTTGATAGGGATTGCATTGAATCTGTAGATTGCTTTGGGTAGTAGAGTCATTTTCACAATATTGATTCTTCCAATCCAGGAGCATGGTATATCTCTCCATCTATTTGTATCATCTTTAATTTCTTTCATCAGTGTCTTATAATTTTCTGCATACAGGTCTTTTGTCTCCTTAGGTAGGTTTATTCCTAGATATTTTAATCTTTTTGTTGCAATGGTAAATGGGAGTGTTTTCTTGATTTCACTTTCAGATTTTTCATCATTAGTGTACAGGAATGCCAGAGATTTCTGTGCATTAATTTTGTATCCTGCAACTTTACCAAATTCATTGATTAGCTCTAGTAGTTTTCTGGTAGCATCTTTAGGATTCTCTATGTATAGTATCATGTCATCTGGAAACAGTGACAGCTTTACTTCTTCTTTTCCAACTTGGATTCCTTTTATTTCCTTTTCTTCTCCGATTGCTGTGGCTAAAACTTCCAAAACTAAGTTGAATAAGAGTGGTGAGAGTGGGCAGCCTTGTCTTGTTCCTCATCTTAGTGGAAATGGTTTCAGTTTTTCACCATTGAGGACGATGTTGGCTGTGGGTTTGTCATATATGGCCTTTATTATGTTGAGGAAAGTTCCCTCTATGCCTACTTTCTGCAGGGTTTTTATCATAAATAGGTGTTGAATTTTGTCAAACGCTTTCTCTGCATCTATTGAGATGATCATATGGTTTTTCTCCTTCAATTTGTTAATATGGTGTATCACATTGATTGATTTGCATATATTGAAGAATCCTTGCATTCCTGGAATAAACCCCACTTGATCATGGTGTGTGATCCTTTTACTGTGCTGTTGGATTCTGTTTGCTAGTATTTTGTTGAGGATTTTTGCATCTATGTTCATCAGTGATATTGGCCTGTAGTTTTCTTTCTTTGTGACATCCTTGCCTGGTTTTGGTATCAAGGTGATGGTGGCCTCGTAGAATGAGCTTGGGAGTGCCCCTCCCTCTGCTATATTTTGGAAGAGTTTGAGAAGGATAGGTGTTAGCTCTTCTCTAAATGTTTGATAGAATTCGCCTGTGAAGCCATCTGGTCCTGGGCTTTTGTTTGTTGGAAGATTTTTTTTTTTTTTTTTTTTTTTTGCGGTATGCGGGCCTCTCACTGTTGGGGCCTCTCCCGTTGCAGAGCACAGGCTCTGGACGCGCAGGCTCAGCGGCCATGGCTCACGGGCCCAGCCGCTCCACGGCATGTGGGATCTTCCCAGACCGGGGCACGAACCCGTGTCCCCTGCATCGGCAGGCGGACTCCCAACCACTGCACCACCAGGGAAGCCCTGTTGGAAGATTTTTAATCACATTTTCAATTTCAGTGCTTGTGATTGGTCTATTCATATTTTCTATTTCTTCCTGATTCAGTCTTGGCAGGTTGTGCATTTCTAAGAATTTGTCCATTTCTTCCAGGTTGTCCATTTTGTTGGCATAGAGTTGCTTGTAGTAATCTCTCATGATCTTTTGTATTTCTGCAGTGTCAGTTGTTACTTCTCCTTTTTCATTTTTAATTCTATTGATTTGAGTCTTCTCCCTTTCTCCCTTTTTTCTTGATGAGTCTGGCTAATGGTTTATCAATTTTGTTTATCTTCTCAAAGAACCAGCTTTTAGTTTTATTGATCTTTGCTATCGTTTCCTTCATTTCTTTTTCATTTATTTCTGATCTGATCTTTATGATTTCTTTCCTTCTGCTAACTTTGGGGGTTTTTTGTTCTTCTTTCTCTAATTGCTTTAGGTGCAGGGTCAGGTTGTTTACTCGAGATGTTTCCTGTTTCTTCAGGTGGGATTGTATTGCTATAAACTTCTCCCTTAGAACTGCTTTTGCTGCGTCCCATAGGTTTTGGGTCGTCATGTCTCCATTGTCATTTGTTTCTAGGTAGTTTTTTTATTTCCTCTTTGATTTCTTCAGTGATCACTTCGTTATTAAGTAGTGTATTGTTTAACCTCCATGTGTTTGTATTTTTTACAGATCTTTTCCTGTAATTGATGTCCAGTCTCATAGCAGAACTCTCACTCTTGATCCCCTCTGTCTCTGACATTCTGTTAGTCCCCAGACAGTTTTTGACAAGGGCTCCAACCCATGCCCTCTGAAACTTCCCACTGCCATCCACCAACCTCCAGTTCTGGGTCCCCCAATGTTTCTATCCTCTGTCTTCTCTCCACTTGGCCTGTCTAGTCTCTGCTGAGTTCTGGGGGCTAGGGCCAGTCACAGTATTTTTTTTAATTGAAGAATAACATATATTATACCAACCAGATCAAGCTAGAGAACACTTTCAGGTCCATCCTTTTAAAATGGCTCCTTCCTCTAGTCTCCTACAGCTTTATTATTGGACACTTGGCAGGTGTTACCTTTCATGCCAGCTAGTTGGAGGAGAGGGAAGCATCCTGTGCACCATTTTTGCCTCTCCCCACCTGACCTAGCACAGTGTAGGGCCCATAGGAGGTGCTCCTTTAGGTCCATTAGATGGAAGGGTGTGGAATTTCCCAAGTGTGTTTTAGCATATGTGTTCAGTTGCCCCTCAGAAATGCAGGAGAGGTGACAGATGAAGGATGCGATCACCAGAGTGTAGGAAAAGCCCTGAGCACCAAGTGTGCTGGTTTTGCTCAGGTGACCGGTCACCCCCAGGATGATGTGTGCAGGCCTGGAGGCACACATTCCCGGCAGAGGGCTCAGGTGTGTAGAACTCCTTGTGTGGAATGCCCTTCCTAGATGGCACTGGCTACAGCATGGATCTGGCCAAGCTCTCATCCTGGCCCCAGGAACTTCAGGTTTGAGCACCCACCATGGCAGGATCAGAGAGCCAAAGGAATAGGGCCAGGCCCAGCTCAGGGAGCCTTTGAAGTCAGATGCCTGGTGCAGAATGCTCTGAAGGAGGCCAGAGCACACAGATTCTCAGTTGGACGCCAAGACCTCCCCTGCTGGCTTAGGAGAGGCTATCCCTTTTCTCCTCTTGCTTTATGGCCTTGCTTAGGAGATGGTATCCTCAAGGAAATAGAGCCGTGGCCTGGGCTTGAGCAGCAAAATGGGTGCAGCAGGAAGGAGCTGGAGGGCGGTGGGGAGGCAGGGTAGTGTGGGGATGTGGTACATGAAGTCTAACAACTGTCCTGAAAAATTGTGTATCCAGACTGTTGGAAGATTTGAAGACACCCTCTTTGCTCTAAGCAGAGAAGAACCTCTTTTCTGAGGTCCAGATGCCAGTTGTCACTGAGGGTCTTCCTCTTGGGTATGTTCTGAGTCCCTCAGACCATATTGTTCCTGTCTCCTCTTATCTCTCTCTTGTTTTTTTGGGCTGCATTGAGTCTTCGTTGCTGCGTGTGGGCTTTCTTTAGTTGCGGCAAGTGGGGGCTACTCTTCATTGTGGTGTGCGGGCTTCTCATTGCAGTGGCTTCTCTTGTTGTGGAGCACGGGCTCTAGGCACGCAGGCTTCAGTAGTTGTCACATGCAGACTCAGTAGTTGTGGCTCATGGGCTCTTGAGTGCAGGCTCAGTAGTTGTGGCGCACAGGCTTAGTTGCTCTACAACATGTGGGATCTTCCCAGACCAGGGATCGAACCTGTGTCCCCTGCATTGGCAGGCGGATTCTAAACCACTGCACCACCAGGGAAGTCCCTCCTCTTATCTCTTTGACTGTAGTAAATAGGGGTATCATCCAAGGCTTGGGGACACTGGGTGAACCTCTGATTTTACATGATATCTGTTATTTCAAGGCTCAGTACAGAGATTGGATCCCAGGTCCACCTGACACCAAATTTGTTTTAAGGCAGCATGGTGGCATAGTCTTATTATCAGGGATGGGCTGTCCCTCCATGGTTGGTAGAGGCATGATCCTGAGCATATGATGTTAATAGGAAGGGAGAGACAGAGGAAGAGAAGTGCACATCGCTCAGTGCAGAGGATAAGGACTGACTGAGGTATCTTAGACCAACTTCTGAATGGGGAAGGCTGGGATCTTAACATTTCCTGAGTATCTGTGGTGTGCCCAGCACTTGCTTATGTGTGATCTGCAAAGGTATATTATTATCCTTATTTTACTAAAAGGGAAGCTGATGCTCAGGGGATTTACCCAATCAGAGTAAAAAAATGTGGAGATGGGTTTTGAGCCAGGTGTGTCCAGCTCCATGGTTGGCCCTCTTTTTCCTCCATAGAACATGATCTCCAGGTGATATGAGCATGCCTTCGGGCTGGGATGTCAGCCCTGAAATAAAGAGCCAGTTTTCAGACATTTGAGGGAAGTCTTTTTTTAAATTTAATTGTTTATTTTTGGCTGCGTTGGGTCTTAGTTGCATCACGCAGGATCTTCGTTGAGGCATGCGGGATCTTTCATTGCAGCGCTTAGGCTTCTCTCTAGTTGTGAAGTGCAGATTTTTTCTCCTCTAGTTGTGGCATGCAGGTTCCAGGGCATGTGGGCTCTATAGTTGTGGCACATGGGTTCCAGAGCCCATGGGCTCTGTAGTCTGCAGCACACAGGCTCTCTAGTTGAGGTGCATGAGCTCAGTAGTTGTGGCGCATGGGCTAAGTTGCCCCGCAGCACGTGGGATCTTAGTTCCCTGACCAGGGTTCGAACCCACGTCCCCTGCATTGTAAGGCAGATCCTTTACCACTGGACCACCAGGGTAGTCCCTGAGGAGAGTCTTTAACATGTAAGAGAGGCCAAAACAATAGAAAAAGGGAACTCAGAAACAAAGATGCTGCAAAGAGCAGATGAAAACTTCAAAGAAACTATTGTTCATAATCTTAGACTGGAAGAGATATTGCATCCTGAAACAAGAACAGGATGCCATAAAAAGGGAACAATAAAAAGCAAACAAGTAAGAAATTTAAAATGTGATAACCAAGTGGTAGAAAGATAAAGTCAAGGAAACCTTTCAGAAAGTTAAACAGAAAGAAACAGAAATGGATAATAGGATGAAAGAGATAAGAAACCCGTTACGTCCCCCTTTGCCTGGCAAAGTAATAAAGCTGTCCTTTTCTACTTCACCCAAAACTCTGTCTTATTTGATTTGGCACTGATGTACAGAGAGGCCGAGCTTTCGGTAACAGTAAGAAGAGTTAGAGGCCATGACATTTGAGCTATGATCTTCTTTCTCTCTCTCCCCTTCCAGGTCATTGTGAAAGAAGCTCTGCTCTAGGCCGTTACAGCCAAGAACACAGGGTTCTCTCTATCCCCAGGGCCCAGTTGAGAGCTAAGGTATCTCCCTGAGAGTGGCAGACCACCAGCATTTCTCATCTCCCTCACCTCTGTGTTGCAGAAGCTCTATTCCAGGTAAGAGTAGCTGAGAGGGCTGGGGCTCTCTTCCTCAACCCATTCCCAACTTATAGGGTGGAACCTCTACCCTAGGTATGGAAGCCTGAGGATACTGAGGCCTTGATCTCCCTCACCCTGGTTCACTTATAGAGTGGAGGTTCCATTCTGGGAGAGGCCAGTTTAGAAGACCAAAGGCTACTGCCACAACCCAGAACCCTTGTAAAGCAGGGGTGCTTTACAAGACACCAGCTTCAGAGCAATGGCACAGAAGTTTTGTACAGGGAGAGAGGAAGTCCATAAGAGGGAGTCCATAAGAACATAAGAACTCTGATGCCCTCCGCAAGGGAACTTATTTGCAACAGAGTGTGGGGAAATACAAGCACATGGGTGCTCTCAAAAACAATGGAGATATTGATGGTAAGCAAAGTCTGGTAGTGCTTTGAGAAAAACAAGCTAAAAATTAGACTAAGTAGAAGTTTGCCAGAGAGAAGCAGGCAAAGAGATAACTAAGAGCCCTCTTGAGGTCAGAACAAACTTCAGAGACTGACCTCAAAGACTACTTCTGCAAAGGGTCTTCATTTCATTGGATCAGACTGTGGAGCAATTTATGCCCCAGGGCATTGTTGAAAACAATAGCGCAATTAGTCAGCAATTAGTGGAGGCAAACAGCTGGGTGTGATACCAATAGAGACAGCTTAACAGAATGGTCAAGGAAAGAGATGAACAGAGCCCTTTTAAAACCACTGTCATTCCAGAGTGACTGCACATATCCAAGGCTATGCAGTTTAGGAGTGAAATCAGTCTACACACTGAGGGGGAAGTAAATTTCAAAATAGTTTAGCCAGATCACAAAATAAATAAACAAACAGCAAGAAGAAGAAGCTGGGGGGAGAGGAGGATGGCTAGTATCCAGAGTTGCTGCAATGTATTATCTAAAATTTTATTACAAATATAATAAAATTATAAACACACGGTTTTCAATAAAAAATTATGAAACATACAAAGAAAGAGGAAAATGTGACCAATATAAAAGAAAAAAAAAAGCAGTCAACAGAGCTGCTTTTGAGAGGGTCCAGATATCAGACTTAGCAGGCAAAGATTTCACAGCAAATATGTTCAAAGAACAAAAGGGAACCATGCATGAAGAAGTAAAGTATGACGATAGTGTTGCCAAAATCTTGGCTGCCTGTACACTGATGCGGAAATGAGATATGGAGACAGAGTTCTGGAGGAGAAATAAAGGGTGGCTTTATTCTTTGCCAGGCAAAGAGGGGAACACAGCAGGCTAGCACCTCAAGAACTGTGCCCCCCTCCCTGGGGAATAGGGAGAGGTCTTATAGTTGGGGCTTGTGGTCAGGGGTGTGCAATAAGAATCAAGGCAGTAACAGTCCTGCATTCTTCTTTCTTCTGCAGAGTTTCAAAAGGGTGGGGTTTCTGACAAGATTAGGGTGTGTGCAGGGTCTCAGGTGGTCAGTCTCCTATCTTGATGAGCTTCTCTGGTCCCTTTAATCTTGCCTCAGGTGGTTTTCTGGCTGCTCCTCCCTTGATTTGCAATCTGCCCTTTGGAACTCAAGGAAGGTCATGGAGGCTGGAGTCTTGCCTACAAGAAATGGGGGACAAAAATTCCTCTGTACTTGGGAGCCCCATAGGGCCCTGCTCAGTTTCATTTGTATCTCATCAAATAGATAATATCAATAAAGAGAAAGACATTAAGATACAATTGGAAATTCTGAGTGTGAAAAATATAAGAATTTAAAAGAAAAGTCCAATAGATGGACTCAGCAGTAGACTTGAGCTGGCAGAAGGAAGAATTGGCAAACTTGAAGATAGGTTGATAGCGAATATGTAATATGAAGAACAGAGAGAAAAAAGAATGAAGAAAAAAGAACAGAGCTTTAGAGAAAAGTGAGATACTGTTAAATGTACCAATATAAGCATAATAGGAGTACCAGAAAAAGAGGAGGAAGAGAAAATTTAAAAATACTTGAAGAAGTAATGGCTAAAAACTTCCCAATTTTGATGAAAAACATTCATCTACACATCTAAGAAGCTCAATGAACTCCAAGTAAGATAAATATGAAGAGAGCCACACCCATATGCATTGTAGTAAAATTTTGAAAGTCAAGGACAAAGAGAAAATATTGAAAACAGCAAGAGAAAAATGATTTGTCATGTCCAAAGAAACCCTAATAAAAATAACAGCTGCCTTCTCATCAGAAACAATGGAAGCCAGAAGACAGAGGGATGACATATTCGAAATGCTGAGAGAAAAAAAACTGTCAACCAAAAATCTTCTTTCAGCAAAACTAGCTTTCAGAAATGAAAGTGAAATAAAGACATTTCCAAGTACAGTAAGTCCCCTATATACGAACCAGTTCCGTTCTGAGAGTGCATTCTTAAGTCCAATTTGTTCGTAAGTCCAACAAAGTTAGCCTAGGTACCCAACACAATCGGCTATGTAGTACTGTACTGTAATAGGTTAATAATACTTTTCACACAACATAAAAAACAAACACACAAAATAAAGGAAACATTTTCAATGTTACAGTACGGTACCTTGAAAAGTACAGTATTACAGTACAGCAGCTGGCATACAGGGGCTGGCATCAAGTGAACAGACAAGAAGAGTTACTGACTGGAGGAGGGAGAGGAGGTGGGGGATAGTGGAGTTGAAGGATCATCGCAATAGGAGATGGAGGGCAAGCTGCAATATCACTCATGCCTGACATTGATAGAATACATGTTCACATCTTTGACAGTTTGAAATTTGAAGGTTCATATGTAGGGGACTTACTGTAAAAAAAAATTGAGAGAATTCGTTGCTAGCAGACCTACCTTACAAGATATACTAAAGGAAGTTCTTGAGACTGAAAGCAAGTGACCTCAGGCAATAATTCGAAACTATATGAGAAAACAGAGTGTTAAAGACAATTAGGTAATTTATAAGATAGTATAAGTGTATATTTCTTCTTTTTCTCTTAACTGATTTAAAAAGCAATTATATAAAACATGTCTATAATTGTATTGTTGGTTATATAACATATAGAAATGCAGTGTATTTGACAATAACAGCACAAAGGAGGTGGGTGGAAACAACTTTGTATTAGAATAAAGAAATGACAACAGATTGTAATTTGGATCCACAGGAACAAATGAAGAGAGCCGGAATTGGTAAATAACAAACTCTATAACTATATATCCTCTCCCTTCTTCTCTCAGCTTCTTTAAAAGACATACAAATATTAAAAAAGTAAGAATTATAACAATTTATTATTGGATTTATAACTTATATAGACATATACAATACACTGTATACTATTTATTTTATAAATTAGTAATAATTAATAATAAATAACTATAATAACAATAATAGCACAAGGAAAAGGAGTATATAAATAAATGTGTAGGAATAATATTTTTACAGCTCACTGGAATTAAATTCAAATAAATTTGAATCAGACTCTGATAAGTACTAAGAAAATAACTCAAAAATAGTGAAAATATAGTGAAAAAATTATTAAAGAAATTAAAATGTTATATCAGAAGGTATTCACTTAGTGTAAAACTAAGCAGTAAAGGAAGGAGAAAGGAACAAAAAAGATATAAAACATATAGAAAACAAAAAGTAAAATAGGAGACATAAATCCAGCTATATCAATACAACACTATACGTGAGTATATTACACAATCTGGTCAAAAGGCAGAGAAGGTCATACTGGACTGAAGAAACAAGATCCAACTCTATGATATCTAAAAGATAAATGCTTTAGATTAAAAAATGCTAATAGATTGAAAGTAAAAGTATAGATAAAGGTCTCTTATGTAAAAAAAACAAAACAAGAGTAAGCTGGAGTGGCTCTACTAATATCAGACAAAATAGACTTTAAAACAAAACTTGCGGGCTTCCCTGGTGGCACAGTGGTTGAGAGTCCACCTGCCGATGCAGGAGACACTGGTTCGTGCCCCAGCCCGGGAAGATCCCACATGCTGCAGAGCGGCTGGGCCCGTGAGCCACGACCGTTGAGCCTGCGCGTCCGTCCGGAGCCTGTGCTCCGCAACGGGAGAGGCCACAACGGTCAGAGGCCCGCGTACCGCAAAAAAAAAAAAAAAAAAAAAAAAACTTGCAACGAGAGATAAAGAAGAACATTTTATAGTGATAAAAGGGCCAGTCCATCAGAAGACATAACAATTATAAACATATAATTGTTATGTCTGAAAAGACAACACCAATATGCATTAAGCTAAAACTGACAGACTTGAAGGGATAAATAGACAATTCAGCAGTAATACTCAGAGACTTCAATATCCCACTCTAAATAATGGGTAGTACAACTAGAAAGAAGAGCAGCAAGGAAATGGAAGAGCTGAATAACACTATAAGCCAAACAGACCTAACAGATATCTAGGGAACTCTCCACTCAAACAGCAGAATACATATTCTTCTCAAATGCACATAGAGCATCCTCTGATATAAACCATATGTTAGGCCATAAAACAAACCTCAATAATTGTAAAAGGATGGAAATTATAAAAAGCATGTTCTCTGACTACAATGGAATTCAATTACAAATCAATAACAGAAAGAAATTTGAGAATTTTACAAATATGTGGAAAATAGGAGCATACTTCTAAGAAATCAATAGGCCAAAGAAGAAATCACAAGGCAAAGTAGAAAATACTTTGAAGTAAATAAAAATGAAGACACACCATATCAAAATTGATGGCATGCAGCTAAGGCAGTGCTTCAAGGGAAATTTATAGCTTCAAATGTGTCTATTATAAGATAAAAATGATTACGAATCTATAACCCCACTTACCACCTTAAGACACTGGAAAGGAGTGCAAACCAAATCTAAAGCAAGCAAAGGAAGGAAATAATAGAAACTAGAGTGAAATTTAATGAAATAAGAGTAGAAAAACAAAGAGAATATAAATGAAACAAAAAGTCAATTCTTTGAAATGACAAACAAAATTGAACAAACTTTTAACTAGACTGACCAAAAGAAAAGAGAAAGAAGACTCAAAATACTAAAATTGAGAATGAAAGAGAAAACATCACTACTGATTTTAGAGATATAAAAAGGATTATAGGACTTCCCTGGTGGCACAGTGGTTAAGAAACTGCCTGCCAATGCAGGGGACACGGGTTCAAGCCCGGGTCCAGGAAGATCCCACATGCTGCAGAGCAACTAAGCCCGTGCGCCACAACTACTGAGCCTGCAAGCCACAACTACTGAGGCTGTGAGCCACAACCACTAAAGCCTGCGCACCTAGAGCTCATGCTCCGCAACAAGAGAAGCCTCTGCAAGGAGAATCCTGTGCACCACAATGAAGAGTAGCCCCCACTCACTGCAACTAGACAAAGCTTGTGTGCAGCAAGAAAGACCCAACACAGCCAAAAATAAATAAATAAATAAAATTTTAAAAAGGATTATAAGTGAATATTATGAACAACTTATACCAGCAAATTGGATAATTTAGATAAAATGGACAAATTCCTAGAAAGACAAAAACTACTGAAACTGATTCAAGAGGAAATAGAAAATATGAATAGACCTATAACAGGAAATTGAATTAGTAATTTTAAAACTTTCAACAAGGAGAGACCAGACCCAGAATTCACTGGTGAATTCTACTAAACATTTGAAGAAGAATTAACACCAATTCTTCACAAACTCTTCCAAAAAATGGAAGAGGGAAAACTTCTTGTCTTGTTCTATGAGACTAGTACTACCCAGCTACAAAACCAGACAAAGGCATCACAAGAAAATAAAATTATGAACCAATATCTTTTATGAATATATATGCAAAAAAATCATCATCAAAATATTAGCAAACTAAATCTAGCAAGATGAAAAGGATTTCCACCACGACCAAGTGGAATATTCTCCAGAAATACAAGGCTCAACATACAAAAATTGATCAATATAATACACCATGGTAATATAATAAAGGACAAAAACCACACATATAATAAAGGACAAAAATCATTTCAATAGATGAAAAAAATTTTTTGACAAAATCCAACACCCTTTCATGATTAAAAAAAAAGAAAGAAAAAAAACTCAGTAAATTCGGAATAGAAGGGAACTGCATCAACCTGATACAAGGAATCTATGAAAAATCTATTACTAACATCATACTTAATGGCAAAAGCCTGAAAACTTCCCCCTACAATCAGGAACAAGACAAGGATGTCCACTCTCACCACTTCTATTCAACAAGGTACTGAGGGATTTATCCAGGGCAATTAGCCAAGAAGAAGAAATAAAAGACATTAAAATTGAAAAGGAATTTCTATTTGCAGAGGACATGATCTTGAATATTGAAAATCCTAAAAAATTGCTAGAACCAATAAACAAATTCAACAAGTTTTCAGAGTATAATATCTATATACAAAAATCAACTGTATATTTACACATTAGCAATGAATGATATGAAGATGAAATTAAGAAAACAATTCCATTTACTATAGCATCAAAAAGAATAAAATATTTAGGAGTAAATTTTTAAAAAGAAGTTCAAAACTTATATTCTGAATACTCAAACATTGTTGAAAGAAATTAAAGATGACCTAAATAGATAGAAAGATATTTGTGTTTGTGAATTGAAGGAAAATATTAAGATAGCAATATTCTCCAAACTAATCTACAGATTAATACAGTCTTTATCAAAATCTCAGCTGGCTTCTTTGCAGAAACTGATAAACTGATGAAAAAATTCATATGAAAATTCAAGAATCCTGAATAGCCAAACAATCTTGAAAAAAAAGCAAAGTTGGGGGCTTCCCTGGTGGCACAGTGGTTGAGAGTCCGCCTGCCGATGCAGGGGACACAGGTTTGTGCCCCAGTCTGGGAAGATCCCACATGCCGCAGAGCGGCTGGGCCCATGAGCCATGGCCGCTGAGCCTGCGTGTCCGGAGCCTGTGCTCCACAACAGGAGAGGCCACAACAGTGAGAGGCCCGCGTACCGCAAAAAAAAAAAAAAAAAAAAAAAAAAAAGCAAAGTTGGAGAACTCACTTCCTGATTTAAAAACTTACCACAAATCAATGGTAATCAAGACAGTGTGGTACTGGCCCAAGAATAGACATACGGATCAATGGAACTGAACTGACAGTCCAGAAATAAACCCACACATCTATGGTCAACTGACTTTCAACAAGGGTGCCAAGACCATCCAATGGGGAAAGAATAGTCTTTTCAACAAATGGTTCTGGGACAACTGAGTATCCACATGTGAAGGATGAAGTTGAATCCTTATCTCACACCATATACAAAAATTAACTCAAAATGGATCAAAGACCTAAATGTAAGACCTAAAACTAAAAAACTCTTAGAAGAAAATTTAGGGTAAACCTTCATGACCATGAATTTGGCAAAGTATTCTTAGAAATGACACTATAAACATGAGCAACAAAAGGAAAAATAGATACATTAATCAAAATTAAAATCCTTTTTGCTTCAAAGAACTGTTTTGTGTTGGTTTCAGCCTATCAGTAGTGATGCTATTGGCTAAAAATGCCTTAGGCATTCTCCTGGCCTCATACTACTTGTGGCAAGCCGCCGTAGACATTTCCCAGACTGGAGCCAGTGTTGAGGTTGGACTGGCCCTTGTGGTTCTATTATGATTGCAAGATGCACCTCAGCAACAACTATCAGAGAACTTTGAAAAATCAAGGTTTATTATTCACAGGTCCTGGAAGGTACAGGGCATCCCCAAGGATCACACAATGAGGTTGTGGGGAGAGAGAAAGTGCGGACCCGGGGTTCTGCCCTTGGGGTTGAGGGTGGGGTGCCTAGGATTTCATGGCTTCACTCTTTACTGGCAAATTTAAAGCATAAGAGTGGGAATTAGGGCGTGGGAAGGGAAAAGCAGAGTCAATCAAGTGTCCAGTTACTCCAGGGCTTTCTGAAAGGAGAACTTCATGGGTGGGGTCGCCTGGCTACTTATCTATTTGTTTAACTAGAAGCTATGTCATACAGCTGGCAACATGTTTATTTGAGATGGATGTCTTGAAATGGATGCCTCAGAAATCAAAAGCTTAATGCCAGACACTTACATTACAATACATAAAATCTTAATGTCAGGCATTTATACTACAAGGACACTATATTAATTTCCTAGGGCTGCCATAACAAAGAACCACAAACTGAGTGGCTTAAAACAATAGAAATTTATCTTGTCACAGTTCTGGAGGCTGGAAGTCCAAAATCAGGGTATTGACAAAACCATTCCCTCTGAAATCTGTAGGAGAGAATCCTTCCTTGCCACTTCCTAGCTTCTGGTGATAGTCGTCAATCCTTGGCATTCCTTGGCTTACAGCTGCATAATTCCAACCTCTACCTCTGTCATAACATGGTGTTCTCTGACATCACAGTGACTGGTAATGGACACAGGGTTTCCATATGTATCTTCACAACATCTTCTTATAAGGATACCAGTCATATTGAATTAAGGCCCACTGTATTGCAGTTTGACCCTAGCTTAATTAATTACATCTGCAATGACTCTATTTTCAAATAAGGTCACATTCTGAGAAACTGGGGGGGTTAGGACTTCAACAGATCTTTTTGGGAAACATAATTCAACTCATAACAGACACTATCAGAGGTGAAAAGACAACCCATAGAATGTGAGAAAGTACTTATAAATTACGTATCTGATAAGGGACTTGTATTTAGAATATATAAAGAACTCTTAACCCAGTAATAAAGACAATTTAACCCAATTTTTTTTTTTTTTTTTGGCCGCACCATGTGGCATGTTGGATGTTAGTTCCCCCACCAGGGGTCGAACCCATGCCCCCTGCAGTGGAAGCATGGAGTATTAACCACTGGACTGCCAGGGAAGTGTGTAATTTAACCCCATTTTTAAACGGGCAAAGGAGGGAATTCCTTGGCAGTCCAGTTGTTGGCACTCTGTGCTTTTGCTGCCTAGGGCTCAGGTCAATCCCTGGTCAGGGAACTAAGATCCCACAGGCCACGTGGCATGGCCAAAATAATAATAATAATAATAAAATAGAATAAAACGGGCAAAGGAGATGAATAGACATTTCTCTAAGGAAGGTATACAAATGGCCAACATGAAAACATGTTCAACATCATTAACCATTAGGAAAATGAAAATCAAAACCACAGTGAGGGCTTCCCTGGTGGCGCAGTGGTTGAGAGTCTGCCTGCCGATGCAGGGGACACAGGTTCGTGCCCCGGTCCGGGAAGATCCCACACGCCACAGAGCAGCTGGGCCCGTGAGCCATGGCCACTGAGCCTGTGCGTCTGGAGCCTGTGCTCCGCAACGGGAGAGGCCCCAACAGTGAGAGGCCTGCGTACAGAAAAAAAAAAAAAAAAAAAAAACCACAATGAGATACCACTTTACATCCACTTATAATAAAAAAGGTAATAACGAGTGCTGTGATGGATGTAAAGAAATGGGGACCCTCAGAGTGCTGGTGGCAATGTAAAATGGTACACTTGCTTTGGAAAACGGTCTGGCTGTTCCTCCAATGGTTAAACATAGAGTTGCCATATAAGCCAGCCAATTCTACTCCTAGGTATATACCCAAGAGAAATGAAAACATATGTTCATACAAAAACTTGTACAAAGATGCTCATAGCACCATTATTTATAATAGCCAAAAAGTTGAAAAACTCAGAAGTCAATCAATTGACAGATGAATAAACAAAATGTGGTGTATCCATACAAGGCAATATTATCCAGCCATAAAGTAGAATGAAGTGCTGATACATAACACAATATGAGTGAACCTTGAAAACATTGTGCTAAGTGAAAGTAGCCAGTCACAAAAGACCACATATTATATGATTTCATCTATTTGAATGTCCAGAACAGGAAAATCTATACAGAGAGAAATAGATTAGTGGTTGCCTAGGTCTGAGTGATTTGCGGGGAGGTGGAGAGTGACTGGTAATATACAGAGTTTCTTTTGTGGGTGATGAAAATATTCTAAAATTAATTGTAGTGATAGTTGTTCAACTCTATGAATACACTAAAAAACCATTGAATTGTACAGTTTAAATAACTGAATCATATGGTATGTGAATTGTACCTCAAAAAAGCTCTTTTTAAAAATGGAGGACTTCCTTGGTGGCACAGTGGTTAAGAATCTGCCTGCCAATGCAGGGGACATGGGTTCAAGCCCTGGTCTGGGCAGATCCCACATGCTGTGGAGCAACAAAGTCCGTGCACCACAACAACTGAGCCTGTGCCCTAGAGCCCGCGAGCCACAACTACTGAGCCCATGTGCCTAGAGCCCGTGCTCTGCAACAAGAGAACCACTGCAATGAGAAGCCCATGCACCACAATGAAGAGTAGCCGTTGCTCACCGCAACTAGAGAAAGCCCGCGTACAGCAACAAAGACCTAACACAGCCAAAAATAAAATAAATAAAATAAATTAATTAATTTTTTTTAATGGAGAGAAGATTCCAGAAAGTGATATTAGATCTTATACAAAGGATCAGGAATCAGATCAGAATCAGACCTCTTAATAGCAACATTTGAAGCTAGAAGTCCTCAAAGCAATGCCTTAAAGATGCTGAAGAAAAAGTATTTTCAGCTGAGAATTATATACCCAGCCAAAATATCAATACAATGTGAGAGTAGAATGTAGATATTTTCAGATATGCAAGGTTTGAAAAACTTTATCTCCCATGCAGACTTCCTCAGGAAGCTACTGAAGGATGTGCTCCACCTCCTAGAAGGACATAAAACAAGAAAGAAAAAATTGAATCCAGGAAAACCAGAGATAATTAAAGAAAGAAGTTTCAGTATGTTGGCCAGGAGAAGTCCCAGGATGACAGCTCTGTGGCTGATCTAGAGCTATTAGTTCAGATGGAGGCAGGAGAACCAGAAACTCCAGTAGAGGAGTCTCAGAGGGAAAAAAGAAATAAGGAATTGGAACTGATAATGAAAATGTGTATCAAGAATCATTTTACAGGGCTTTTGCAGGGTGTGGGAAGGGTCAAAAAAAAAAAGCAAATGAAAAAATGAGTCAACGATTACCCTGAAGAGAGAAAAAAGTTTACAAAGAAAGGAAAGGTAGTTACAGCATATTACTTGGCTCAGCCATGAGCACTATTGATTGATTGTGAATGTAACCAAGAAATGTGGTGTCATGCTATTGAAAGGAGAGGGAACAGG
Organism: Mesoplodon densirostris; assembly: GCF_025265405.1. Lineage (NCBI taxonomy): Eukaryota > Metazoa > Chordata > Mammalia > Artiodactyla > Ziphiidae > Mesoplodon > Mesoplodon densirostris. Next base: position 119,431,363 of record NC_082664.1, on the reverse strand, counting down.
GTGTAAGTGAACCTCATCTATCATGAGAGGAAGGCCAAGAGACAATATCTAAATTGGACCTCTCTGGAGATAATAATAACAATAAATGCTTTATTTAGGAGATAAAAACCCAGAAGAAATAACAGAATGAGTTGAGGCAGTCACTTCTGGAGAGCAGGGTGGAGTGACGTAGGAGGGTGCTGTCTTTGTTCTAACCCTTTAGCACAGTTTAACTCTGTAAACAATTTTCGCACATGAGTTCGGGAAGATAAAAATTAATTGAGGGCTTCCCTGGTGGCGCAGTGGTTGAGAGTCCGCCTGCCGATGCAGGGGACACAGGTTCGTGCCCCAGTCTGGGAGGATCCCACATGCCGCAGGGCGGCTGGGCCCGTGAGCCATGGCCGCTGAGCCTGCGCGTCCGGAGCCTGTGCTCCGCAACGGGAGAGGCCACAACAGTGAGACGCCCGCCTACCGCAAAAAAAAAAAAAAAAAAAAAAAATTAATTGAAAGACAGATGAGAAGAAACATGACAACAGTAAGGGTCTTACCTTTTGAGACACTTCTGTCCTCTGAATTCCCCTTTTAAAACTGAGCAAACAACCCCATCCGTCTTTTCAGCCATCTCATAAATTGCATTCTCAGCCTGTGAGGCATGTATGATAAGGGTTCTTGTGAGGGCCAAAAGAGATGCTGCTTCGTAAAACATGAAGTTGCATGTGGTTTAAAAGGTTGTTATCAGGCAGGACAGAAGGAAATATCCCCATGTTACACACAGGAAAACAGAGACCCCCCCCAGCCCAAAATGGAAGTAGTCCCCCAAATTGCACAGCTGGCGGAGCTGGAGTTCTGACTCCCTGTCTGGCTTTCACTCAGCTGGCATCAGGCCCAGGGACCTCTTAGCAATCATGCTTCCCCACCTCCCCTCTCTCCCAGCTGACCCCACCCTTGCCCCCAGACACTTTCCACAACTTCCCTGGCTCTGAGCCTCACCTGGAGGGTGATTAATGTGAGGGCCCTTGTCATCAGGACTGAGTTCTCATTCTGGTCACACTCTGAGCCCTGATCCTGGTCATAGACTGATCCCTGATGCTGGTTGCAGACTGAGCGCCTCATCCCTTGCCACTAAATCCCTTAATAATATTTACAACCAAACAAGCTGGGCCTGGCCTAGAAGACATGGATGGCTGGGTTCCATCCCTCTCCAGTGCTGTCTCAGGGTCAGGGTTGGTGCAACTGTGGCCTGGCTAAAGTCTGTGACATGGTTTGCCTCCATCCTGGACTAGACTCAAAGCCACAGCCTGTGCCCATTCCATTTCTGTCCCCTCCCACTGCTGTTCCTTGTGCGGGTGGGGGATTGTGGGGCCCATGGTACACTTTGAGCAGAGATTGTCTGTGATGAGTCATCCTTCCTCACAACAGAGGAGTCTAGCATGGATAGCAGTTTTTCTGACTTCTCTGCTGCAAGGGAGTAACCTCACCAACACATACGTTCAAGTAAACTGGCTGTTTCCCACCCTGAACTCTTCACTCCCATCCCTCACCAGGGCAGCATTTCTCCAACATGATTTCCAGGAATTGCCAGAACACTGGCTTGTTGCAGCTGCTGCCCTGCGCTTAGTGACTGGCACGCCCTCCGAGCAGTCCTCTAGGGTCAGATGGGAGGCAAGGCTGACTTTTAACCCTCTCATCTCTTGTCAGTCCCAGGAGAGGTGGAAGGTCAGGGAAGGGGGAGTGGCAGATGCTGGGTCTGGGAAAGTTGGAGGGAAGACAAAGGGGTGGGGTGGGGGCCAGGCATAGGATCATGGTCTTGATATACCACTGGGTCACAAATGTCAGGGCAGTCAGGAAGCTGAAAGACTTCCTCTCCTGCCCCTGTGTCAAACAGATGGAGAAATGAGGTCCCTGCAAGAGGAATGTTCCTAAGATCCCACAATGGCTTGGGATCAGATTGGGGGCCCAAATTGTGGATTTTTTGTGCTAAAGATTAGCCTCGGGCAGAGGGGGCAGACTCCATGGCCCCTAAGGCCAGAAGAGGACTCTTGCAGAAGGCCCAGGGAGACAGAGGGAAGGGCTCCAGGGAAGGAAGACCTTCCTTATTATCTGAGTTGTCCAGCCCTGGGACCTCTGGTTGGAGGGGACGTAGGGTCAGAGTTCCTGATCATCAGAAGCATAGCAAGTACAGGCTGGACCATAGTATGGGGATGTGCCCACAGTGAGGAGAGCTTGTTTGCTCCCTTGGCCATGTTTCTTTTTGTGGGACTGGAACCGAGTTGTGTTCCCCACAATCCTGGGGTTCCTTTGCTTGACCTAAGGGTCTGCTCTCCTTTCTGAGCCCTCAAGGTCCAGAACAGCTCCCTTGAGCAGCCCTGGAGCTCTGCAGCTGCCTCTGGCTGGCCACAAGGTACTGGGGCTGTAAGAGGCACCTGGACCCATAGTTAGAATATGTATTTGAGGAGGAAAGTTGGGAGAGGGCCACCCTGGGAGGTGTTGCTTATGGGGGCAGACTAGGTGAGAGAAAATCATGGTAGCAGGTGGGAACCCTGTCCCTCCTCCAAGCCAAGGGTCTGTGCTGCAGCTTTAGGGTGGCAAGAGGTGCTTAGGCTCTTGCGTCAATGCTGCTACCCAGTGCCTCCCAGATCCTCCCTGCCTGTGCACCAAAGCCTGTTTTTGGGGGCCTCTGGTGGCTATGTCACCCTGGGGCCATCCTTTCTCCACTTTGGTTGTTTACGTGTCTCTCTGCCACTAGGCTGGCAGCTCTTTGAAAGCCAAGTATTGCGGGTGAGTTCTCCGGGAAGCAGACTATGACTCAAAGTTTAGCATGCTGGATGTTCTTTAGGGAGAGCTCTTGAGATTGATGCCTGTAGAAGGGAGGGGGAAGAGGCAGAACTGGGCAGAGCTGCACTGCAGGCCCCACCCCAGCCTTGGTTGCCTCATTGGGAGCTTGGAGCAGAATGGCCTGTCACAATCCCACACTGGGTTGAAATAGCTGGGCCTTTATACCCCAACTAGATTAGTCTTTGTGTATAGAACACCCAGAGAAGGGCATGACCTCTAGTAAAGCAAGTATCTGCAGTTGAAGCAATCCCTTGAGGGGCTGACAGCCCACAGTACTCCTGCCCCTGGGTACCAAGTCCTTCCCTGAAGGGGAAAATGGGCATCTCAGTGTCTACTGTCCTGTGTTTTAGTGGGCTTTTAAGGAATGCTAGTTGAAGGAATGCATAGATTGCTTTGAAAGAAGCCCCTAAAACATTTTGGCCTCATTCTCCCTGTCTATTAAATGGGTATATCTTTTACACTCATGCTATAAAAGGCAAAGCTCATTATAAACACCATGTCCCATGGATGTATGCAACTCCCTTCAGTTCTCTTTCAGTTGATGCCCTGAGGTTGGGGCTAGGGCACTGACGGGTGGAGTGGGGAGTGGAGGGTAGATGGGGTGGGCTTGGCAGTTAGTGGTTGCTGTTTTAGGGAAAACCACAGCTGCCTGTGGTTTAGGGCGGTCAGTGAGGCCCAGGGGAAGGGAGGTTCACATGCAGGGTGGGCTGTGGGCACTGAGTCACCACCCAGAGGAAAACCACAGCTTCAAGAGCCCCAAGGCCCAAGGAAGGGTGGCAGATGAGTTGGGCAAGTGCCAGGTCTCAGGAGCGGGGATTTGGACAGCCTCCTTACTTCAAGGGCCAGCCCTGTTCAGGCTTGCAGGGAAGCACCTACCGTATGCCTGCCATGAGAAAGGCTGGCTCAATGGCACATCTCTGTGCAACAGAACAGGGCAAGAGCTGGGTGACCCTAGAAAAGAACTATCCCTCTCTGGTCTCTAGCTCTCCACTCTCTGGGAAAATGGGGACGACTCTTGAATTTGAGAAAATTCATCTAAGATATCTGAAAACTCATAGTCCACAACTTTGCTTATATATAATTTTACCATCATCATTGTAGTCTAGAGTGGCTGCTATCTGTCACATTGCATTCATCTAATGATTCCTCAGTAACTATGAAATGTCTGTTTTTCTTTCTTCTTTGTAGGAAAATGAAATATTCTGAATTCTCATCTTCTACAATGAAAGCTAAAACAAACAAACAAAGATAATGTTTCTAGACTTCTTGTTTCCATCTTCTTGAAAGATGTCTAATGCTTTGGACAGAACAATAAGAAAATTGAAAGATGGTGGAATAGTAATGATTCATATCACTATTGAATCATCCTTCCAGGTAATTCCATCATTCTTCTGTTTTTTTTTATTATTTTAGTCTCTGTTTTTAAAAAGCATGGTTGAGAATAATTAATGAGTAATGATGAAAAATAGTTCCTAGGAGGATGAAATAGCAAAATGTTTTAAGATCTAGGATAAATTTTTTTTTTTTTTTTGCGGTATGCGGGCCTCTCACTGTTGTGGCCTCTCCCGTTGCGGAGCACAGGCTCCGGACACGCAGGCTCAGCGGCCATGGCTCACGGGCCCAGCCGCTCCGTGACATGTGGGATCTTCCCGGACCGGGGCAAGAACCTGCATTCTCTGCATTGGCAGGCGGACTCTCAACCACTGTGCCACCAGGGAAGCCCCAGGATAAATTTTGAATTTATCCAGGATTCAATGGATCAATATGGCAATTGATACATTTTGGATATATAAAGGATCCAATGGATCGTTATGGCAATTGTAAGATAGAACAAGCTTTATTCTATTAAAAAGATAATTGAAATTTCTCTTTGGTTTTTGGAAGACCCCTGTGAAAGGATAGAAGTCATAAAATATCCATCCTTATGAAGAGTTAAAACTGCTCAAAAAAGAAACTTAAAAATTAAAATTGGGTTTAAAGGACCCTGATGGTATACTGAGAGTTAAAATAAAATTCCCCAAGGGGGATTTAGCTGAAGGTCCACTTTTCCCTACACCCAAATAGGGAGGAATAAGCAGAGACTGTGAATTTGACATAAAATGAGACCCCATGCAAATGACAAATGACATGCAAAAAGATGCAAATAAATGAGGACAGTAGTGAGGGCCCCATTGCGCCTGGTAGACATGGGATACTGGCTTCCTCTGGTTGGAAGGTAGTTCCAAGAGAGCTGCCCCATCCTCCTCCCAGGGGCCACATGGCCCCTCTGGCTGGGAGACTCAGGCCCAAAGGCTGTTCTTGCTTCCTTGCTCCCTCTTCCAGTCATCTACAGAGGCCTCTGTGGCCCACTGGAGCCCTAAGGCTTGGCACTCCAGGCCCCCTGCCACTGCCTGCCCACTCTGTTCTCTCTGCTACATGGACCCTGGGGATGGAGTGTGGCACTGGATTCAGGGCCCTATGGAGTCAGGACAACAGGGCATCATGGATGGTTCTGTGGCACTCCCTGATCTCCTTCACAGTCTGTCCCCTTCTCTTACACAGCCCCCTCCCCGCCCCCACACCATATGTTCAGCTGTTCTCTTCCTCACAGCTTCTTCAAACTCATTGTTTCTACCTCTTAATCTCTTAGCTTGCTGGGCATGACCTCAGAGTCCAGACAGCTTCATGGCCTCTCTGACATGCACCCTTTCAACTTAGCCTCAACCTCTCAAATCCCTAAGGGAGGAACTTCTAGTCATGGTAGGGTCATTGGTTTTAGATGGAATCTTCCATGGTAAACAACTATGAATGTGAGCAAAATATATGTGACAACAGTTTGCAGGGACTAGACAGCAGGCAAAGCAGGGCTATGATCTTTGGCAGATGGAGGGCACACAAGGTGAGCCCCATACTTACCCACTTTTCTTCCTGAGACCATTTTCCAAACTGAGATGCAGGAAGCTAGACCAAGCAGGAGGTGACATCTCAAACAAATGTTTTAAAATAAGTAAGAATAATATGTTAAAGAGAATAGAGCAAAAGATGGACAAAATGGGTGAAAAGCTTGAGTATTTAAACAGAAAACTTGAATCTATAAGAATGAAAAAAAATGGCATACTTTTCTGCAAAATACAATATCTGAAATTAAGAACTCACTGAATGGGTTTAACAGGAGACTGTATACAGCAGAAGACAAGATTAGTGACCAATCAATAGAACTTATCCAGATTGAAGCAAGAGTGAAAAAGAATTGAGGAATAAACAGAGCTGAGCAGAAGAGATATGCAGGGCATGCTCAAATACTTGAATAAATAATGACTGACAATTTTCCAAATATGATGAAAGGCATCAAGCCACAGATTCAGGAATATCAGTGAGCTCCAAGAAGGATAAATATAAAGAAAACTACACCTAGGCCTATCATAGGTAAATTGCTGAAAATCAAAGACAAAGCAGAAAATCCTAAAAGCAACTATATATATATATTTTTTGCAGTACGTGGACCTCTCACTGTTGTGGCCTCTCCCATTGAGGAGCACAGGCTCTGGATGCGCAGGCTCAGCGGCCATGGCTCACGGGCCTAGCCACTCTGCGGCACGTGGGATCTTCCCGGACCAGGGCACGAACCCGCGTCCCCTGCATTGGCAGGCGGACTCTCAACCAGTGTGCCACCAGGGAAGCCCAGCAACCATGTTTTTAAAGAAAGAAGGAGAGGGAGAGAGAGAGAGTTAGTTATCAGTTAACAGTACTGATGGCTGATTATGGAAGCCAGAAGACAATGAAATGACATCATTAAAATGCTAAAAGAAAAAAACCCTACCAATCTAGATTCTATGCCCAGAAAAATATCCTTCAAAAATGAAGACAAAATAAAAGTGTTCAAGTGGACAAAAATTCAAAGAATTTGGTTTGTCACTAGTACACATCAGCACTACAGGAAATTCTTAAGGGAGTTCTTCTGGCTGAAGGAAAATGATCCCTGAGGGAACTGCAGGAAGGAATGAAAGGCATAGCAAAAGATAACAATGTATATAATTATAAATGAATATTGACTATTTAAAACAAAAATAGAGAATTCCTTGGTGGTCCAGTGGTTAGGACTCCATGCTCTCACTGCCAAGGGCCCAGGTTCAATCTTGGTTGGGAACTAAGATTCCACACACTGCACAGCCAGTAAATTAATTAACTAATTTTAAAAATAAATAAAAACCAACTTAAAAAGAATAATATCTCATAAGATTTTTAACATAAAAGTAAATATATGTCAGCAATAGCACCAAAGATGGGAATTAACAGTTCTAAGGTATTTGCATTAAGTACTAACTATAAAAATACTAATTTAAAATAAATTGACATAAATCAAGGATGCATATTGTAATATCCAGGATGATCACTAAAATCATAATAAAATAAGATGCAATTAAAAAGCTAATAGTAGAGCAAAATGAAATAATAAAAATTTAAAAACTTGATTAACCCAAAGGAAAATCAAAAGGGAGGAATAAAAGTACAAAGGAAAATAGAAAACAAATAGCAAGGTAAACCCAACTATGCCAGTAATTACAATTAATGTGAATAGTATAAATATGTCATTTAAAAGACAAGGATTATCAGACTAGGTAAAAAACAATATCTAACTCTGCTGTTTACAAAAGGCTCACTTTAAATAGAAGGACACAGAAAAGTTAAAGTTGAAGGTTAGAAAGCAATGTCATATAAATACTAACCCCAAAAAAGCTGATATGGACACATGAACATTAGAAATTTTAAGTTAATAAGTATTATGAGAGAAAAAGAAGACTATGTCATAATAATCAAATTCCTAAAGTACTATCTATTTGGCCCAACTAGTACAGCCAGAGCAGGTTATAAGCCACTAGCTGTGAACTGAGTGCCCTTTCCCATCCCCAGGATGTACTGGTGCTAAGGAGAGCTGCCCTTTCAGCAGCTCTAAGGAGGAAGGTGTGGGCCCCTTGCCACTCCTTCTGGTTTGCTCCTAACTTCTCTGTGTTTAATGTCCAAAAGGGTACCCGGGTGTGACTGACCATGCTTCCCTCATCCTAGGCAAGTGCTCAGCTACTAGGATCTCAGTCTGAATCTGGGGTGTACAACACTCCAAGCTTGACTTTGAGCTGCAGTCCTGCCAGGGTCCCCATCCCAGAGCCCATGGCCTTATAGTGGGGGTTGACAGTCCCTGGAAAATCCTATCTTGTTTGGCTTTAGGCACCGTTCTCATGAACAGTGACCATGTGGGCTCATGACTGTGGCTCAGCCTCTTCCCTCACCCCAGTGGACAGGCAGGTCTTTGCTACCAACATGTTGGGCAGGCTGCATAGGAAAGGACATGGAGCTCCCCACCAGGGCCACAGTTCATGGCTAATATACCTAAACAATCATCTCTCAATTTCTGTGACCTCCCTTCTATGCCACAGAGAAAGCAGTGGGACAGGGTAGGCCACACTATGTCTGGGTCTGTCTGTGGCCATATGCCTGGCTCCTGCCTCAATTACTAGCTCTGATCTTTAGCACTTTCATCCTTCAGGCACCATTTCATCCCTCCAGCTCCAACTGCTCCTGCCCCACTGTTGGGATCCCTCCATTTGAAAGAGCAGGTGAGATAGATGCCTTTCATTGTTCTCCATCTATGGCTCCCCTTCCTCCCAATTCTGCAAACTTTCAAGGCCCTGCCCATATGGTTTGACAGGCCTCAGCAACAGCTTTTGCCTGCCTGGCTAGTCCCTACCCCTGCTCACCTGGGCAGATCCTGACCCACTCCAGGTCATAACCTGGGCTAGTTTTGGTAGAGCCACCACTAGTAGTCACCTTGTCCACAATGTTCTCTCAAGAGACATTATCTGTCTTGCTGGAGTCTAATATTCTCTGTGAGATTTTATTAGCTGTGGCAGGTGTGTGGCACATGACAACTGGGATGAATGATATTAATTAGTTTTAACCTCATTCAGGGGGCTAAGGGGCTGAAGAGTATGGGCTCTGCAGACTGGCCTGGGCTTGAATTCCATCTCTGTGATTCTGACCTCTTTGAGCCTGAGCTTCCTCATCTGTGAAATGGATTAATATCTACCTCCTAGGAGAGTTGTGTGGAATAAGTAAGATGATGTTTATGAAGTGCTTAGTATAATGCCTGGCACATAGATAATGCTTAATACCACAGATGGTAGATTGTTATTTCTCAGGACCTCGGCTAGGTTATAAATATTCTAAGTACAGAGACCATATTTCTGTTTTGTTGTGGCTGGGTTTTTCTATCTTTTTATTTTTTGAATTGTGGAATATATCATATATACAAAAGAATATGCCTTATATAACATATATGTACAAGTTTAAATAATAATAGTATAATTAATACCAATATACTTATTTCCCAACTAGAAAATAAAACACATCCAATTCCTTGGAGCCTTCTATATCTCTTCCCAAATCATATCTGCTCTCACCACTCCAGAGGTTACTACTATCCTGAATAGTATAGTGTAAGTAGAGGTCATAAATACAGGGGGCAGTAGGAGACACACCTACTCCTTACAGCCAGGGAGGTGTAATGGGAGCCAGAATTCCCATGCCCTCCCAGAAATAACACATAATACCCCCGACTCAAGAGTCAGTGGAGGCTGTTATGAACTGAATTGTGCCCTCCCCCATTCATAAGTTAAAGCTGTAACCCCTGATGATACAATGTTTGGAGATAGGGCTGTTAAGGGGGTAATTAAGGTTAAACGAGGTCATAAGGGTGAGGTCCTAATCCAATAGATGTCCTGATAAGAAAAGGAAGAGACACGTGGGATGCAAGTGCACAGAGAAAAGGCCATATGAGGACAGAGGGAATAGGTGGCCAACTGCAAGCCAAGGAGAGAGGTCTCACTAGAAAGCAAATGCCAACATCTTGATCTTGGACTTGATCTAATCTCATACTTTTACATGTCCCTGTCCAGTTTTCCCAGCACCACTTATTGAAGAGGCTGTCCTTTCTCCACTGTACATTCCTGCCTCCTTTATCAAAGATAAGTCGACCATATGTGCGTGGGTTTATCTCTGGGCTTTCTATCCTGTTCCATTGATCTATCTTTCTGTTTTTGTGCCAGTACCACACTGTCTTGATTACTGTAGCTTTGTAGTATAGTCTGAAGTCAGGGAGCCTGATTCCTCCAGCTCCGTTTTTTGTTCTCAAGATTGCTTTGGCTATTCGGGGTCTTTTGTTTTTCCAAACAAATTTTGAAATTTTTTGTTCTAGTTCTGTGAAAAATGCCAGTGGTAGTTTGATAGGGATTGCATTGAATCTGTAGATTGCTTTGGGTAGTAGAGTCATTTTCACAATATTGATTCTTCCAATCCAGGAGCATGGTATATCTCTCCATCTATTTGTATCATCTTTAATTTCTTTCATCAGTGTCTTATAATTTTCTGCATACAGGTCTTTTGTCTCCTTAGGTAGGTTTATTCCTAGATATTTTAATCTTTTTGTTGCAATGGTAAACGGGAGTGTTTTCTTGATTTCACTTTCAGATTTTTCATCATTAGTGTACAGGAATGCCAGAGATTTCTGTGCATTAATTTTGTATCCTGCTACTTTACCGAATTCATTGATTAGCTCTAGTAGTTTTCTGGTAGCATCTTTAGGATTCTCTATGTATAGTATCATGTCATCTGGAAACAGTGACAGCTTTACTTCTTCTTTTCCAACTTGGATTCCTTTTATTTCCTTTTCTTCTCCGATTGCTGTGGCTAAAACTTCCAAAACTAAGTTGAATAAGAGTGGTGAGAGTGGGCAGCCTTGTCTTGTTCCTGATCTTAGTGGAAATGGTTTCAGTTTTTCACCATTGAGGACGATGTTGGCTGTGGGTTTGTCATATATGGCCTTTATTATGTTGAGGAAAGTTCCCTCTATGCCTACTTTCTGCAGGGTTTTTATCATAAATGGGTGTTGAATTTTGTCAAAAGCTTTCTCTGCATCTATTGAGATGATCATATGGTTTTTCTCCTTCAATTTGTTAATATGGTGTATCACATTGATTGATTTGCATATATTGAAGAATCCTTGCATTCCTGGAATAAACCCCACTTGATCATGGTGTGTGATCCTTTTACTGTGCTGTTGGATTCTGTTTGCTAGTATTTTGTTGAGGATTTTTGCATCTATGTTCATCAGTGATATTGGCCTGTAGTTTTCTTTCTTTGTGACATCCTTGCCTGGTTTTGGTATCAAGGTGATGGTGGCCTCGTAGAATGAGTTTGGGAGTGCTCCTCCCTCTGCTATATTTTGGAAGAGTTTGAGAAGGATAGGTGTTAGCTCTTCTCTAAATGTTTGAGAGAATTCGCCTGTGAAGCCATTTGGTCCTGGGCTTTTGTTTGTTGGAAGATTTTTAATCACATTTTCAATTTCAGTGCTTGTGATTGGTCTATTCATATTTTCTATTTCTTCCTGATTCAGTCTTGGCAGGTTGTGCATTTCTAAGAATTTGTCCATTTCTTCCAGGTTGTCTATTTTATTGGCATAGAGTTGCTTGTAGTAATCTCTCATGATCTTTTGTATTTCTGCAGTGTCAGTTGTTACTTCTCCTTTTTCATTTTTAATTCTATTGATTTGAGTCTTCTCCCTTTTTTTCTTGATGAGTCTGGCTAATGGTTTATCAATTTTGTTTATCTTCTCAAAGAACCAGCTTTTAGTTTTATTGATCTTTGCTATCGTTTCCTACATTTCTTTTTCATTTATTTCTGATCTGATCTTTATGATTTCTTTCCTTCTGCTAACTTTGGGGGTTTTTTGTTCTTCTTTCTCTAATTGCTTTAGGTGCAGGGTCAGGTTGTTTACTCGAGATGTTTCCTGTTTCTTCAGGTGGGATTGTATTGCTATTAACTTCCCCCTTAGAACTGCTTTTGCTGGGTCCCATAGGTTTTTGGTCATCGTGTCTCCATTGTCATTTGTTTCTAGGTATTTTTTAATTTCCTCTTTGATTTCTTCAGTGATCACTTCGTTATTAAGTAGTGTATTGTTTAACCTCCATGTGTTTGTATTTTTTACAGATCTTTTCCTGTAATTGATGTCTAGTCTCATAGCATTGTGGTCGGAAAAGATACTTGATACAATTTCAATTTTCTTATATTTACCAAGGCTTGATTTGTGACCCAAGATATGATCTATCCTGGAGAATGTTCCATGAGCACTTGAGAAAAATATGTATTCTGTTGTTTTTGGATGGAATGTCCTATAAATATCAATTAAGTCCATCTTGTTTAATGTATCATTTAAAGCTTGTGTTTCCTTATTTATTTTCATTTTGGATGATCTGTCCATTGGTGAAAGTGGGGTGTTAAAGTCCCCTACTATGAGTGTGTTACTGTCGATTTCCCCTTTTATGGCTGTTAGTATTTGCCTTATGTATTGAGGTGCTTCTATGTTGGGTGCATAAATATTTACAATTGTTATATCTTCTTCTTGGATCGATCCCTTGATCATTATGTAGTGTCCTTCTTTGTCTCTTCTAATAGTCTTTATTTTAAAGTCTATTTTGTCTGATATAAGAATTGCTACTCCAGCTTTCTTTTGATTTCCATTTGCATGGAATATCTTTTTCCATCCCCTTACTTTCTTTTTTTTTTTTTTTCTTTTTGCGGTATGCGGGCCTCTCACTGCTGTGGCCTCTCCCGTTGCTGAGCACAGGCTCCGGATGCGCAGGCCCAGCGGCCATGGCTCACGGGCCCAGCCGCTCCGCGGCATATGGGATCCTCCCAGACTGGGGCACGAACCCGTATCCCCTGCATCGGCAGGCGGACTCTCAACCACTGCGCCACCAGGGAGGCCCCTTCATCCCCTTACTTTCAATGTGTATGTGTCTCTAGGTCTGAAGTGGGTCTCTTGTAGACAGCATATATATGGGTCTTGTTTTTGTATCCATTCAGCCAATCTGTGTCTTTTGGTGGGAGCATTTAGTCCATTTACATTTAAGGTAATTATTGATATGTATGTTCCTATTCCCATTTCCTTAATTGTTTTGGGTTCGTTATTGTAGGTCTTTTCCTTCTGTTGTGTTTCTTGCCTAGAGAAGTTCCTTTAGCATTTGTTGTAAAGCTGGTTTGGTGGTGCTGAACTCTCTCAGCTTTTGCTTGTCTGTAAAGGTTTTAATTTCTCCATCAAATCTGAATGAGATCCTTGCTGGGTAGGGTAGTCTTGGTTGAAGGTTTTTCTCCTTCATCACTTTAATTATGTCCTGCCACTCCCTTCTGGCTTGTAGAGTTTCTGCTGAGAGATCAGCTGTTAACCTGATGGGGATTTCCTTGTGTGTTATTTGCTGTTTTTCCCTTGCTGCTTTTAATATGATTTCTTTGTGTTTACTTTTTGACAGTTTGATTAATATGTGTCTTGGCGTATTTCTCCTTGGATTTATTCTGTATGGGACTCTCTGTGCCTCCTGGACTTGATTAACTATTTCCTTTCCTATATTAGGGAAGTTTTCAACTATAATCCCTTCAAATATTTTTTCAGTCCCTTTCTTTTTCTCTTCTTCTTCTGGAACCCCTATAATTCGAATGTTGGTGCGTTTAATGTTGTCCCAGAGGTCTCTGAGACTGTCCTCTGTTCTTTTCATTCTTTTTTCTTTATTTTGCTCTGCAGCAGTTATTTCCACTATTTTATCTTCCAGGTCACTTATCTGTTCTTCTGCCTCAGTTATTCTGCTATTGATCCCATCTAGAGTATTTTTCATTTCATTTATTGTGTTTTTAATCGATGCTTGATTCATCTTTAGTTCTTTTAGGTCCTTATTAACTGTTTCTTGCATTTTGTCTATCCTATTTCCAAGATTTTGGATCTTGGAAATAGAATCTTGGATCATCTTTACTATCAGTATTCTGAATTCTTTTTCAGGTAGACTGCCTATTTCCTCTTCATTTGTTAGGTCTGGTGGGTTTTTATCTTGCTCCTTCTCCTGCTGTGTGTTTTTCTGTCTTCTCATTTTGCTTATGTTACTGTGTTTGTGGTCTCCTTTTTGCAGGCTGAAGGTTCATAGTTCCCGTTGTTTTTGGTGTCTGTCCCCAGTGGCTAAGGTTGGTTCAGTGGGTTGTGTAGCCTTCCTGGTGGAGGGGACTAGTGCCTGTGTTCTGGTGGTTGAGGCTGGATCTTGTCTTTCTGGTGGACAGGTCCACGTCTGGTGGTGTATTTTGGGGTGTCTGTGGACTTTTTATGATTTTAGGTAGCCTCTCTTCTAATGGGTGGCGTTGTGTTCCTGTCTTGCTAGTTGTTTGGCATAGGGTGTCCAGCACTGTAGCTTGCTGGTCATTGAGTGAAGCTGGGTGCTGGTGTTGAGATGGAGATCTCTGGAAGATTTTCGACATTTGATATTATGTGGAGCTGGGAGGTCTCTTGTGGACCAGTGTCCTGAAGTTGGCTCTCCCACCTCAGAGGCACAGCACTGACTCCTGGCTCCTCAATTTGGGATGATTCGTTGTCTATTCATGTATTCCACAGATGCAGGGTACATCAAGTTGATTGTGGAGCTTTAATCCACTGCTTCTGAGGCTGCTGGGAAAGATTTCCCTTTCTCTTCTTTGTTCTCACAGCTCCCGGGTCTCAGCTTTGGATTTGGCCCCACCTCTCCGTGTAGGTCGCCGGAGGGCATCTGTTCTTCGCTCAGACAGGACAGGGTTAAAGGAGCAGCCGCTTCGGGGACTCTGACTCACTCAGGCCGGGGGGCAGGGATGGGCACGGAGTGCGGGTGGATCCGGCAGCGGCAGAGGCCTGCGTGACGTTGCACCAGCCCAAGGCACGCCGTGCGTTCTCCCAGGGAAGCCGTCCCTGGATCCCGGGACCCTGGCAGTGACGGGCTGCACAGGCTCCCTGGAAGGGGGGCGTGGACAGTGACCTGCGCTCGCACATAGGCCTCGCAGCGGCGGCAGCAGCCCCAGCGTCCCACGCCCGTCTCTGGGGTCCGCGCTTTCAGCCGTGGCTCGTGCCCGTCTCTGGAGCTGCTCCAAGCAGAGCTCTTAATCCCCTCTCCTTGCGCACCAGGAAACAAAGAGGGAAGAAGAAGTCTCTTGCCTCTTCGGCAGGTCCAAACTTTTTCCCGGACTCCCTCCCGGCTAGCTGTGGCGCATTAGCTCCTTCAGGCTGTGTTCACGCCGCCAACCCCAGTCCTCTCCCTGCGCTCCGACTGAAGCCCGAGCCCCAGCTCCCAGCACCGCCCGCCCCGGCGGGTGAGCAGACAAGCCTCTCGGGCTGGTGAGTGCCGGTTGACACCGATCCTCTGTGCGGGAATCTCTCCGCTTTGCCCTACCCAGGTACGTGGGGAGTTTCTTGCCTTTTGGGAGGTCTGAGGTCTTCTGCTAGCGTACAGTAGGTGTTCTGTAAGAGTTGTTCCACGTGTAGCTGTATTTCTGGTGTATCTGTGTCCATAAGTTTTTATTCATTCTATTGTGATGGACATTTAGGTTGTTTCCATTTTTATTGCTATTTTAAATAGTGCTCTGGGAATATTCTGTTCATGTCTGCAGGAGTGGAATTGCTGGGTCAAAGGGTATGTGAATGTTCACCTTCACCAAATTATGTAAAATTGTTCTTCAAAGTGAGTGTACTAATTTTTAGTCCCACAGCAGTTTAATAGTTACATTTTGCCAACATTTTGTCAATCTTTAAAAATGTTTCCAAACCAGTGGGCATGAAATGGTAATTTGTGTTTTTATTTGCATTTCCCTTTCTACTAACAAGGTTAAGTATATTTTCATAAATTTAATGGGCCATTTGTGTTTTCTGTGAAAAACGCAAATGCCTGTTTGTGCTTTTGAAAATTTTTCTATTGGATTGTCTTCCTAATTGATTTATAGGATTTGGCTACTAATCTTTTTTTGGCTTTATGTGTGAAAAATTCTGTTAGGACTTGATTGGAAAAGTAATAAGGCTATAGAACAATTTGGGGAGAAATAACAACTTTACAATATTTAATCTTTCTATCCATGAACATGGTGTTGCTGTGTTTGGTTTTCTTATTGCCTTTCAATAAAGTGCTATAGTTTTCTACATAAATATTTGCACATCTTTTGTTAGATTTATTTTCAATGACCTTATATTTTTCATTGCTGTTGTATTTTTTTTTTTTTTTTTTTTTTTTTTGCGGTACACGGGCCTCTCACTGTTGTGGCCTCTCCTGTTGCAGAGCACAGGCTCCGGATGTGCAGGCTCAGTGGCCATGGCTCACGGGCCTAGCCACTCCACGGCATGTGGGATCTTCCCAGGCCGGGGCACGAACCCGTGTCCCCTGAATCAGCAGGCGGACTCTCAACCACTGCGCTACCAGGGAAGCCCCTGCTATTGTAAATTTTTAATTGCATTTTCTGACTTTATTGCTGATGTTTATAAATTCATTAGACATATTTATTGGACACTGAATTGATATTTTCTCCCAGGCTGTAGATTGCCTTTTCCTTTTGTAAACAGTGTCTTTTGAAGATCACTAATTTTAAGCAATTTGTTTATGATGTACCTTGGTGTGGTTTCCTTCATGTTTCTTCTGTTTGGGTTCATTGAGCTTTTTTGTAACTGTTGGTAATTGTCAACAAATTCAGATTCTTCAAATGTTTTTCTGTCCTGCTTTCTCCCTCCTCTTCTTCTGGAACTGCAATTACATGTATATTAGGTTTCTTGGTGTTGTCCCACAGCTTACTTTTGCTCAACTTTTTTTTTTCAGTCTTTTTTTCTCTATATATTTCATTTTGGATAGTTTCTATTGCTATGTCTTCAAATTCACTAATCTTTTCTTCTTCAGTGTCTAGTCTACTACTAACCCCAACCAGTGCATTTGTAATCTCACATATCATATTTTTATTATCTAGTAATTAAATTTGCATTAAAAAATATTTATTTATTTGGTTGCGCTGGGTCTTAGTTGTGGCAGGCAGGCTCCTTAGTGCGGCTTCCTGGCTCCTTAGTTGCAGCATGCATGTGGGATCTAGTTCCCTGACCAGGTATTGAACCCGGGCCCCCTGCATTGGGAGTGTGGAGTCTTAACCACTGCACCACCAGGGAAGTCCCTAAATTTGCATTTGAAGAAATACTTTTCATGTCTCACTATGCTCAGGCTTTGTCTACTTTTTTGAAGATATGCAATATATTTATAATTTCTGTTTTAATGTCCTTGTCTACTAATTCTATCATCTCTGTCATTTTTGAGTCTGTCTCTACTGATTTATTTTTCTTACATTATGGGTCACATTTTCCTACTTCTTCATGTACCTGTTAATTTTTTTTCTTGAGAATAAGTCAATTTTATTAACTTGCAAGCAAGGAAGTAGCAAGGTGACCAAAGTATGCTGTATGAGAGAGGGTATGAGGAGGAGTAGTGAGATAGTATGGACACAGATCATTTGCCTAAATGGAATGTTGCCTAAGCAGGGAAGAGAATGAGGTCTTTTGGCAAGATGGTAGCAACATTAGGTCTCTATCATTTTATCAATTGTCACAGAGAGGGCCTTTGTGGAAAGCGGCCTGAGGTACCTGTAATCAGGAGCAGAAACACATGATCAGGACACATTTGTGTGTGAATTGAAACCACAAGGTTCATCACCCCCAAGGTGTGTCTCACTGGCCAATTAGCAGAAGGCAGGAAACAGTGTCACCCCAGACAAACAGCCAACCCCAGAGCAACAGGAGGGAATGATAAACAGGCAGGCCACCCCCAGTGCATTTTCTCAACCTCAGAGGATGCAGTGTATGCAGGTTGCCCATCCCTTAGTTTGCAGACAAGCAGATCTTCCTGTGCAACTTCATTTCTTAGCTGGAATCCCCAGTGTGGGCGCGTTGGAGAGACCTCTGATGCACCGCAGCAGCCCGCTTTAGTCCGTTTTGCCTCTATGTGGCTTATTTGCTGGCAGCCCTCTGTGGTCTGCCACCACTTTCGGGGTGATGGCATTGAAGCCTCCTCCGGGTCTGGCTGCAGCCCGGATACAGTGTCTTTCTCCCAGTGCGTCCTTACCGCGTTCCCAACAGTGTGCAGTCTCTTGGCACCGGACCCCTTGCCTTTCCTCGCGTGATCCCTTCCACCTACCCCGAGGCCCTATCTCGGACCCCAGCGGGCAGACCCGGTGGTACAGTACCTGCCCATTCTAGGTATTTAGTGAGTGGACAAGGGAAGAGGGAGAAATGCTTTTACTATGATATTATATGAACAGCTTCTCTTTTGAACTCTTGTTGGGAGAGTAGGATTTGATGAGCATATGTAGGATGATTTATTACTAATCCTAAGGACCCCTCTTCTGTTGGTGATGATCCCACCTGGGAAACCTTGATTCCTGTCTGCCTTCTTCTTCTTCAGGCCTACCATTTCTTCTCTCACTAAATCAATCCCTCTTTCACACTTCTTGCCTTCCCTTCTCCCTCCTTTCTTTCCTTCCCCCCTTTTCCTACTTCTGCTTCTATGCCTTAGTTCAGGTTCTTTGTGCTCAGCTCCTAACAGGTTTCCCCCTCCACTCCACCTTACATGCTATACTCCTGATGACCTTTTAAAAAATATCACTACTGAGACTTCCCTGATGGTCCAGTGGTTGGGGCTCTGTGTTTCCAATGCAGGGGACGTGGGTTGGATCCTTGGTCGGGGAACTAAAATACTAAGATCCCACATGCCCTGAGGCCAAAAAATAAAATAAAATGATCCACTCAAAAAAAACATATATATATATATGGCTACTAATGATGTCTGCAGTAGGGTTTGGCTCTGACTATGCCATGGAATTTTTTTGATGCTTTCCAGCCTTACCTCTGTTGCTGTCAGCCTGGCCTCCTCTCAGTTTCCCTAGGAGCCAGGCTCTTTTTCTCCTTCTCACCATTACTGAGTTATCCTTCCAGACCCACATGGAAGTCTTCTATGAACCCCTTGTGCTTGTAGTCATACAGTGTAGCCCCCAATGTTCTCTAGTTTCTTCATTTCTTCATTGTGGTAAAATACCCATAATATAACATTTACTATTTTAACCATGTTTAAGTGCACAATTCAGTGATATTAAAATACGTTCGTTGTGTAACCATCACCACCATCCATCCGCATAACTCTTTTCATCTTGTAAAACTGAAACTTTAGACCCATTAAACAATGACTCCTCATTCTCCCCTAGCTCCAGCCCCTAGTAACCACCATTTTACTTTCTGTCTCTATGAATTTGACTCCACTAAGTACCTCATCTAAGTGGACTCATACAGTATTTTTCTTTTTGTGATTGGCTTATTTCACTTAGTGTAATGTCCTCAAGGTTTATCTATGTTATAGCATATTGCAGAATTTCCTTCCTTTTTAAGGCTGAATAATATTCCATTGTGTGTATATGCTACATTTTGCTCATCCACTCATTCATCAGTGCACACTTGGTTTGCTTCTGTGTTTCAGCTGTTGTGAATAAAGCTGCTGTGAACATGCGTGTACAAATATGTTTTTGACACCCTACTTTCAATTATTTTGGTTATATACCCAGAAGTAGAATTCCTGGGTTATATGGTAATTCTATTTTTAACTTTTTGAGGAACCATCATACTGTTTTCCACAGGAGTTGTACCATTTGACATTCCCACCAACAGTGCACAAGTGTTCCAATCTCTCCACATCCTCACCAACACTTGTTTCCTGTTGTTGTTGTTTTTTAATAGTAGCCATCCTAATGGGTGTGAGGTGGTATCTCATTGTAGTTTTGATTTGCATTTTCCTAATTACCAGTGATGTTGAGCATCTTTATGTGCTTGTTAGCCATTCATATATCTTCTTCAGAGAAATGTCTGTTTATTCAAGTCCTTTGCCTGTTTCTGAATCAGATGGCTTTGTTGTTGTTGTTGAGTTTTAGGAGTTCTCTATGTATTCTGGATAATAATCCCTTATAAGATGGAGGATTTGCAAACATTTTCTCCCATTCTGTGGGTTACCTTTTTACTCTGTGGATAGCGTCTTTGATGCACAAAAATTTTTAATTTTCATGAAGTCTAATTTGTCTATATTTTTCTTTTGTTACCTGTACTGTTGGTGTCATATCCAAGAAATCATTGCCAAATCCAGTGTTGTGAAGTTTTGGTCCTATACTTTCTTCCAAGAGTTTTGTTGTTTTAGGTCTTACATTTAGGTCCTCCATCCACTTTGAGTGAGTTTTTACATATGGTGTTAAGGATCCGCCTTCATTCTTTTGCATGTGGATATGCAATTTTCTCAGTGTTGAAAAGACTGTACTTTCCCTCATTGAATGGTGTTGGCACCTTTGTCAAAAATCATTGACCATATATGTGAGAGTTTATTTCTGGGGTCTCTATCCTATTCCATTGGTCTATATGTCTATCTTTATGCCAATACCTCATGTTTTGATGACTGTAGCTTTGTTGTAAGTTTTGAAATCAGGAACTGTGAGCCCTCCAGTTTTGTTTTTCTTTTTCAAGATTGTTTCGGGCATTCGAGGTCTTTTGAGATTGCATATGAATTTTAAGATTTTTTTTTTCTATTTTCACAAAGAAGTCATTGGGATTTTGATAGGAATTGCATTGAATCTGTAGATTGTTTTAGATAGTATTGACATTTTAACAATATAAAGTTTTCCAATCCTTGAGTATGAGATGTATTTGCATTTATTTATATGTTTAATTTATTTCAACAATGTTTTATAGTTTTCATCATACAAATCTTTCACCTCCTTGGTTAAGGAAATTCCTAAGTATTTTATTCTTTCTGAAGCAATTGTAGATGGAATTGTTTTTATAACTTCTTTTTCAGATTGGTCATTGTTTGTGTTTAAAAATGCAGCTGATTTTTGTGTGTTGACTTCGTATCTTGTTTTATTGAATTAATTTATTAGATCTATCATGTTTCTTTTGTTGTTGTGAAATCTTTAGGGTTTTCAACATGTACAATCATATTATCTGCAGTGATAATTTTACTTCTTTCTTTTCAATTTGGATGCTTTTATTTCTTTTTCTTGTCTAATTGCTCTGGCTAGAACTTCCAATGCTATGTTGAACAGAAGTGATGAAAGCAGACATCCTTTCTTTATTCTTTTTTTTTAAATCATATTAGGTGTTTTCTTAATATTTGTTTATTTATTTTTATTTTTGGCTGCATCAGGACTTAGCTGCCGCATGCAGGATCTTTCATTGTGGTGCACAGCCTTCTCTCTAGTTGTGGTGGGCAGGCTCCAGAGCATGTGGGCTTAGTTGCTCCATGGCACGTGGGATCTTAGTTCCCTGACCAGGAATCGAACCCACCTCCCCTGCATTGGAAGGCAGATTCTTCTTTTTTTTTTTTTAATGAATACAGATCAGTTATTTTGTAGACTATCCCTCAGTTTGGCTTGTCAAATGTTTCCTTATGATTAGACTTAGGTTACACACATTTTTTTTTTACATCTTTATTGGAGTATAATTGCTTTACAATGGTGTGTTAGTTTTTGCTTTATAACAAAGTGAATCAGTTATACATATACATATGTTCCCATATCTCTTCCCTCTTGTGTCTCCCTCCCTCCCACCCTCCCTATCCCACCCCTCTAGGTGGTCACAAAGCACCAAGCTGATCTCCCTGTGCTATGCAGCTGCTTCCCACTAGCTATCTATTTTACATTTGGCAGTGTATATATGTCCATGCCACTCTCTCACTTTGTCACAGCTTACCCTTCCCCCTCCCCGTATCCTCAAGTCCATTCTCTAGTAGGTCACAGATTCTTAACCACTGGACCACCAGGGAAGTCCCCCTTGCTTTATTCTTGATATTAGAGGAAAAGCTTTCTTTAACAATTGAGTATGATGTTCACTGTGGGTTTTTCATATATGACTTTTATTATGTCAAGGTAGTTTCTTAGTTTGTTGACTGTTTTCATTATAAAAGGGTCTTGAATCTTTTCAAATTCTTTTCTGCATCAATTGAGATAATCATGTGTTTTTTTCCTTCATTCTGTTGATGTGGGATATTACATTGATTGATTTTGCTATGTTGGACCATCCTTGCATTCCAGGAATAAATTCCACTTGTTCATGCTGTATAATCTTTTTAATATGCTGCTGAATTCTGTTTGCTAGTATTTTGCTGAGGACTTTTTGCAGCAATGCTTATAAGGGATGTTGATGTAGTTTTCTTTTCTTATAGTATCATTGTCTCTCTTTGGTATCAGGGTTATGCTGATCTCATAGAATGAGTTAGGAAATGTCCCTCCTGTTCACTTTTTTGAAAAGGTTTGAAAGATTGGTATTAGCTCCTCTTTAAATCTTTGATGGAATTCACCAGTGAATCCATCGGGTCTAGGGCTTTTCTTTATTGGTAGATTTTGGATTCCTGATTCAATCCCCTTACTAGGTATGGGTCTATTCAGATTTCTATTTCTTCATGCTTTTGTCTTGTTAGGTTTTCTGTTTCTAGGAAATTTTCCATTTCATCTAGGTTATCCAATTTGTTGGTGTACAATTGTAATTGTACTCTCTTATAATCCTTTTTGTTTTTTCTGTAGAATTGTTAGTTATCTCTACTTTCATTACTGATTTTAGTAATTTGAATGTCCTCTATTTTTTTCTTAGTCCATCTAGCTAAAAGTTTCTCAAGTTTGTTGATTTTTTTTCAAAGAGCCAACTTTTGGTTTCATTGCTTTTTCTGTTATTTTTCTATTCTCTATTTTGTTTATCTCTGTGCTAATCTTTATTATTTCCTTCCTTCTGCTAGCTTTGGGTTTAGTTTGTTCTTCTTTTTCTAGTTCCTTAAGTTGTAAAGTTAGGTTGTTTTGCGATCTTTCTTGTTTTTTTAATGTAATCATTCATAGCTACAAATTCCCCCTTAGCTCTGCTTTTGCTGCCTCCTATAAGTTTTTGTATGTTGTATTTTCATTTTCATTCATCTCTAAGTATTTTTTATCTAATTTTCCTTGTGATTTCTTCTTTGATACATTGGTTGTTTAAAAGTGTGTGGTTTAGGGACTTCCCTGGTGGTGTAGTGGTTAAGAATCTGCCTGCCATTGCAGGGGACACAGGTTTGAGCCCTGGTCTGGGAAGATCCCACATGCTGCGGAGCAACTAAGTCCGTGCACCACAACTACTGAGACTGAGCTCTAGAGCCCGCGAGTCATAGCTACTGAGCCTGTGTGCCACAACTACCGAAGCCTGTGTGCCTAGATCCCGTGCTCTGCAACAAGAGAAGCCACCGCAATGAGAAGCCCACGCACCGCAACGAAGAGTAGCCCCTGCTCGCCTCAACTAGAGAAAGCCCGCGCAGAGCAACAAAAACCCAACGCAGCCATAAATAAATAAATAAATAAATTTTAAGAAGTGTGTTGTTTAATTTCCACAATTTGTGAAATTTCCTTTTTATTGATTTCTAACTTCATCCCATTTTGATCAGAGAAGATACTTTGTATGATATCTATTTTTCAAATCTATTGAGACGATTTGTGGCCTAACATATAGTCTACCCTGAAAAATGTCCCATGTGCATTTGAGAAGAATGTGTGTTCTGTTGTTAGGTAGAGTGTTCTGTATACGTGTGTTAGATCTAGTTGGTTTATTATGTTGTTTAAGTCCTTTATTTCCTTACTTATGTTCTGTCTGGTTGTTCTATCCATTATTGTGAAGAAGATATTGAAACCTCCAATTCGTGTAATCATGCCTATTTCTCCCTTCAATTCTGTCAGTTTTTGCTTCATGTATTTTGATGGTTTGTCATTAGGTGCATAAATGTTTATACTGCTTGCATATTCTTGCTGTATTGAATCATTTATTATTACATAATGTCCATCATTTGCTCTTATAAACTTTTTTGGTTTAAACTCTATTTTGTGTGATATTAGTGTTGCCACTCTTGCTTTCTTTTGGTTACAATTTGCATGGAAAATCTTTTTCAATCCTTTCAGTTTTTCTTTTTCTTTTTCTAAATCTTTTTTTTAAATAAATTTATTTATTTTATTTATTTATTTTTGGCTGCATTGGGTCTTCGTTGCTGTGTGCAGGCTTTCTCTAGTTGTGACGAGCGGGGGCTACTCTTCATTGCGGTGCACAGGCTTCTCATTGCAGTGGCTTCTCTTGTGGAGCACAGGCTCTAGGCATGTGGGCTTCAATAGTTGTGGCACGTGGGCTCAGTAGTTGCGGCTTGTGGGCTCTAGAGCGCAGGCTTAGTAGTTGTGGCACACGGACTTAGTTGCCCTGAGGCATGTGGGATCTTCCCAGACCAGGGCTCGAACCTGTGTCCCCTGCATTGTCAGGTGGATTCTTAACCCAGGGAAGCCCATCCATCCTTTCAGTTGTAACCTGTTTGTGTCTTTGGATCTCAAGTGAGTCTCTTATAGACAGCATGGTCGGATCATGTGTTTTTATCCATTCTGCCAATCTCTGTCTTTGATTGGAGTGTTTATATTAATGTAATTATAAGAGAGAATTACTTGTCATTGTGCTATTTGTTTTCTATATGCCTTATAGCCTTTTTGTTTCTTATTTTATGCATTCTTGTCTTTTGTGTTGAGTTCTTTTTTTGTAGTAAAATGTTTGAATTCCTTTCTCATTTCCTTTTGTGTATATTCTATAGCTATTTTTTGTGATTACCATGGGGATTATATTTAACATTTTAAAGTTAAAATACTCTGATTTGAATTTATACCATCTTAACTTCAATAACATACAAAAACTTTGTTCCTTTATAGCTCCATCCCCACCCCTTTCAGGTACTGATATCACAAAATGACATTTTTATAAATTGTGTGCCCCAAAACATAAACTAATAATTCTTTAAATGCATTAATCTCTTGAATTATCCAGCAAACAAGATTTAGAGTTACAAACCAAAGTTACAGTAATACTAGCATTTACACTAATAATTGCTTTTTTCTTTAAATATTTTAGTAGAAAACAAAAAGTGCAGTTACAAACCATTGTTACAATAACACTAGCGTCTTATTTGCCCGTGTATTTACCTTTATTGATATCTTTTTTTCTATATATATGACTTTGAGTTACTGCCTAGTATCCTTTTTTTTCAGCTTGCAGGACTGCCTTGAGCATTTTTTGCAGGGCAGGTCTATTGGTCACAAACTCCCTCAGCTTTTATCTATCTGGGAATTTCTTGATTTCTCCCTCACTTCTGGAGAACAGTTTTGGTGTATATAGGACTCTTGGTTGACATTTTTTTTCTTTTAGTACTTCAAATATAGAGGCCCACTGTCTTTTGGCCTCAAAAATTTCTAATGAGAAATCTGACAATTATCTTATTAAGGATCCTTTGTGTGTGATTATTCACTTCTCTCTTGCTGCTCTTAGGATTCTCTTTGTCTGGCTTTTGATAGTTTGATTATGAGTCTTGGTGTGAATCTCTTTGAGTTCATCTTACTTGGAGTTTATTGAGCTTCCTGGATGTTCATATTTATGTCTTTCATCAAATTTATTAAGTTTTCAGTCATTATATCTTCAAATATTCTCTCTATCCCTTTCTCTCTCTCATCTCCTTCTGGGACTGCCACAGTGCTTATTTTGGTCCTCTTGATAGTGTCCCATAGGTGTCTTAGGATCTGTTTACTATTCTTCAATCTCTTTTCTTCCTTTTCCTCAGACTCAATAATTTTCATTGTTCTATCTTCAAGTTGGCTAATTCTTTCTTCTTCCTGCTCAAATCTGCCTTTGAACCACTCTAGTGAGTTTTTCATTTCAGTTTTTTTACTTTATAGCTCCAAAATTTCATTTTGGCTCCTTCGTAAGTTTTCTATCTCTTTACTGATATTTCCATCTTGTTCACACATCATTTTCTTGACTTTATCCCATCTTCCTTCAGTTCTCTAAGCATCTTTAAGACAGTTGTTTTAAAGTATTTGTGTAGTATATCTGCGATTATGTCTTTTTCTGAGATAGTTTCTGTTGATTTAATTTTTCTCCTTTCCTGTTTCTTGGTATGGCTTGTCATTTTCTGTGAAGACTGGATATTTGAATCTAATAATATGGTAATTTTGGAAATCAGATTATCCCCTTCCCCAGAGTTTACTGGGTTTTGTTTTATTGTTTTCTTTTTTTGATTGTTGTAGGCAGTCTTTGTGCTGAAGATCAGCCTGAGTTATGAATTTAATGTCTTCTCATATCTTTTCTGAGACTTTCCCTGGGCATTCACGGTCACTTTCTAATTTTCCCTGTATATGAATTTGTTTTTGAATGTCCTAGTCTTCAATGTCTGGTTCCTGAAAGGGGAAAAAGATAAAAATGAAGGGTGGATGAAAAGTGCCATCCCTTTAAATCCCATGGAAGTCATTTCAGCTAGAGAGGGAGGAGCTTGCAACAATGGGAGGGGTGCAACAACAATGGCTGCCCACCTCTTTGTCTCCACCTCTGTAATCAGAAGCAGCAATCAGCCATCAGAAAAGAGATCCCTGATATTTGGAGGACAGGGTCCTTTTTGTACCCCCTTGCTTCCACATACTGCATGTAAGCTGTTGCAGGAATATGTACACAGTTGCCTGCCATGTGGCCGTGGGTGTGGAAGATGGGTAGCTGCTACTGTGCTAAGAGCTGAAGTTGGCTGAAATTAGCTACAATTCACCATCCAAGTCTTCCCCTGGAAGCTGCAAGCCTTCAATAGACTCCAGATTTCCAAAATAGTTACATCAGAGAGATTATGCCAATGCAATTCCAGGTGGAGAGACAGATTCCTGGTGCTTCCTACTCTGATATCTTCCCAGAATCTTCCTCTATACCTGGTACTTTTTTATTGGATACTAGATATTGTAATTTTAAATTGTGTTCTGGAGTTTTTTGTATTTCTTTGATTTTAATCTTTGATCTTAAATGCAGTTATTTGGAAACAATGTGACCCTTTTGAGACTTGCTTATGAGCTTTTTTTTTACATGGCTCCAGAGTAGTCTTTATTCTAGGGCTCATTGGCAATACCTTTCTGAAACCTCTCTCTGTTGTGTACTTTGTCAGAAGGTCCTTGCACACAGCTGTTGGGAACATGAACTATTCCCAGTTTTGTCAGTTCTGGTGATTGTTCCTCCTGTCCTTTTCAGTGGCTCTTTCCCTGGCCTTGGTAGCATTCTCACACATACGTGCTGTTCAGTACTCAGCTGAAGACTACAGATTACTGGAGCTCTCTTTCTCTGTAAAGTTTTCTCTTTCCAATACTCTGCCCTGCAAATTCTAGCCACCTCTCCTTCCCGAATTCTCAACTCTGTCTCCTCAACTCTGGAATAAACATTAATACACAGATTTTGAGAGGTAGGTGTATGTTTTCATTTCTCATGAGTAAACACCTATGAGTCAGATTGCTGGGGCATATGGTAAGTATATGTTTTACCTTATGAGAAACTGCCAAATTGTCTTCCAAGTGGCTGTACCATTGTATAATTCCATCCAGCAAAATGATTGTGCTGTTTTATAGTCTCACCCAGTAATGCATAAGAATTCCAGGTACTCTCCTTTCTCTCCATTTTTCTTTTAGCTGTTCTAATAGGTATGTAATGGTATCATATTGTAGTTTTAATTTTCATTTTCTTAATGTTGAATGATACTGAGAATTTAAAATGTGCTTATTGTCATCTATGTATCTTCTTTGGTGAGGTTTCTGTTAAAATCTTTTCCATATTTTTTAAGCTGTGGGCTTTTTTGTCTTGTGATTGAGGATTTTTAATTTATATGCCATCAAACTCACTCATTTTAAGTTTAAAGTTGTACAATCACAAAAAGAAAATAAATAAATTTGTACTACCATCACCACAATATAGTTTTAGAAAATTTTCATCACTTCAAAAATTCCCTTGTGCCCATTTGTTCTCAGTCTCTGCTCCCACCCCAAGGCAACTGGTGATCAGTTTTATATCTTTATAGTTACATTATTTGAATTTTGTATGAATAAAATGATTCACTATGTAATATTTTATTTCTGTTCTTTTCCATTTAGCATAATGTTTTTGAGATTCTTTAATGTTATAGCATTTACCAATAGTTTGTTCCTTTTTTATTGATATATAGTATTATATTATAAGGATATATCACATTTTTTTATCCAGCTACCAATTGATAATCATTTGGATTGTTCCAGTTTTAGACTATTATAAATAATGCTACTATGAATGTTCATAAACAAGTTTTTGTCTGGTAAATGTATGCTTTCATTTCTCTTGGGCAGATCACTAGGAGTAGAATTGCTTGATTGTACAGTAGGTACATGTTTAATTTTTAAAAATCTTTCTTTGATGAAATATCTATTCAACCTTTTGCCAAAATTTTAATTGGGTTGTTTGTCTTCCTGTTGTTGAGTTGTAAGAGCTTTTATGTATTCTGGATACAAGTACCTTAGCAGATACATGATTTACAAAAAATTTTTCTCTCTGGGTTATCTTTTCACTTAATTAACAGTATCCTTTGAAGCCCAAAGTTTTAAAATTTGATGAAGTACAATTTATTTATTTCTTCTTTTGTTGCTTTTGCTTTTGCTGTCGCATCTTAGAAGGCTTTGCCTAACTCAAGGTCATGAAAGTTTATGCCCATGTTTTCTTCTAAGAGTTTTAGATTTTTAAGCTCTTAGATTTAGGAATATAATCTATTTGGAGTTAATTTTTGTGTATGATGTAAGGAAGAGGTTAACTTCATTCTTTTGCATGTAGTTATCTAGTATCCTAGTATCATTTTTTTAAAAGACTATTTTTTCCACACTGAATTGTCTTGGCACCCTTGCTGAAAATCGATTGACCACAAATGTCAGGGTTTATTTCTGGACTCTCAATTCTATGCCATTGATCTACATGTCTATTCTCATGCCATACTACACAGTCCTGCTTACTGTAGCTTTGTTGTAAGTTTTGACATCAGGAAGTGTGATTCCTCCAACTTTGTTCGTCTTCTTCAAGATTGTTTTGACTATTCTGGGTCTCTTGCATTTCCATATGAATTTTAGCATCAGCTTTTCAATTTCTGCAAAAAAAGGCAGCTGAGATTTTGATTGGGATTCCACTACATCTGTAGACCAATTTGGGTAGTATTGCCATCTTAACAATATTAAGTCTTTCAATCCACAGACATGGGATATCTTTCTATAAATATATAAATGTCTTCTTTAATTTCTTTCAGTGATGTTCTGTAGATTTCAGTGTGCAAGTCTTGCACTTTTCTGTTAAATTTATTCCCAAGTAATTTATTCTTTTTTATGGAATTGTTTTCTTAATTTCACTTTTGGATTGGTCATTGCTATTGTATGCACTTGAGTTTTGTTCAAGGCAAATCTGCTGAATTTATTTATTATTTCTAATAGGTTTTACTGTGGCTTCCATAGGATTTTTTATATACAAGATCATGTTACCTGAAAATAGAGATAGTCTTACATTCTTCCTTTCCAATATAAAGCCTCTTTTTTTTTCCTCTCTCTTTTCTTTTGTAATTACCCTGGCTATTATCTCTAGTACATGTTTGAATAGGAGTGGTGACATTGAACATCTTTGTCTTGTTCCTGATCTTTGGGGGAAAGCCTTCAGTCTTTTACCACTAATTATGGGTTTTTCATAGATTCCCTTTATCAGATTGAGGAAGTTCCCTTCTATTCCTAGTTTTCTGAGTGTTTTTATCATGAAAGGGTGTTGGATTTTGTCAAATGCTTTTTCTGCATCATTGAAATGATCATATGGTTTTTGTTCATTTTTCTATTAATACAGTGTATTACACTGATTGATTTTTTATCCAGTTTTTTTCAGATATAATTGACATGCAGCACTGTATAAGTTTATTATTTTTAATTAATTAATTTTATTTTATTTTATATATTTTTGGCTTGGGTCTTTGTTGCTGCACACGGTCTTTCTCTAGTTGCGGAGAGCGGGGGCTACTCTACGTTGCGGTGTGTGGGCTTCTCATTGCTGTGGCTTCTCTTGTTGCAGAGCACAGGCTCTAGGCACGCAGGCTTCAGTAGTTGTGGCACGTGGGCTCAGTAGTTGTGGCTTGCAGGCTCTAGAATGCAGGCTCAGTAGTTGTGGCACATGGGCTTGGTTGCCCCGTGACATGTGGGATCTTCCTGGACCAGGGATCGAACCCATGTCCCCTGCATTGGCAGGTGGATTCTTAACCACTGCACTACCAGGGAAGTCCCAGCACTGTATAAATATAAAATGTACAGTGTAATGATTTGACTTACATATATCATGAAATGATTATCACAATTAGTTTAGTGACCATCCATCATCTCATATAGATACAAAATTAAAGAAATAGAAAAAATTTTTTCTTGTGATGAGAACTCTCAGGCTTTACTCTCTTAACAATTTTCATATATAACATACAGCAGTGTTAATTATATTTATTGTGTTGTACATTACATCCCTAGTACTTATTTATCTTATAACTGCAAGTTAAGGTTTGTACCTTTTGACCACCTTCATCCATTTCTCCCTCCCCACCCTGCATCTGGTAGCCACAAATCTGATCTATTTTTCTATGAGTTTGTTTGTTTTTTGAAGTATAACTACAACACTGTGTTAGTTCCTGTAACACAGCATAGTGATTTGGTATTTCTATACATGTCAAAATGATCACCAAGATAAGTCTAGATATGCTATGTCACCATACAAAGATATTACATAGTTTTGACTATCTTTCCCACACTGTACATAGCATTATATATATTTGATTATTTTAAGTTGCTGATCTGTTAAGTTCAAACATATTTTAACAACCATGCATTTTTACTCCTCCCCTCCCCCATTTACTGTTTTTGACATTGTATTTTACATCTTTTTGTTTTGTGTATCCCTTAACAACTTATTGCGGATATAGATGATTTTACTATTTTTCTCTTTCGACCTCCCTACTAGCTTTATACATGGCTAATTTACTACCTTTACTGTATATTTGTCTTTACTGATGAGATGTTTCCTTTCATAATTTTCCTGTTTCTAGTCGTGGCCTTTTCTTTCTCACTTAGAAAATTCCCTTTATCATTTCCTGTAAAGCTGGTTTGGTGGTGCTGAACTCTTTTAGCTTTTGCTTGTCTGTAAAACTTTTGATCTCTCCATAAAATCTGAACAAAAGCCTTGCTGGGTAGAATATTCTTGGTTGTATGTTTTTCCCTTTCATCATTTTAAATATATCATGCCACTCCCTTCTGGTCTGCAGAGTTTCTGCTGAAAAGTCAGCTGATAGCCTTATGGGAGCTCCCTTGTATGTAATTTGTTGCTTTTTCCTTGCTGCTTTTAATATTCTCTCTTTATCTTTAATATTTGCCATTTTAATTACAGTGTGTCTTGGTGTAGTCCCCTTTGGGTTGATACTGTTTGGGATTCTCTGTGCTTCCTGAACCTGAAAGTCTGTAGCCTTTCCTAAGTCAGGGAAGTTGTCAGCTATTGTGTCTTTAAATATGTTCTCTATTCCTTTCTCTCTTCTCCTTCTGGGACCCCTATAATGCGACTGTTAGTACACTTGATATTGTCCCAGAGGTCTCTTAAACTGTTCCCTTTTCTTTTTATTCTTTTTTCTGTTCAACTTCAGTGATTTCTACTACTCTGTCTTCCAGCTTGCTGATCTGTTCCTCTGTATCATTTAATCTACTGTTGATTCCTTCTAGTGTATCTAGTGTATTTTTCTTTTTTTAATTTTTATTTATTTATATTTATTTTTGACTGCGTTGGGTCTTCGTTTCTATGTGAGGGCTTTCTCTAGTTGCAGCAAGTGGGGGCCGCTCTTCATCACGGTGCACGGCCTCTCACTATCGCAACCTTTCTTGTTGAGGAGCACAGGCTCCAGACGCACAGGCTCAGTGGTTGTGGCTCACGGGCCTAGTTGCTCCACAGCATGTGGGATCTTCCCACACCAGGGCTCGAACCTGTGTCCCCTGCATTGGCAGGCAGATTCTCAACCACTGTGCCACCAGGGAAGCCCCTAGTGTATTTTTCATTTCATTTATTGTATTTTTAATCTCTGTTTGGTTCTTCTTTATATTTTCTAACCCCTTGTTAAACTTCTAACTTCTCACTCTGTTCACCCAATCTTCTCCTGAGTTCTTTGAACATCTTTACTGTCATTTCCTTGAACTCTCTATAGGTGGATTGCCTATCTACACTTCACTTAGTTCTTCTAGGGTTTTATCTTGTTCCTTCATTTGGAAGATATTACTCTGTCACCTCATTTTGCCTAATTTGCTATTTTTATTTCTATGTATCTGGTAAGTCGATTATGTTTCCTAACCTTGGAAAAGTGTCCTATGTCTAGGAAATGTCCTATGCGTCCCTGCAGCACACTCCCCTCTGGTCACCAGAGCTATATGCTCTAGCGGTACCTCCTATTTTGGCTGCATGGATCCTTCTGTTGTGGCGGGCTAACTATAATGGGCAGTATGGTAGTTGTGGCTGGCCCCCAGTCAGGTTCGTTGCCAGGCCCTGCCTTGTGCAGAGGCTGCCAGCCACTGGTTGGCAGGGCCAGGTCACGAGGCTGCTGGCTTTGGGGCTCTGGGGGGGACACGGGACTAGTACTAGCCCACTGGTATGTGATGCTCGGTTCTGGAGTGGGTGGTTATGGCGCTGGGGGTCCCAGATCTAGTGTCAGCCCTCTGGTGGGCTCTTCCTGACACAGCTGGCTGTGGAGTCTGGGTGACCCAAAGCTGGTGTTGGACCACTAGTGAGTGAAGCTAGATCCTGACTGAAGGGTCCAAGGTGTCTTAGAGCTGGTATTGGCCTGCTGGTTTGTGGGACTGGGGCCCAGGGGGTCCTGGGGCTACTGCTAGCTCACTGATGGGTGGAGCTAGTTTCCTGGGTCTCTGGCTGCAGGGCATGGGGGTCCCACAGCTGGTGTTGGCCTGCTGGTGGGCAGGTCCAAGGCCCAGGGGGCCCTGGGGCTAGTACCAGCTCACTGGTGGACAGAACTGAGTCCCAGGGTCTCTGGCTGCAGGACCCTGGGGGTCCCAGGTCTAGTGCCTGTGCATTGCGTGCAGGTCTGGGTCCTGGGCCTCTAGTGGACAGAGCCAGGACCTGGGATGGACTCAGGGAGTCTTAAGGCAGGAGGCCTGCTAATGGGTGGGGCTGCATCCCTTCCCATCAAGTTGCTTGGCCTGAGGCATCCCAGGACTAATGCCAGAAAGGCTGGTGGGTGAGGCCAGGTCCTGGTTCTAATAAGCTCCAGCGAGGATTCCAAAATATCGCTTGCCAGCACCAATGTCCAAGTGGTAGAACAAACTCCCAGAAATGGCTGCTGTCAGTGTCTGTGTCCAGTGTGAGCTCCAGTTGCCTCCTGCCTCTCTAGGAGGCTCTCCAAGATCAGCAGGTGGGTCTGATCCAGGCTCTTTTCAAATTACTATTTCTGCCCTGGGTCCTGGAGCATGTGAGATTTTGTGTGCACTTTTTAAGAGTGGAGTCTATTTCCCACCG
Source organism: Mesoplodon densirostris (assembly GCF_025265405.1). Classification (NCBI taxonomy): domain Eukaryota; kingdom Metazoa; phylum Chordata; class Mammalia; order Artiodactyla; family Ziphiidae; genus Mesoplodon; species Mesoplodon densirostris. The sequence continues at coordinate 119,398,260 of NC_082664.1, read as the reverse complement.
CCCTCTGGCTCTCCTGAAGGTAAGCCTTGCTGGCCTTCCAAGCCAAACGTTCTGGGAACTCATCTTCCCAGTCCAAGACCCCTGGGCTGTGGAGTCTGATGTGGGATTCAGATATCACTTGCTCCTTGGGGAAAACCTCTGCAATTGTAATTATCCTCCATTTGTGGGTTGCCTACCTAGGGGTATGGGTCTTGACTATACTGTGTCTTCACCCTCCTACCCATCTTGTTGTGATTTTTCCTATATATATTTAGTTGTAGAAGATCTTTTCTGCTAGTTTTCCAGTTTTTCTCATCAATAGTTCTTCTGTAAATAGTTGTAATTTTGGTGTGCTTGTGGGAGGAGTGCATTTAAGGTCTTCCTACTTCACCATCTTGACCACTCCATGACTGATTTTCATATGTTGAGTCAACCTTGCACTCTTGGGAAAAATCTTACTCTGTAATGGTGTATAATCTGTTTTAGATGTTTCTGGGTTCAGTTTGATAGTATTTTGTTGAAGATTTTTGCATCTATATTCATAAGAGATATTGGTATATAGTTTTTTTGTTTTTGTTTTGTTTTGTTTTGTTCCCTTGTGATGTCTTTGGTTCTGGCCTCATAAAATGAGTTGTAAGTGTTCCCTCCTCTTTTAACTTTTGGAAAAGTTTGTGGAGAATTGGTGTTAATCCTTCTTCAGATGTTTGATTGAATTCACCAGTGAAGTCACCTGTGCCTTGGCTTTTATTTATGGGAAGTTTTTTATTATGCATAATTATCTTGCATACCATGACCCTGCTAAACTTGCTTATTAATTCTACTAATTTAAAAAAGTATTTATTTTATTTTGTTTGTTTATTTTTGGCTGTGTTGGCTCTTAGTTGTGGCACACAGGCTCTTAGTTGTGGCGTGCAGTCTTCTCTCTAGTTGTGGTGCACAGGCTTCTCTCTAATTGTGGTGCATGGGCTCCAGAGCACGTGGGCTTAGTAGTTGCTGCATGTGGCTTAGTCGCCCTACAGCATGTGGGAACTTAGTTCCCTGACCAGGGATCAAACCCGTGTCCCCTGCATAGGAAGGTAGATTCTTAACCACTGGACAACCAGGGAAGTCCTAATTCTACTAATTTTTAAAGTACACTCCTTAGAATTATCTACATTCAGAATCATGACCTCTGTGGTTAAAGACAGTTTTACTTATTACTTTCCAATCTGCATGCCTTTAATTTCTTTTTCTTCCCTTGTTTGCACTGGCTAGGACCTCCAGTACAGGGCTGGATAGAAGGGAGAGAGAGAGAATATCTTTCCCTTATTCCTGATCTTAGGGGGAAAGCACTCTGTTTACACTATTAAGTATCAAGTCAGCTGCAGGCTTTTTGTAAATGGTGTATTCTGATGTCTCCTCTTTCATTGCTGGTTTTGGTAATTTGTGTATTCTCTTTTTTTCTTGGTTAGACCAGTAAGCTTTATCAGTTTTGTTGATCTTTTTAAAGAACCACTTTTGGTTTCACTGATTTTTTTTTTTTTTTTTTTTTGGTAGTACGTGGGCCTCTCACTGTTGTGGCCTCTCCCGTTGCGGAGCACAGGCTCCGGACGTGCAGGCTCAGCAGCCATGGCTCACAGGCCTAGCCGCTCCACGGCATGTGGGATCTTCCCGGACCGGGGCATGAACCCGTGTCCCCTGCATCGGCAGGCGGACTCTCAACCACTGTGCCACCAGGGAAGCCCTCACTGATTATCTTTTTCTTTCTTTTATTTATTATTATTATATTTTTTTCCTATGTCATAGCTTTCTGCTTTTATCTTTATTATTCCCTCCCTTCCTCTTACTTTGGGTTTGATTGCTTTTCTTTTTCAAATTCTTTGAAACAAAAGCTTAGATTATTGATATTTGATTTTTCTCCCATTCTAACCTAAGCCATTTAAAACTGTAAATTACTCTTTAAGCATTGATTTAATGACATCCAATAAATATAGATATGCTGTGTTTGAATTTTCATTCAGTTCAATTTATTCTCTAATTTCTACTTTGTCTTCTTTTTTGATCCATGAGTTATTGAGAAGTGTCTTAATTTCCAAATATTTGGAGATTTCTCAATTTTCTTCTCTTTTAGATTTCTAATTTAATCAAAAAAATGTGTATAGAGAACATACCTTGTGTGATCTAAGTCTTTTTTAAATTTATTGAGTCTTGTTTTCTGGTCTAAAATTTAGAGAGTCTTAGAGACTAGAGAATATTACATGTTTGCTTGGAAATACTATGTATTGAACTGTTTTTGGTTTGAATTTTCTGTCAAAGTTAGGTCAAATTGCTTAGGAGCATTGTTCAAGTCTCTTATATCCTTACTGATTTTCTGATCATTTGCTCATCAGTTACCAAGAGAGGCATATTGAAATCTCCTACTATAGTTGTTGAACTGTCTATATCTCCTTTCAATTCTGTCTGCTTTTGCTTCTTAAGTGTTGGGGCTCTGTTATTGACTGCTTATTTATTTGTTTGTTTATAACTGTTTTATCTTCTTGATACATTGATTCTTTTATCATTATGGAGTATCCCTTTGTCTGTAGTAGTGTTTCTTGCTTTAAAGTCTAATTTTGCCTGATATTAATATAATTACTCCCACTCTTTTATGGTTACTGTTTACATGATATATGATTTTCCATCCTTTTTACATTCAACCTATTTATACTTCTGAATTTAAGATGTGCCTCTCGTAGACAACATATAGTTGGATCTTGCTTTATTAGACATTCTGACAGTCTATGTCTTTTTACTGGAATGTTTAGACCATTTATATTTAATGTAAGTATTGATATGATTTCATTTATGTCAATCCATTTTGCTATTTATTTTCTTATGTCTCATGTCCTTTTTGTTCCTCTGTTCCTCTTTATTGCCTTCATTTGTGTTAAATAAATATTTCTAGTGTACTACCTTCATGCCTCTGTTGATTGTTTTAACTATATATATATATATATATATATATATATATATATATATATATATATATATATATATTTTTTTTTTTTTTTTTTTTTTTTTGTGGTACGTGGGCCTCTCACTGTTGTGGGCTCTCCCGTTGTGGAGCACAGGCTCCGTACACACAGGCTCAGTGACCATGGCTCACGGGCCTAGCTGCTCCATGACATGTGGGATCTTCCCAGACCAGGGCACAAACCCATGTCCCCTGCATCAGCAGGTGAACTCTCAACCACTGCGCCACCAGGGAAGCACCTTAACTATATTTTAAAGGTTATTTTCTTAGTAGTTGCTTAAGGATTAAAATCCTAACATCACTATCTACTTTTTTTTTTTAAATTTTGTTTTTGATGTGGACCATTTTTTTTTTAAAGTCTTTATTGAATTTGCCACAAAATTGCCTCCATTTTATGTTTTGGTTTCCTGGCCGCTAGGCATGTGGGATCTTAGCTCCGCCGCAACCAGGGATCGAACCCACACCCCCTGCATTGGAAAGTGAAGTCTTAACCACTGGATTGCCAGGGAAGTCCCACTATCTACTTTTATATTGATTTAATTCTGCTTAAATATAGCAACTTTCCTCCAATACAGCTCCATTTCTTCTCCCCTCTTTGGTGCTATTAGTTTCATATGTAATTTATATATGTTATGAACTTAACAATACAGTGTTATGTTATAATTATTGCTTTATATAATTTTATGCTTTCTAAAAGAAATTAAGCGAAATGAGTTGGTCACAAAAGGACAAATGCTGTCTGATTCCACTTATATGAGGTTGTGCTCAAATACCTTGACTCTGTAAGATTTCCATTCTGCCAGTTGATCTGTATGTGGGTTGTAGAGTTTATTCAAAGTTCATCTAGTTCTCAGGACTGCCTTGGCCTTCACTTTCTGCTAGGGCTCTTGTAGATCTCCTCTGTGAATGTGCATACTTTCCCAGTCAGCCAGGAATGTACGGAGAGCTGATCTAGCCCTTCTATGGCTGTCTGATTTCCAGGATCTCCCCATTCAGTTTCTTGCTGGTGTGCTGCTCTCCCAGCCAGGCTAGCAAAACTGCAGGTTTTTTTTTCATTTGTTTCCTACTTTTACAGACAATGCTGCTGGTTTATGTTTTTGTCTATCTGGGGACTTCCCTGGTGGTCTAGTGGGTGAGACTCCACACTCCCAATGCAGGGGGCCTTGATTTGATCCCTGGTTGGGGAACTGGATCCTGCATGCATGCTGCAGCTGGGAGTCTGCATGTCACAACTAAGAGACTGCATGCCACAACTAAGATCCACATGCAGCAGCAAAGATCCCGTGTGCAGCAGCTAAGACCTGGCACAGTCAAAATGAACAAATACATTATAAAAATTTTTGGTTTTGCCTATTTCATTTCAAGTGTATCCCCTCTTGTGGATATACTTCTGGTTTTCATCCACACCCTGTTAACACTATCATTGTCAGTGACCAAGCTGGGGGGTAATGGCAGCAACCCTAGGCAAAAAGATTGCAAAATTCCACTGTTTTTGCTCAAAGTTCTAGCATTTTTTCATGAATAAATGCTTCTCAATTTGTTGTTTGCCTTTGGCTAATTTCCAAAACACTGCAAAGGTTTTTTGGTTTGTTTTTGTTTTGGGGGTTTTTATGTGTCCAGTTTTATACTTGTTTTGGGAGGGAAGTATTTGCCAACCTCTTCATGCCACTTCAGCCAGAAGTTCCCCTTCCTATTACTGACTTTTGGGAATTCTTTGTACATTCTGGATACTAGTCCTATATCAGATATGTGTATTGCAAATATTTTCTCTCAGTCTGAGACTTGCTTTTTCATCTATTTAATAGTGTTTGAAGAGCAAAACCTTAAAAACTTTTATGAAATGGGCTTCCCTGGTGGCGCAGTGGTTGAGAGTCCGCCTGCCAATGCAGGTGACACGAGTTCATGCCCCAGTGTGGGAGGATCCCACATGCCACGGAGCGGCTGGGCTCGTAAGCCATGGCCACTGAGCCTGCACGTCCGGAGCCTGTGCTCCGCAACACACGGGAGAGGCCACAGTGGTGAGAGGCCCGCGTGCCGCAAAAAAAAAAAAAAAAACTTTTATGAAATATAGTTTATTGATTTTTTTCTTTATGGATCATGCTTTTGGTATAATATCTAAGAAAGCTTTGCCTGACCCATGGTCACAAAGATTTTTCTACTGTGTTTTAGGTTTATAGTTTTAGGTTTTACATTTTTGTCTATGGTCCATTTTGAGTTGATTTTTTAATATGGTGTGATTTATGGGCTGAGGTTCTTCTTCTTCTTCTTTTTTTTTTTACTGAATGTTCAATTATCCCAGTACAATTTGAATTGACTTGACACTTTTATCAAAAATCAATTGACCATATATGCATGAGCGTACCTTTAGGATCTCAATTCTGATCTCTTAAAAGATAAACTAAAGTACATTAAAATTTGGAAGACTTTATTTCAGCAAATGTGGATTTAAACTGGGCAGCACCAAACCAAGGGTGATTAAGAGCACTCTACCAGCAGGAGCTGGGGGAAAAGGCTTTTATAGAGCAGAGATGGAAGCAAAACAAGGAAATTATTTGATTTGCTATACCTTAAGCAGTTGCCTTATTTGGAAAAGCCTAGTTGACTGTTTGTGATTGGTTGTTCTTCACTTTCAATTTTTTAACCTTGGGGCATTTACAGGAATTTACTCTGGATTAGGTTTGGTTTGCTTACAACGCATTAGAGCCACCTCAGTCTGAAGGCCTCCTTGTTTAATTACTAACAGCTCCACTGACATATGTATCAACCCTTTTGTCAATACTATACTCTTTGTTTTTTTCCATAAATTTATTTATTTTATTTTTGGCTGCGTTGGGTCTTCGTTGCTGTGTGCGGGCTTTTCTCTAGTTGCGGCAAGCGGGGGCTACTCTTCGTTGCAGTGCGCGGGCCTAATATTGTGGTGGCTTCTCTTGTTGCAGAGCACAGGCTCTAGGTGTGCGGGCTTCAGTAGTTGTGGCACACAGGCTCAGTAGTTGTGGCTTGTGGGCTCTAGGGCACAGACTCAGTAGTTGTGGCAAACGGGCTTAGTTGCTTTACGGCATGTGGGATCTTCCTGGATCACGGCTCGGACCCATGTCCCCTGCATTGGCAGGTGGATTCTTAACCACTGCGCCATCAGGGAAGCCCCAGAACAACTTTTAAATATATTTTTGCTTGGAGTTTTTCCACTCTCACAAAGAGTATGATTTAGGGCTTCCCTCCACATGAATTTTTTTTTTTTTTTTTTTTTTTGCGGTATGCGGGCCTCTCACTGTTGTGGCCTCTCCCGTTGCGGAGCACAGGCTCTGGACGCGCAGGCTCAGTGGTCATGGCTCACGGGCCCAGCCGCTCCGCGGCATGTGGGATCTTCCTGGACCGGGGCACGAACCCGCAGCCCCTGCATCGGCAGGCGGACTCTCAACCACTGCGCCACCAGGGAAGCCCATGGATGTTGTTTTATATCAGGAAAACTAGTGGGCTTTTTTTATCCCCTGTGTTCCTGCTCCACCCAGAGCTAAGCAAATATGGGAAAGTCTTCTGTGTGTGAGTTGGTATTTTTCCCCCTGTTTCTCCCCTAGAGCATTGACTTTTGAGAAGTCCCAAATTGGGGGGAGGGGAGGGGTCTTTGATAACCTCCTTCCCAGGCCCAGACTTAAGACATTTTCTTTCTCTTTCCTGCTCTGTTTTGTTTCTCCTAAGGCAGAGCTTCAGACAAAACTTGCAGGCAGTTAATTTGACCCCAGGGAACAGGAGTGAGGGTTGGGAAAAGTGAAACAAAGAAACAAAAGCCAGTACAAGATTACCTTATCAAGGGGACCTCTGATATGTTCTTGATTCTCACAGGATCTTCTGAGGAGCCTTGTGACATGGAGACTAAATGGAGAAGCATTTGTTATTTGCTCCTGTCCCCCACTGATCAAGAGTGGCCCTACAGATATTAAGTCCTCTGAACTTAGGGGTTGCACATGTATGAAGGTCCAAGAGATTCCCAAGGTCATCCTGCCCTGCAGAGTCAAATAGTCTCAGACAGGAACGAGAGGTAGATCACAAGTGCCCAAGATGAGGTGACACCTACATGAGGCTGGTTGAGGTCCACATGAAAATGGTCACCTCTGCAGTGGCTAGAATCAGAGTGGGGGTCAGAAGTACTGACGTGGTGCCCAGGAGGTCCATCTACATCCCAGTCCCTCAGGGGAGCACCGGCTCTAGTTAAGGCTTACCCTGCTAGGATCATGCTCTCTTGTTATTCTGGCTTCGGCCTGTTTCTCTTACTTTACACTAGTTCATCTATGCTTTAACATGCACATTTTTGATATTCAACATTTTTAGAGAGGGATTTCACTACTCAATTTGTCTGCATATTGCCAGATACAGAAGTAAAAGTCATTATTTTCAAAATGCTTATAATGTACTTTAATATTCCTTTCAAAGTTTGTTGAATATGGAAATCAAGCATCCCTTTCTGGAGTTCCCAGAACCTACCTTTGTGCCCTGTTTTGAAAGACAGTTCAGTCAATAATAATAACAACAGCTACTAGATTTTGAACACTTACTATGTGCCAGACACCATGCTGAGTGCTTTATAGGCAGTTTCTCAGTGAATCCTTCAGACGGTACTAGGATAGTCACTTTGGTTCCCATTTTATAGATGAGTAAACTGAGGCCTAGAAGTTGCCCAAAGGCACATAGTGTATAAGTTGTTGATTTAGTTCAGAGCTTCCCCAATTTCACTACATAGTCTGCCTTTCTGTGGAAAAGTCTTCCCTTCTCCCCGCAGGACTTCTCCGAAAAACCACATTCAACCTAGAGGATCCCTTAAGCTTCAGGGTCCCTTGGCAGCTGCCTGGGATTGAGCAAACTGAGCTTGAGGGAGCCAGGAGGCACACACAGAGCTTTCCTATCCACCCAGGAAACCTACCAGGGCCCCATAGGCCTTCGAAGGCTGGCAAATCCCAATTCCATAGGCAAATAGTGACCCGCCCCCCCACCACCCCCTCCCCCGCTAACTTACAGACTGGTTACTGTCACTGCTGGAGGTCTGAGGAAGTGGGTGGGGAATCCAGGCCCAGGGAGCAGGTACAGAGCTAGAGCCAGCTGCCCCTCCATCCCAGCTGGGGGCCCACGCGGTGAGCATTTCACTCTCCTTGGGTTGAGGTACTCAGGGAAAAAGCAAGGTTCAGCCTGAAGGCTTGGGGAGTCAGAAGGTGTAGGGCTCCTTCTGGCTAAAATGTGCCTTTGTGATGGGGGGACAGCACACTTAAATATTCTAGGGAAATTAGAGCATCTCTGGGGTAATCCTCTGGCTTGGTCAGGGGGTCCCCAGAGTTCCTAGGAATGCATATGTACGTTGAAAACCATAGAACCTGATTGTCAGCATGAGCAAGGACCTCGGGGACAGGGACATTAAGGCCAACATCTTGTTTTAGAGATCAGTAATCTGAGGTCCACACACCAGGGGCCTAGTGAAGGAGCCAGATTCAAACACAGTCTTTTCACCCTCTGAACAGGGCCAGCTCTCCTCTTCTGCACTTCCTCTGTATGTGTATGTGGCAGTGGGTGGCTGTGCGTGACTGTACATGAGGCAAGTTTATTAATTTGAACGCATGTGCTTTGTGTTCCACAAGTGAATGCACAAGTGTGTGTATATGTCAGCGGCTGGGAGGGTTATATAACCAAGCTGAGCACACCGCAACAACAAGACACATCCCTCTTTGGAGCCCAAGCCATGTTTGGAGAAGAGCAGTGCTTTCTCATGCCCAGACACCAGGGGAAGAAAGTGACCCCTCGTGGCTGCCCTGCATGGCTGTGCTGACTTGTGCCCTGGGCCATGTGGAAGATTGCAGCTGGCTGGGGCCTTGGAGTACCACTGTCTTCAGCCACCCCATGGCCGTCTGCAGTGATGGCCATTGCCCTTCCTGTGTGCTAGGGCTGTACTGCTCAAGTCCCCAAGGCCCTGAGGGATGGCCGGAGATGTCTGTCCTCCCCACAGTGCCCTCTAAGTCTTCTCTGACCACTCTGGTCTCCCGCCCCCAGCCCTTGTTATTTCAGGAGAAAGAAGCTTGTCTCTGCATCTGGACCTAGAGCTCTCAGGGGCAAGAATCACTTCTCTCATGACCCCCACAGACCTGGCATTTTATCAAGGATGGGTTGATAAATGTGTGACTAAAACAGGATGGGATGGAAGGGTAGCAAGCAGAGCTGCAGAGCCACAGAGCATGCCTCTGCCCCAGGTGTCTCCGCCTCAACCTTGACCCCAAACCTGCTCCTTCTTCTCAAGCAGCGAGGGACACCACTGTCCACATAGCTTTGCAAGTCATAAAACTGGGAGTGAGGGAATTCCCTGGCGGTCCAGTGGTTAGGACTCTGTGCTTTCACTGCCATGGGCCTGGGTTCAATCCCTGGTCAGGGAACTAAGATCCCGCAGACTGTGTGGTGCAGCCAACACAAGCAAACAAACAAAACTAGGAGTGAGTCTCCCTCCCACTGCCACTGACATGCAATCAGTCATCAAGCACTGCCGCTGCAAAAGTGCTTCTGAAAAGTAGATAACTCACATCTTGTCATGTCATAAGGATCTGTGAAACACTACCAGGATTATGTCAAAAGAACATAGGAGCTGGGATTTCCTTGGCGGGCCAGTGGTTAGGGCTCCGAACTCCCAATGCAGGGGAAACAGGTTCGACCCCTGGTTCGGGAACTATGATCCCGCATGCCACACGGCACGGCCTAAAACAAAACAAATCAAAACACAGGAACCAACCTGAATACACTTCCACTAGCCAAAGGAAGGATTACTTGAGCATCAGTAAGAATAATAACTGTAATAGACTGATTGACACCCATGAAACATGTTTAAATCCACTGATTCATATGCATTTTTAAAAGTAACTCATTTGTCCCTTTAGGAGGCTGCTAGGCAACTGGTAAATAAAAGGAAAGCATGAAATATTTAGCCTGTCTTTTATATATGATCTCTCCCTCAGGGTAAGTAAATAATCAATGAGGGGAAGTGTCACTTTGTAGAAGTATGCCTGCTAATAAAAGAAGAATAAGTGATGTGGTTAAAATATCACAGCCCGGGCTTCCCTGGTGGCGCAGTGGTTGAGAGTCCGCCTGCCGATGCAGGGAATACGGGTTCGTGCCCTGGTCTGGGAAGATCCCACATGCCGCGGAGCGGCTGGGCCCGTGAGCCATGGCCGCTGAGCCTGCGCACACGGAGCCTGTGCTCTGCAACGGGAGTGGCCACAACAGTGAGAGGCCCGCATACCGCAAAAAAAAAAAAAAAAAAAAAAAAAAAATATCACAGCCCCTCATGAATCCAGGCAATGAACATCAGTGGCTGAAAATGTCACAAAAAGAGAGCCAACCAGAGATTAGGTGCTCCTGATGGAAGCACACATCACCGCCTAAGAAGCAGTCTTTAAAAAAAAAAAAAAGTTGAATCTGAATTTGCTCAATTTACAGAAAATACAGAAGACAAAAGAACATACTAAATGGTACCACAGGGATGAAATCAGCCAAGTCCAGACTGTGGCAAACTACAATGATGAATGATCCAATTTCTTTCACAAAACAGTGTTACAAGGGACTTCCCTGGTGGCACAGTGGTTAGGAGTCTGCCTTCCAATGCAGGAGACACGGGTTCGAGCCCTGGTCCAGGAAGATCCCACATGCCGCAGAGCAACTAAGCCCGCAAGCCGCAACTACTAAGCCGGCATGCCACAACTATTGAAGCCTATGCACCTAGAGCCCATGCTCCACAGCAAGAGAAGCCACCGCAATGAGAGGCCCGCGCACCAAAACAAAGAGTAACCCTGCTCGCCGCAGCTAGAGAAAGCCCGCGCACAGCAACGAAGACCCAACACAGCCATAAATAACTAAGTTAATTAATTAATTTTAAAAATAAAATAAAAATAAAAAAGAAAATGAAAGAGAAGAAAATTATAAGATAATCAAAGAAATATAAATGCTGACTGGATTGCTGTTTCTGTTAATGAATTATTAATGATTTTTTGTATAATGTATTGTCTTATTTTAATTCCTTATCTTTTGGAGCTACATACTGAAATATTTACAGATGAAATAATATGATCTCTTGAGCTTGCTTCAAGATAATCCAGGAGTTGAGGGAGGAGTGGGCAAGGGTATAGGTGAAACGAGATTGGCCATATGACACACACATACCCAGAGGTTCATCATACTATTTCCCCTACTTTTGTATATGTCGGAAATTTTCCATAATAAATTTTTAATGCCTCTCTATTAGTCTGTTAAGAGCTAAAATGTGGCTGTGTAATAAATGACCTCCCAAAACTCAGAAACTTATTCACCATGGAAAAGGCACTAGATACCAAGATGACTTGGCCATCTGACATCAGCCAACTTCAGTCATTGGTCACTCTGGTGCTGTCACAATGGACACATGAAGGAAGTAGCTACAGTCAGAGGGATGGAGACCATGCATGAACCCAACAAACAGTGTAGGTTCCCACTAACCAAGGCTGACTTAACTACTGTTGCTAACGAATGTCCAAACTGCCAGCAACAGAGATGAACACCAAGTCCCCCATTTAATACCATTTCTCCAGAAGACCAATTACCTCCTTGGTGGCAAGTTAACCTGAGGGCAAGTTAACTATTCTGGGCCTCTTCCATCCTGCAAGGACCAGTGATTCATTATCACAGGATAATGTTTATTCCAAATAGCATCTTAACCAAATAATCCCAACCAGTAAGAATAATTCATTTCAATTCCTAGACTCAAGTCACTCCAGAAAGATTATGCTAAGAGGTATTGATTGTATTTTCCTACAGCAGTTATACCAACACCCTGGTATGGACTATAGCTAAGGTCTTAGTCTTCTATACTCCCATCTGTGAAATGGTCTCCTGGGATTCTTTACTCTGTGCTTTCACTAGCAGTCTGTACGTGAACTTGAACCATCTCAGCACTCTCCTGACTGCCTTTGGAATGTCTTCTGTGTTTGGGGGTTAAATGTTGCTTGATGGTAAGCTCTGCTGTCAGCAAAATGATGGTTGAGTTTATAAAAGCCTGCTAAATGCCATTATTTTTTTTCTAGCTTTATTGAGATATAATTGACATACAACACTGTATAAAGTTCAAGGTGTACCTAAAGTGCCATTATAAAATGATTACTTGTGCTATACCAAAAACAAAACAAAACAAAAACCACTCAGAAGCTTAAAACAATAACCATACATTGTCATGCTCATGGGTCTGTGAGTCAGCTATACCTTGAATCATCTAACTTCAGGCTCCAAACCAGGTTGAGTTCAGGTGTGCTCTACATGTCTCTCATTCTCCTTGGACCAGTGGCTACCCAGGGCATATGGTCTGTTCCTGGACACTCATTCCAGGACCCAGACTGATGGAGCAGCGGCTGTCCAGGGAATGTTTTTATCATGATAGGTTACTGCAGCACAAGAGGGCATGTCCTGTGAGCAAGCATATTTCAAAGCTTCTCTTGTCAGATTCACAAACTTCCTAATGGCCAAAGCAAGTCACATAGCCAAACACAAAGTCAAAAGGTGGGAAAGTATTCTCTGTCCACTATGACAAGGGTATGGATGGAGAATTCTTTTACAGGGAGCAAAGATTTGGACCAATAATTCAATTATCACAGCTGCTTCAGCTCCATGCCACTTGCTTGGTTCAAGCCCTAGCATTAGACAATAGGAACATTCTGCTAGGAGCCCTGCCTGCCTCTTGTCTGGTCGTTCCAAACCTTGCTGCAGCCAGAGTGATGTTTTTTCAGTAGTCCTCCTCCAGTTTTTTTTTCCTAATTGTGGTAAAAAACACATAACATAAAACTGACCAACTTAACCATTTCCAAGTATACAGCTCAGTAGTGTTAAGTATATTTACATTCTTGTGCTACCAGTCTCCAAAATTTTTTCAACTTGCAAAACCAAAACTCTATACCCATTAAACAACAACTCCCCATTTCCTACCCCCCACCCAGTCTCTGGCAACCACAATTTTTTGTTTCTATTAATTTGACTACTCTAGAAACCTCATATAAGTGGAATCACAGAGTATTTGTCTTTTTGTGACTGGCCTATTTCACTTAGCATAGTTCATCCAAGTTGTAGGATATGTCAGAATTTCCTTCTTTTTTAAGGCTGAGTAACATTCCTTTGGATATATATACCACATTTTGCTTATCCATTCACCTGTTGATGGACACTTGAATTGCTTCCATGTTTTAGCTATTTTAAATAATGCTGCTATGAACATGGATATACAAATATCTCTTTGAGACCCTGCTTTAAATTCTTTTTGGTACATACCCAGAAGGAGAATATGGTAATTCTATTTTTAATTTTTTGAGTAACTTCTATACTGTTTCCCACCATGGCTGTACCATTTTACATTCCTACAAGCAGTACACAAAAGTTCCAATTTCTTTGCATCCTCACCAACACTAGTTATTTTCTGTTTTGTTTTGTTGTTTGTTTGTTTTTGATAGCATCCATCCTAATGGGTGTCAGGGTTCTTTTTTAATTAAACTTTTTATTTTGTAATAATTGTAGTCACGTGCAGTTATAAGAAATAATAGAGAGATTCCCTTCATTTGGTTCCCATCCCCCAGCTTTCACCAATGATGACCTCTTGTAATAGTAATAATAGCTACACCCTGGAAATTGACATGGATACAATCCACCAGTCTACTTCAGATTTCAGCAGTTTGCATGATTTTTTAAACAGGTGAATCTGATTGTATCACTTCCCTGTTTAAAACTTTTCTAAGGATGTTCATTGCATCATTGTTTTAATTATTTAAAAAATAAAATAAAATAAAAATTAGAAACAATCCCAAATGTTCAGCAACAGAGGAACGGTTTAATTGATTACATTACATTCTTATAATAGGCATATAATGCAGCCATTAAAAAGAACATAGCAAATATATATATACTGATATAGACTAGTTCCTGTGGTCCATTATTTTGCTACTGAGAAAATCCAGGTGCAGAATAGTGAGTACCTTTTGGGTATAAAGACAGAGAATGTAGGGAAGGATAGGCAAGACATTGTCCACAGCAGTGGTCTTTGGAGAGAAGCAAACAGTAGGCTGAGATTCAGGAGTGAGATGAAGACATTCACTCTGTTTTGCAGCGGTTCTCAGACTTTTTAATTTTGGACCCTTTTATACTCAAAATTATTGAGGACCCAAAAGCACTTTTATTAATGAGGGCTATTAGAAATTAAGACTAAGAAAAATTTTAAATATTCATATATTAATTCATTTAAAAATAACTATAATAAACCAATTATATATTAATGTAAAGAACATATTTTTATGAAAATAAACTATTTTTTCCAAAACAAAAAAATTTAATGAGAAGAATGGCTTTGTTTTGCATTTTTTGAGAGCCTCTTTAATCCCTGGCTTAATAGAAAACAGCTTGGTTCTCATATCTGCTTCTGCATTCACTCTATTGCAATGCATTTTTTTGGTCGAAGTAAGTGAGAAAACTCTGTCACAAAGATATATAGCTAGAAAAAGGAGGAACCTTCTAATAGCCTTTTGTGGATGTTCTTTTCTGATAGCACATCAAAATTCGACAAGTGGCATTTTCTTTTTTTTTTTTTTTTTTTGCGGTATGCGGGCCTCTCACTGTTGTGGCCTCCCCCGTTGCGGAGCACAGGCTCCGGATGCGCAGGCTCCGGACGCACAGGCTCAGCGGCCATGGCTCACGGGCCCAGCCGCTCCGCGGCATATGGGATCCTCCCAGACCGGGGCACGAACCCGTATCCCCTGCATCGGCAGGCGGACTCTCAACCACTTGCGCCACCAGGGAGGCCCAAGTGGCATTTTCTTAAAGGTTAGTTGCAATGTAAATCTGAAACCACGGCAAGAACATTTTTCATACTCTGTTACCTTAAAATCTATTGTCCTGTCTTGCACTTTGAATGAATCTTTTATATGTGCATGACTTTGTAACATCATACATTTGTCATTTGGAAAATACTGATTGAGTTATACAGATCTTCCAAATCTTAACACGTTTAATTATACAATATTGAAAAATCACATTTGTTACTATCACTACTAATCTCATCAGGAAAGTCTTTAAGTACCAGTAAAAGAAAAAACTGCTGTTTTTCACAACACTTATGATACACAATGTATGGATTTTTTTTTTCTACATCAACCAGTTTTCTAGACACCAACTGACACTAACTACTTGGAGTTACAGCAGACCCCCAGGTTAAGGGCTCAGTCCCACAGACCGCCACCACTTCAGATGCCAGCCACAAGTCCCAAGTTGTCACTTGTACTGACAACTAATCAGTTATTAAGTCTGGGGTTCCCACAACCCCCTTTTAGATAATTTGCTATAATGGCTCACAGAACTCAAGGAAACACTTAAATTTACCAGTTTGTTATAAAGGATAAAATAAAGGATAGAGATGAAAAACCAGATAAAGAGGTACATAAGGCAAGATCTGGAAGGGTCCTGAGTGCAGGAGTTCCATCCACATGGAGTTGGGGTGCACCAACTCCCAGCACATGGATATTTTTACCAACCCAGAAGCTCTCCAAATCCCTTTGGTTAAGGATATTTATGAAGGCTTCATTACAGAGGCAAGATTGATTAAATCACTGACCATTGATGATTAAGTCAGCCTCAAGTCCTGCTCTCCTCCCCAGAGGTAAGGGATGGACCAAAAGATCCAACTGAAACAGGAGGGAAGGGGACAGGGCACAACCTTTAAAAGAATGACATAGCCACAGGACATGACAAAAACTGGTTAGAACTAACTAGATCCAAGATGGTGGAAGATTTGACTTCCAGTGGAACTTGAGCCTCGTTATGTGCTCATTGTAATACAATAGCATAAGCTAAGTGACACACCCACCAGCACTGTGACAGTTCTGAGGCCAGCCAAGAGTTGATACTACCCTCCCTATTATACAGCTGGAAAAACTGAGGCCCAGGGAGGTAGAGTAACTTGCTCAAGGTGAGAGCCAGGACTCACATATGGTTCTTAAGTCATTGTAGCAGCCAAGGCATTCTAGGTCAGGACATTCAATTCAGAGCGGCAGCCTCAGGGGCCACCAGGGATCAGGGCAAAACAGCCTGAGGAAGGGAAGCAAACACAGGTGAGGTCTCTGTTTCTTGGAGCCAAGAGCTTCCTTGGAGAGAGTGGGGTGAGCTCTACTTAGTAGAGTCATCTTGGCCCTAGAGGCTAACGGTAACTTGGGGCAGCAAGTCTCTGGTCACCCCAATCCCTGAGAGGAGTGCCCTGGGAGGGGGAAGGGACCACAGGCTGATCAAAGGCAGTGGGCACCAAGTGGCCTCAGCCCTCCCATCTTCCCCCTCGTCCTCCAGGCTCCTGGTGGGAAGGAGCAGAAGTGCCCAGCCCTGCAGATTCAATCAGAGCAAGGAGTGGGGCCAGGCCAGCCTCAGGAGTATTGCTAGGAGCCCCACTCCTCTCTAGCCTCCCTGACCACGAAAGATCAAAAAGTGGGTGGTGGCCCAATTTCTGGAAATCCCCATCCTTTCCCCAAAATAACTGGAATACTCCTCCCACTCATTAGCCTATGAAATTACCCACCCTATAAAAACTGACAACCCCATACCCCAGCGCTGCTCTCACCTTCTGAGATGGCCCACACTCTGTCTGTGAAGTGTGTTTCTCTCTAAATCCACTTCTTACCTATCACTTTGCCTCTCACTGAATTCTTTCTGTGGTGTGACATCAAGAACCTGAGCTTCATTAAGTCCTGAGACTAGGTGTGTGATCTCAGTTAAAAGAACGTGGGTTTGAGACTTCCCTGGTGGTCCAGTGGTTGAGAATCCATGCTTCCAATGCAGGAGGTGCAGGTTCAATCCATGGTCGGGGAGCTAAGATCCCACATCCTGTGTGGTGCAGCCAAAAAAAAAGAAAAAGAACATGAGTTCAAGTCCCAGTCTGGGTTTTGGCTTGCTTCAAGTCCAAGCGCATGGGTTCAAGTCCCAATCTGAGTTGCATGGTTTCACAATCCCCTCAATCTTACGATTAGTTCCTCTGGCAACCAGCCCAACATCCTTCAGAAATCATCTTATTAGCATAAACTCAGGTGTGGTTGAAAGGGGTTTATGATGAATAACAAAAGACCTTCTCTCACCCCTATGACTCTGGAACTTCCAAGGATTATTGGAGCTCTGTGCAAATAAATGGAGGAAAACCAAATACATATTTCTTATTATATCCCAGTTTTGATGCCAAAAACTCGGCCTCCGTGCTGAATCGAATCTTGGAGACAGAGTTTTGGGTGATGTAGAAAAGGATAACTTCATTGCTTTGCCAGGCAAAGGGGAACACAGCAGGCTTGTGTCCCTCAAAACTGTGTCCCAGCCTAGGAGGATTTGGTGAGGAGTTTTATAGCAATTGTTCAAGGGCAGGTTGCTGATAAGGATTAGAGTGTGTGCAGGGTCTGCACTCATTTAATCTGGCCTCAGTTGGTCTCCTAATGAGCTTCTCTGGTTCCTTTAATCTGACCTCAAGTGGTCTCTTGATGAAGTTCTCAAGGTTATTAAACTATGATCTTCTCCAGAATGAAAAATGCTAACATCTTCCATTTGTTCGGGGTTTTAGTTCTGTAAAGAGTTCAAAGAGGTGGGGTGGTGGTGTGATGAATTGGGAGATTGGGATTGACATATATACACTAATATATATAAAATGGATAACTAATAAGAACCTGCTGTATAAAAAAAATAAATAAAATTCAAAAAAAAAATTGAAAGAAAATAATCCAAAAATACAAAGTTGGTTGTACAAGAATTAAATTTAGCTTTAAATAATAATAATAAAAAAAGCACTCAAAGACGTTGTTATGTATAACCCTTGAAGCAGAAACAGGACCCTGCCCCAAGGCTGCACTATTGTTTCTTGGCTGCTCCTCCCTTGTCTCTTCATACCCTCTCTTCCCTGATTAGCAACTGTTTGAAAGGCTTCCATGCCCAGGAGCCCCACAGGGTCCTGCTTGGTTTCAGTATCGCAGTAGGAAGCTGTGAAGCTCACAGTGAATACAAGTTTTCCAAAATTCTAACTTTTGCTTGAAAGTTCAAATTTTACTGTAAGCAACAAATAGTGTCCATCATTTTCCATGAAGTGACAGGTTCACTACATTCGTTTTCAAGAAAATGTCTGTCAAATTATCAGAGTCTGAATCATCAGTGTTTGTCACTCTTTTTTTCAAATAAAAATGGTACTCCACGAAAACAGCTAGTTTGGCTGGCAACTCAAAGAATCACACAAGTGCGTTTCCTTGAGACAACCAACATACTTTGGATGTTGAAGTGCTTCATGCATACTTTCCCCTTTCTCACACAGAATATTAAAAAGACAGACATGCACTACTCACAGATTGAGATTTAATAAAATTAATATTTTTTACTGCTCCATCAAGGGCATTCATATTGCAAATACACAGCAATGAAGCCTACAATGACTACCAGTATAGTTTGGTGTGGTGGGGAGGAAAAACTTTTCCTCTACCCTCTTAGGTTCAGAATATGGGGGCCAGAATATATAAACAAACAAAAGACAGATTTACAGGAGAAAAGCATACAATTTTTATTAATATTTACATGTATGGGAGTTTACAGAAAAGAACTGAACCTCAAAGAAGTTATTAGGGTTGGGGTCTTATATATCATTCTAACAAAGGAAAGGGGGTTTGGGCTTTGAGGAATAGTAAACCATGGGAAAGTGGCTAGGAAATATATGAAGGAACTGATGGAAGATAAGGGCTATTCTAGTAAGGTCTGTCTACATAGACTCATCTTTGTGTTCACTCTTCATCTCCAGTGATGAGTCTCTCCTCCCTTCCTGGTACTGAGGGAAACACCTCCGCAAAGGGAAATCGATGCCCTACTTTTAGGTAGATGAAGCGAGGATAAAGAACTCTTCCTGCATCTGTTGATTCTCAATTGCCTTCAGGTCACAATAATCCTTATGCCAAAATGGTATACTTTGGGGTGGCATATCCTGATCCCTTCATGTGCCACTGCCTTAATTTGTGCTAAGGTATTAACAGATTTACCCACCATTCTTTTGAGTGATCAGTCAAATGATAACATAATGAAAAGGGTAAATAATGTCTTAGTATTATTGCAGCCAAGCAGGACCCAGTGGGGCCCTCCTGGGCACAAAAGCCTTTCTGCGATCTGCCCCCCACCCTCACTCCTTGTTCCTTATTTGCAGGATAAAGGCTTCAGCCTCCTAGATTTCCCTTAGTTCCAGGGAACAGATTTAAACAGTTGCTAATCAGGGAAGTAAGGGAATGCAGAAACAAAGGAGGAACAATCAAGAAACTATAGTGCAGCTATTAAAGCAGGATCCTGGTTCCTCCTCAAGGAATATACATAACAAAATCTTTGAGTTCTTCTACAGGGACTAAGGCCCCCACCCAGGTGGACGATGGTAACTTCAGGCTGAGCACAAGATTCCTGGAAAACCACCCTGTTACCTCACCAGCAACCAATCGGAAGAACGCCACACCCTGCAGTCCCACCCCCCAATTTTGCCTATAAATACTTCTCCCTGAAAACCATCAGGGACTTCGTGGGGTTCTGAGCACAAGCCACCTGTCCCCCTTGCTTGGACCTGCAACAAACCTTTCTTGGCTCTTCCAACTTTTTGGTTTGTTTGGCCTCATTGTGTGTCAAGCACACCAACTTGCCTTTGGTAACAGGAGCCCTGTATTTTTATTTGCTTGATCTGGCAACCTTAAGCAAGCCATTACTCTTCAGCACCCCATGCAAGGTAAACCCCTTTTTATACACAATGTCACCTCTGTCTTTGTTAGTCCTTGTCGCCTCCATGGGAAGCTTAAACAGCTTACTGAAATGAATACTTTCAGTCCCGAAACTGCCCAGACCCAGGGGACAGAGGCAAACCGTGGGCTGGGATAGATACTAGGGGTAAGGGCAGGTCTCTTCCTGTAAAGGGGTGGGGGGCTCTCCATTTCAGCTTGGTCACAACCTCCTTTTTTCCCTTTTATTTATTTATTTATTTTTGGCTGTGTTGGGTCTTCATTGCTATGCGCAGGCTTTCTCTAGTTGTGGCGAGCGGGGGCCACTCTTCATTGCGGTGCGCGGGCTTATTGCGGTGAGCTTCTCTTGTTGTGGAGCACAGGCTCTAGGCGTGCGGGCTTCAGTAGTTGTGGCACACAGGCTCAGTAGTTGTGGCTCGTGGGCTCTAGAGCGCAGGCTCAGTAGTTGTGGCACACAGGCTTAGTTACTCCGTGGCATGTGGGATCTTCCCGGACCAGGGATCGAACCTGCATCCCCTGCATTGGCAGGCAGATTCTTATCCACTGCACCACCAGGGAAGCCCACAACCTCCTTTCTTAAGCCACCTCTTCTCCCCACAGTCCCCTCAGTCCTCTCTCTAACCTTCCAGGACTGGTGTCTCTGCAAACTCTCCCCCCATAAGACTGACCACCGCTCCCCACAGAGCACTGAAACCCAGCGCTACCTCCCAGATGGCCCCCTGGGTGTGTATGATTTCCCTGGCAGGCGGGCTCCGCTCTGAGGTTGGGGGTGGTGATGGGTCCTCCCTCCCAGCCCATTGCTCTCCACCAACCCCAGCTGCTTGCATTTTCTCCCTTTAAGGACCTGAGAGCAAACTCTCCTCCCTGCTGGACTTCTTCCTCCCGAAGATCACAGAGTGGAGGATGCACCCTCTAGCTTGCATGAGGCCCTGATTTTCCTCATTAACCTGACCTTGACCCTTTTCCCTGCTGAGAGTACAGCTCCCACCATATTAAACTGAAGATGCCTTTCCCTCCTGCTGGGCTGCCATTCCCATGTCCTAGAAACTGAAAATGCTTGCTGCTGAACCACCCGATTGAATGGTGCAAATCTGCACCTCCAGGCCAGGGTTCCTCTCTGAGAAGAAGACCACAGAGGGAGAGATTTGGATGAGGCAGCCCCAGCCATGGGCCAGTCCCTAGGAGAGGCTGTGTGAAGTCAGATGTAGCAAACATCTCCTGTTGTTGGGCACTGATCTGGAAAATAGCTGTGATCAAAATCAGAACAGGTTTGCCCCCATAGAGCCAGGGATGGGTATATTCTGGAAGGGGTGATGTGTTCTCCTAAGGAGGTAACGGGAGAGCTGGGACTTGTGTGAGCAGGTAGTCACTGTTGCTGGGTGTGGAGGAGTGGGCAGAGGCTTTAGGGCCAGCCCAGCCCGCCATCCCGATTCACAGGGGAGGAGAGAGTGAGGCTGGAAGACAAGTCAGTTGTCCAAGATCACACAGTGACTGAGGCCTAGAACTTAGGGCTTTGGGCTCTCCATCGGGATAGGAGACCTCATGGCCAGGTGGCAGATTCTCCCTCCCTCTGCTCCTGGAGGGGAAAGGGTGGGGTTTCCTGGTGAGTCTTGTGCCAGAAAGAACTCTTGGGACTAATTCAATCATTCCTCCCCTCTGAGGCCTGTACCCTAGCTGCTGCTGTTGGACTCACAAGGTCAGGGAGACTGGCTATGGAGTCCTGGCTGGACACCTTCTGGTTTAAACAGAATGGCTTCCCACAGGTGTGGACACCTAGATCAGAGGAACCTGAGTGACAAAAGACTGCCACCGCCTGTATCATTTGCAGGCCTGCGGCAAGAGAACATACAGAGGCTCCTACCCGTGGCTGGCTTCCCTTCTCTTTGGTGGCATGTTGCATATTTCAGAGGTGGCCACCACAATATATCCAAGTACCTTCTTACAATGTACTTTGACACAAGTCCCATTAAGACGTGGAGCCTGTGTGCCCTGCCCTCTCATTTGGGCAGCCTTATGACTGCAGCAGAAACGATGCTATATGATTTCTATAACTGAAAGTTATAGCTTCTGAGATATAAAGTTTCAGCTTCTGCCTGATCGTTTTCAGGACTCTTGCTCTTAGACCCCAGCTGCTATGCCGCAAGGAAGTCCCGGCGCACACCAGCATAGGTGGAGGCGCAGTGCCCACAGCCAGCATCTGACTGCCACCACATAAGAGACCCGAAAACAGAACAGTCCATCTGAGTCCGGTCAAACTCCAGAACCGTAAGAGATAACAATAAAATGATTGTTCCTGTTTCACACCACTAAGTGTTGGGGTGGTTGGAAATACAGGAGTGACTGGAACATATTCTATCACAGGCTCCATCCTGCACCATGAGTAGCCTAGGACTCATGTGTGTTGGCACCCCAGAACGTCTGTTCAAACTCTCCCTATGTCCTCTTGCACAACAGCACCATTGGCCAGCCCTTGGGAACATAAGGTGGGCAGAAACCAGCTCAGGTCTGGAAAGTGGGCTGGGGGCCTTGTAGGCAGGGGACCCAGAGTGTAGTCTAGAATGGAGTGTGGGTTCTACTCTTGGTCCCAGTGGAGCAGGGAGGGCAGGACCAGAGTGAGGCCTTCTAAAGCCCAGAGCCCAGGCAGGGGCAGTACTGGCTGAGTACTTTATATCTACTGTCTCTTGTTCCTCCCCAAGCCCTGCCCCACTGGGCTCATCGTCTTCGTTGCCCACAAGAACACAGAGGCTCACAGAAAGTCAGTCACAGGGCACAGGCACACCAGCAGCAGCCAAGGTCGCATGGTGGCCTTTGTCATACCACATGGCCCCCAAGGCCCTCCTTGGCTCAAAGACACTTGATTGAGCATTTCTTAGACATACAGTCTACCTACCTTTGTTTAAAAACCAAACAAATCTGTACCCACTTTAGACTAAAATGGGAGGCCCGAGGAGCCTGAAATAGGAGAACCCAGCCTTGACCATGGGAGATGAGGCCGGAACTCAGAGCACTGGAGGCATCCAGCTGCCGTCCATCCAGGAGCCCAGTCCTGTTGGAGGTCACCAAACCAGCTGGTGGAGACTCATTTATCTCTTTAGCTCCCCACCAAAGGATCTCTTTATCAGCCCAGTCTTTAAACCCAATGTCCACCCCAAGGAGTGTCTTTTAAAACTGTTTGGCCTTGAGAAAGGCAGTCTGCCCCTTATCTCTCTGTTTTGTTCTGTGTTGGCTTCCTGGTGGGTTATCAGGGGAGGCTTTGGTTTCTCCGTCTTCTGTTATCTCCCTGCTGGCTTTCAAGGCTGCCCTCTCAGCAGCTCCTGGCCTGAGCTGGTGCCTTACCCTGCAGAGAGTAGAGAACTGGCGGGGCAGGAGCCTTCCAGCCGGTCCTTCCTGAATCCCAACTCCTGGAACTTGTCTGCCCCTCGTCCAGCTGGGCGCTCAGCAAGGCTGGCTGTGTGTCACTTATGGCTTCTCCAGGGACATATGACATCAAGAGGGCAAGCCCCATGGAGCCTAGATTTGGGGAGTTCACAGAGCAGCCACTTTTAGTTTTTTTAGGGAAACCAATGTAGGCTTCTCACTTCACTTTTGTATGTTTATTTATTTGCCAAATACATTACAAAAAGTAACTTCTATTTCTTAAGAAAGGATGAGGAGGATTCCCTGGTGGTCCAGTGGTTAGGACTCTGCACTCTCACTGCCAAGAGGGCCCGGGTTCAATCCCTGGTCGGGGAACTAGGATCCTGCAAGCCATACAGCATAGCCAAAAAACAAACAAAAAAACATCTCCCAATAATGTCAGATTAAAATGATGGTGTGCCCCCACTCCCAGCCCTATCCTCTGACAAGAAAGGATGCTGGCAGCCTCATATAATCCCTGAGGCCTGGGAAAACCTTGTCTGGGTTGCATCAGCTCCTGGATAGGTATTAAGACCCAGATCTGAGGAAACAAGGCTCTGGGAATTCCACAGAGCTGCCAGGTCCTCGTACACACAGGGCTGTTTCATGGCCTGCATAGCACCCTTGCCTGCGATGCACCCCCTTCCCCTCCCCCACACTCACACTCATGCTTCAGACACAGCCCAGGTGTCTCCTCCTCTAAGCAAGGCCTGCACTGTCGGTGTAGGATGTGTGCGGTCACACAGGCCCTGTGCTGAGAAGGGCCCAGTGCTTGGTTTAATGCTCTGCCATCGCCATCTCAAAATCTGAGCAAGGGGCCTTGCATTTTCATTTTGCATGGGGCCATACAGGTTATGTAGCTGGTCCTGCTTCCATAACATTTTTCTGATGTCACCTCTCACCCTAAGCTGAATCTGGGGCCTCCACTGCACTCAGACAGCCCCTCTGCTCACTCCCCGATCACTCTACGCTGAAAGCCCTACTCACTTATCTGTCTCCCCACTAGACTCTGAACCCCCTGAGGGCTGGGGCAGAGTCTATGTGAGTCCCACACCATACTTAGTACATGGCAGGTGCTCAGTAAATGTGTGTTAACATAAATAGTCGAGGGGAAGGCCTGGCCCAGTTCCTTATGTGATTCTGGCTAGAGCTGGGCTTTGACCCACTTCTCCTGCTTTGGGGCCAAGACAATCTTCCCTGCCCTCTCGCTCTCCTGACCAGTGGCCAAAGGCCAAAACCAACCCAGACCAAAGCCAAACATAAATTTGTTTTTCTGACCTAGGACCCAAATTACTGTATTTTGTTTTTTCCCAAAGGTACTCAACATTTTCTAGAAGAGTTAAAGCCAACTAATGCAGACCATCAGAACACCCTCAACTCTCCAGTGCTGGGTGGAATAGAGTCAGAGTAAGGACCACAATACTTCCCAGAGAGGACCAGGACCCCTGCTGGGTCATAAGGGACTCAGACTAGGTCCCAGATATGAGAAACCAGTAAGCTGTGCACGGGGGGAGTGGCAAGTGCTGAGGCTAGATTTTATAGGAGCAAAAAAACTGAAGGGTATGGCTTCTACCAGTTCTGCCAAATCCACCATGCAATCCCCTTACAGCCTTTCATTCATTCATTCATTCAACCACTCATGCAGGGGATGTCTAGTGAGGAAGACTGACAGATTCCAATCTTTTTAATGCTTAGGTTCCAATCTTCTTTGGAACAAAGCAGAGTCTATAAATAATATGGGGGAAACAAGCCATTGGTCCCCACCTAGCTCTCTGCACTGGACAGAGGTTCCACAGACGCACCTCCTGGGCTTTTGCTGTCTTTAAAGGCAGCCCTCTCCTTGCTCTGGGACCCAGGCCCAAGCCAGTGGTTATCTGAGCATGCAACAGGCAGCACTGTGCTGTGCTCTGAACTTCCCCAACTTCCCCAGGGCCCCTCTCTCCTCCCTTAGCTGAGTTCTCTCACCCAGCTGCTCTAGGACCCTAGTGCAAGCCAGACCCGGAGCCACAAGGTCTCCTCTGCCTGCCCTGGAGGCCTGAGAGGTAGAACTGACCATGCCTCCCCTC
Source organism: Mesoplodon densirostris (assembly GCF_025265405.1). Classification (NCBI taxonomy): domain Eukaryota; kingdom Metazoa; phylum Chordata; class Mammalia; order Artiodactyla; family Ziphiidae; genus Mesoplodon; species Mesoplodon densirostris. The sequence continues at coordinate 119,373,037 of NC_082664.1, read as the reverse complement.
AACAAATATTTAAACACCTCTGGGTGCCCAGCTCTGGGCTCAGGAGGGTGTATCCAGCCCCAGGAGGGAAGGGATCTGGTCTGCTTTCTGGAATTCTGGTCCCCATTGTGGGCACCCGAGAAAGAAGTGTTGAAGGAATGAATGACCCGGTCTGGGCAGACTAACTTCTGGACAAAGTTGGGGCACACATGATCAGTGCTTGGCTGGTCAGAGAGGGAAGAAGTCAGGAGTGTGGGGGAGGTGAAAATAAAACGTTTCTATTTTCTAAATTCAAGAAAAGAAAAGACATCTGGGGCCAAGCCCTAAGCCACGAACAGATCCATTTTAAACCTGGCAGAAGTAACCATCGACAGCCTTACGGCAGTACCCTGAGAGCCAGCCAATCAGTGGCGGTCTCATTCCAGTGAGCACGCTTCTGAGAGCCAGCCAATCAGCAACAGCCTTATTCCCCAGCGCTACCGCTTCTGAAAGGCAACCAATTCCTAAACTTTAAGGTTGAAAGTCAGCCAGTCTGCAAACAGTCTGGCTTCTGAAAGTCAGCCAATTGCTGAACAGAATGCTTTCCATACCCTGTGTAAGATCAGCTTTTGCGTTGCACAGATTTTGTGCTTTCATAGCAAGTACAGTTTTGTTTTTTTCTTTTTGCAAGTAATAAATACAGCTTCATTGTTTCAGATACATATGGGGTGGCCGGGGGAGACTTGCACTCAGAACACGTGTCGCAGTGTGACCAGCAGTTTCTGGGCCTCTGGGCCAGTTCTCCATAATCCTGTCCTCTTCCTTCCCCAGTGATGTCTTGAGAACTGGGGAGAGAGAGTGTGTGTATGGGGTATCTTCACAAGATCCTCTATGGGACCCCACAGGTGGGGGAGGAGGGCTCAGCCTAAGGGAGATCCACGGGCAGACACAGCCCAGCTGTCCCAGGGCTGCTCTGAAAGGGACACTGATGGATGGGGAGATGACATCACATCTGATTGGAATGACATGGTCTGATGGAGAAGGCAGGACACCTAAGAGCAATCAGCAAAACAACTCTGGATCTCCCAATCCTCACTCAGCCAGGCCCCTCTTCCTGGCCCAGGAGGTACTGAGGAGGGTGGGGAGGGTAAGTCAAGGAGGGCTTCGCAATGGAAGTGACGTTCAGGGGACTAGAATGCCTTCCCCAGTCATGCTCACATTACTCGCCAGCACTTCGTGTCAGGGAGACGAAAAGGACAGCACAGCTTCTCCTTTCCATCTTCTCCCAGTCCTGTCCCCCAGTATCCCTCAGGCTAAACCGCTGATGGGGTTGTTACCAAATGCAAGTTCGTGTGCCCGACACACAGAGACCAAAGAAACCAAATCAAAATGTCAGAGTTTGAAGCAGAGAAAGATTTATTGCAGAGCCTTGCAAGGAGAATGGGTGGCTTGTGCTCAAAAAACCCCTGAACTCCCGAAGGGTTTCAGCAAAGCACTTTTAAAGACCAGGAGAGGGAAGGGCATGCCGGGGTATGTGATCAGCTCATGAACAATTCTCTGGTTGATGTTGAGGTAACAGAGTGGTTAACATTATCAGTCCTTAGGCACCAGTAGGTCTGGGGGTGCCATGCTCAGGATCATCAAGTAGTTAATTTCTTCCTTTTGGCAGTGGTTTTTAGCATCTGAAAGACTCAGGAAATATGCATGAGATACTATTATCTGGGTACTTCAGAGAGAAGCTACAGCAGAGGATATGGGGGAGGGGGTCTATCCTGGGAAGGCCGCAGAGGGTCCTGCTTGGTTACAGGGTGAGCCCAAGGCAGGACCCCAAGGAGGAGAGCTTCTTTGAGCTTCTTGGAAGAGGCGCCTGGGATGGCCTGAAGGAGGTCTGGCTGAGGCACTCTGAGTGGCTGGTACGATAAGCAGAATCAGCCTCTGAGAAGATTCTGTGTCCCCTGTCTGCTTTGCCCCACTCTTCTCCTCCCCACAAACACCTGTCTCTGCACCTCCCCATCACTGAGTAAATGAAATACTTTAAGGTGTCTTTTTCATTCACCGGAATAGACCTAAAGTGGCAATCGACTATCTCAATAAGTTGTGCTTTACTAAGTTCTGGTCTGGTTGGGAGTTTGAAGTGATTTTGGACCTCCCCTTGCGCAATGGGTGCAGCATCCACCCAGGTGCCCTCCCTTCAGACTGCCTACTGGTGCTCCTTCCTTCAGCCTCCCACCCTCACCCCCATGCAAACCTCCAAAAGGCTGATTTGCATAACATTTTGCCTGTGTTTGCATGGTGGCTCCTCTCCTTTTGGAGCCAGCCTGGAACTCCTGGGTTCTGGCTGCAAGGAGCTCTGTTCCTTCATGTCTGCCTGCCTGCAGAAAGACCCGGTTCCTCAATTCTTCTCCCCTGATGTTAACCTGGGGCTAAAGTAAGGCCAGCAAAGTGCCTACACCAAAAAAAATAATAATAATAAAAAAATAAAGAGATACTCTTTTGTGGGGGGGAGGTGGGCACCACACCACATGCCTTGCCAGGTCTTAGTTCCCCGACCAGGAATAGAAACCGGCCCCCGGCAGTGGAAACACCTAGCCCTAACCACTGGACCGCCAGGGAATTCCCCCCCCCTTTTTTTTTTTTTTTTTTTTTTTTGTGGTATGCGGGCCTCTCACTGTTGTGGCCTCTCCCGTTGCGGAGCACAGGGAGCTCCGGACGCGCAGGCCCAGCGGCCACGGCTCACGGGCCCAGCCGCTCCGCGGCATATGGGATCCTCCCAGACCGGGGCACGAACCCGTATCCCCTGCATCGGCAGGCGGACTCTCAACCACTGCGCCACCAGGGAGGCCCCCCCCCCTTTTTTTTTAAATTGAGGTGTAGCTGATTTACAATGTTGTGCTAGTTTCTGCTGTACAGCAAAGTGACTCAGTTATACACACATAGACATACTTTTTTTTAATATTCTTTTCCATTATGGTTTATCCCAGGAGATTGTCTATAGTTCCCTATGCTATACAGTAGGACCTTGCTGTTTATCCATTCTAAATGTAATAGTTTGTATCTAGTAACCCCAAACTCCCAGTCCATCCCTCCCCCTCCCCTCCCCTCCCCCTTGGCAACCACAAGTCTGTTCTCTATGTCTGTGAGTCTGCTTCTGTTTTGTAGATAGGTTCATTTGTGCCATATTTTAGATCTGAGATTCCACATATAAGTAATAACATATGGTATTCGTTTTTCTCTTTCTGACTTACTTCACTTAGTATGATAATCTCTAGTTGCATCCATGTTGCTGCAAATGGCATTATTTCATTCTTTTTTATGGCTGAGTAGTATTTCATTGTACATATGTACCACATCTTCTTTATCCATTCATCTGTAGATGGACCCTTAGGTTATTTCCATGTCCTGGCTATTGTAAATAGTGCTGCTATGCACATAAGGATGCATGTATCTTTTTGAATTATAGTTTCGTCCAGGTATATGCCCAGGAGTGGGATTGCTGGATAACATGGTAGTTGTATTTTTAGTTTTCTGAGGGACCTCCATACTGTTTTCTATAGTGGCTGTACCAACTTACATCCCCACCAACAGTGTAGGAGGGTTCCCTTTTCTCCACACCCTCTCCAGCAGCTGTTATTTGTAGATGTTTTAATGATGGCCATTCTGACTGGTGTGAGGTGGTACCTCATTGTAGTTTTGATTTGCATTTCTCTAATAATTAGTGATGTTGTGCATCTTTTCATGTGCCTACTGGCCATCTGTATGTCTTCTTTGGAGAAATGTCTATTAAGGTCTTCTGCCCATTTTTCAATTGGGTTGTTTGTTTTTGTTGTTGTTGAGTTGTATGATCTGTTTGTATATTTTGGAGATTAAGCCCTTGTCGGTTGCATCATTTGCAAATATTTTCTCCTGTTCCGTAGGTTGTCTTTTCACTTTTTTAATGGTTTCCTTCTCTGTGCAAAAGCTTGTAAGCTTGATTAGGTCCCATTTGTTTATTTTTGTTTTTATTTCTATTGCCTGGGAGACTGACCTAAGAAAACATTGGTACAATTTATGTCAGAGACTGTTTTGAAGAGACACTCACTCTTACGTGCTGACCCTGCACTTTCAGGACGCTGAGGGTGAGAGCCTCCTAAACTTTTGCCCCCTAGATGCCTCACTTGACTTACTGGAGCCTCTGCTGGGAGTGTTCAGGCCCCTGGGGTCTGAAATCAAATCTTATCAAATATGCCCTAAAAGCTGTTAATCCTGAGTCTGTCATTGAGCTGACCTAGGCACCCCCTTCCCTGGCCCCTGACCCCTCTTGGAGGGGAAGCTAGAAGAGGTAAGAAGGGGTCTGAGGTAGGTGGGATTGTGAGATCAATGTCAGGATCAAGAATCAGAGGGGAACGCCCCCCCCCGCCCCCCACCCCAGGAACTGAAACCACATTGAAGGAATCTTGGAGTGACATGCCCTCAGAGGCAACCAAGCAGGCCAGACAGTGATTGGGACTAAATGCTGATGTGAAAACCAGAACCCTGAGCTGAACTTGACCCCTGCACAGCCTATCCTGGGGATTACCTGGCCCTTCCCAGAGAGGTCTGAAAGGCTCTGGGGAAGGCCCGGCTGAAGCATGAGGTTTAAACTCCGGGTCTCCAGGTCTCTGATAGGAATTAGCTGTGAAAGAGGACTGTTGTGAGACCAGGAGAGACAAGGCAGTAAAAGATCCACCTGTGGGCTTCCCTGGTGGCTCAGTGGTTGAGAGTCCGCCTGCCGATGCAGGGGACACGGGTTCGTGCCCCGATCCCGGAAGATCCCACATGCCGCGGAGCGGCTGGGCCCGCGAGCCATGGCCGCGGAGCCTGTGTGTCCGGAGCCTGTGCTCCGCAACGGGAGAGGCCACAGCAGTGAGAGGCCCGCGTACAGCAAAAAAAAAAAAAAAAAAGATCCACCTGTGTTGTAGAGGACCTAGGGAGGGGGTGCATTATCAGTGGGTGTGGGCGTGTGCCCCCATCTCCATGCTTAGGCCTCAGTACCTGCTCAGGCACTGGGCGACCTTCCCCCTCTCTCGGGCCCTGCCTGTTCCTTACTCTGCAGAGAGCTTTATCCTGCCTGACCCCTTGGGCATCCCTCCTGCTTTCAAAGCTCATCCAGAGCCTGGAACCCCATAGTGCCTGGGTCACTGTTTGTGGCCTCAGGAAGTGTTTTCTTGGGAATTCCCTGGTGGTCCAGTGGTTAGGACTTGGTGCTTTCACTGCTGTGGCCCAGGTTCAATCCCTCGTCGGGGAACTAAAATCCTGCAAGCCGTGTGGCATGGCCAAAAAAAAGAGAAGTGTTTCCTTAAGTCTAGCTGGAGGAGAGCGTGCCCCAGCTCACTGGCCTCTTCTAGCAGTTGGGTGGCAGTGGTCCACAAGCCCACGTGGGCAGGAATGGGGGGTAAATCAAGTGCAGGGTGAGCGCCCTCCTGTGTCTGGGGAGGTGCCGAGCCAGGGCTGGGTGTGTGTGTGTGTGTGTGTGTGTGTGTGTGCACGTGGAGGTGCTCCTGCATTATTCCAGGCTGGGTCTTCTGCATTCCCTGCGTGTCTGAGAGGCCTGAGCTCACTGGACAAACACAACCCTGGCAGGTGGCACATAGGCCATTGTTTTCAGGAGGTATTTCCTCACTTCCTTTCGGGAAAGGTGAAAGCAAAGACGAGAAAGAGTTGACTAATGGTTCTGAGCCTCACCTCCCCAAGTGTGAAGTGATCCCAAACTCCCCGCCTCCCATATTTCTCCTCCCACCTCCCCCAGGGCTGGGGAACCCAGGAGGCTCCTGGCACTTATGAGACCTCTGATAGGCAGGCCTCTAGCCTTGGCTTGCAACCCTCTAGTGTCTTATGCCGCCCCAGAGAGTATGAGGTGATAAAAAACAGAGCAGACTTTGAGACTGGCCGAGAAGTGGTGGCGTGGGGAGGCTGGAGGGAACTGATCATAAATCAGAACTTGTGGGGCACACCCCACACCACTGGCAGGTTTGACAGTGAGGGGAAGCAGAATATGCCATCCCAGAAGGTGTCAATTTCGCATGTGGATTATTTTGAACTGAAGACAGTGGGGTCCCGGAGGGCTCAGGAAGAGCTTTTTACTTCCTCCCTAACTGCCTAAAAGAATTTAGAGGGGCCTGTACCAGGAAGGATAACTTTTCACATCAGGAAGACTTATCTGCAGGGCATGACGAACATTTGTTTATCAAACATCTGCTCTTTTCATTGTCTTGTGAATTGTCTTCCTCCCCTTCGAAGCCCGAACCCTACACCCTTCTCCTTAGCTCAGGATGGTGTATAAGCCTCAATTACTCCTGACTGCCCTTGGGAGTCTCATATTTTTATGGGGCTCCCACATGTATGAAATTTGTTTTTCTCCTATTAATCTGTCCTCTGTCAATTTAATTATTAATCCAGCCGAAGAACCTAGAAGGGAAAAAGGGAAAAGTTTTCCACCCCTACAGCAGTGTCTGGGGCCAGGCCAGCTAATGGGGTGAGTTCCAGAGAGAGAAGTTCCAGCTCAAAAAGAAGAAACTTTTCCCAGCAGAGCTAGTGAGGCTGAAAACTTGACCTCTGTGCACCAGTGCTGAATCAAATCTCGGAGATAGAGTTTTGGGTGACGTAGAAAAGAATAGCCTTATTGCTTTGCCAGGCAGAGGGGGACACAGTGGGCTCTGTGCCCTCAAAAACCGTGTGTCCCGGGCTTCCCTGGTGGCGCAGTGGTTGAGAGTCCACCTGCTGATGCTGGGGACACGGGTTCGTGCCCCAGTCTGGGAAGATCCCACATGCCGCGGAGCGGCTGGGCCCATGAGCCATGGCCGCTGAGCCTGCGCTCCACAACGGGAGAGGCCACAGCAGTGAGAGACCCTCGTACCGCAAAAAAAAAAAAAAAAAAAAAAAGTGTGTCCCAATCTGGGAGGATTTGGTGAGGAGTTTTATAGCAATGGTTCAAGGGCGGGATTGCTAATAAGGATTAGGGTGTGTGTAGGGTCTGTACTCCTTTAATCTGGCCTCAGGTAGTCCCTTGATGAGCTCTTCTGGAATGAAGAATGCTAACATCTTCCATTTGTTGGGGGTTTTAGCTCTGTAAAGAGTTCAAAGATGTTGTTATGTGTATCCCTTGAGGCAGAACCAGGACCCTTCCCCAAGGCTGCACTATTGTTTCTTGGCTCCTCCTCCCTTGTCACTGCATCCCCTTCCTTCCCTGATTAGCAACTGTCTGAAAGGCTTCCGTGCCCTGGAGCCCCACAGGGACCTGCACAGTTTCACTAGGGGCTGTGATCACGATTTCGGGGAACTAATGAGCTTTCTGTCACTGGAGGAGTACAAGTAGACAGTGGGCGTTAGCAGGGCTGTGATGGCTTCCAGAAGGGCCCCCAGAGGGGCCCCAGGTGATGGGATGAGACTCTTCTCTGGGAGCATGGCCAAGAAGGGTATCTCTTCCCCAAATCCAGCCGGGCTGTCTGAGCAAAGGCTGGGGGCTGGAGGGTTGGTCATTGCCTGAATATCCCACTCTCAGGATGGGCCTCTCCTGTGGGCATCAGTAGCTGGCCCTTAGCTTCCTCACCCAGCTCTGTTTCTGTCCCAGCTCCTGTCACCTGGCTCAACTCATTCTCACAGCCAGGTGAAAGCAGGACTGGCGTCCAAAGGTCATCTCTGCCCAGCATCAGACCAAAGCACCACAGTCCCCTCAGGCTCTTCAGGGCTGGGCCTTACCTCCCTCTAGTGCCTCTGGGACCCAGGTGAGTGATGGGTTTCCCTTCTCAAGGCCCAGACCTGCTTGCTGCTCAGGTGAAGACCTGCTTGCTGCTCTGGGGTGGAACCAATAGACCTTGCCCCTCCCATGCTGCTCACCTCTCCCAGGGAGAACTGCTTCACAACCAGGCACAGGAAGGGTGAGGCTGTGTCATGGATGGGCACCGATAGGGAATAGAGTTCAGTGACACTGCACAGGGGAGGTGGTGGGGGCCAGAAGGGATCTTCCTGAGCCCTGGGATTCTATAAGTGGGGCTGCTCTGGGTGTGAGAGGCAGGGGCCTATTCAGATGAGATGCAAATCAACGCTGCGGTGCCCCAGCCCATCCCAGGGCCTTTCTTCACCTTCCTCCTGCCTGACTGTTGCAGGGAAGCTGAGCTGGGACTGAGCAGTCACCAAGGGGGCTGGCAGCTGGGTCAGGCTCCTGCCCTCAGCTTCACGCCGGGAGAGGTTCTTTCCCTCTTGCAGCCTCAGTTTGCCCACTTGAATTATGTCTAAGAGCTTGTTTCAAGTGAACTGAGGTCTAGGAGGCTGTTCAGCCAGGACTGGGTTGGGGTGGAGTAGGGGATGGGGAGGTCTTAGGGGCCAGAGAAAGTAGGAAGTCATCTTGGCCTTGGGGCCTAACATCCCAGCAATGTGGCCAGCCAACTTCTGGCTCAAGGGTGAGAGGCGACGAGCCTGAGGGTGGTCATGAGGGTGGGGACAGCTTGTGCTATTGATATGCAAAGGTCAGGATGGTGGAAGCTGAATCCTCCAAGTGTAGGCAATAAGGGGGGGAGGGGGATGTATGCAGAGAACTTTAAAACAGTAACAGAATAAAGTCTATCTGCCTTTTATTCTCCCATGTGCTGGCAGTTCTAAACCCTGTCAGTGGCAAAATACTCCCCTCTGAAAGTCTTTTATTGGTTGATGTTCTAAACAATTATTCCAATTACTGTAATTTTTGTAATAAATAAAATAAGCTTCAAATTACCACTTTTACTGCATATTCATTAATAAACGTTGTGTTCTACAGGAAAGCTCACTCAGAATTCCCTGTTACACACAGGCCAGCCAAGCTCCAAGCACAGTTTCATCTGTCATTCCTAACCAGGCCGCCCCGTCTCCAGTCCCTGCAGCACAAATTCCCGCATTTAAACAGTGGATTCTAAATAAGCAAGGACAGCACAGTGATTGTAAAGACAAAGAAACAGAACTTGAGGGTTCTGTTTCAATTCTGCCACTCTGTGTGACAGCTTGGAGGTTTTATTTGTGAAATTAGAGCCAAGTAGGAGGTGTAATATTTTTGTTTGATAAATGCAAACTTTACTTCATTATGGAATGTATTCATTTCATTTCACAATCTTTACAGTGTAATCACTTAGAGGAGGGAAGTGTTAAAGAATGGTCCACCATGAGTCACATGTGCTCAGTACGCTGCTGGCTTGTGCAGCTCTGCAGAGGAGGACCAGGCAAGTTCCCTACCCTGGGGGACCTTGACGTCATGGGACGGGCAGGGAAAAGGGTCAGTCTCCCTCATAGAGGAATGGCCTGGGGACTTTTGCAGCCCAGCAGTAGTGCCCCCCCCCATCCCAGCTTTATGCACCTGTGGATGAAGTTCCCTAGTGTAGCCTACAGCCACCCCATTGCCCCAGGCCGGAGGCGTGGGGGATGGAATGGCTCCAGCTTAGCCCTGAGCAAGCTCTGATAAGGAGCAGAGGCCATAAGTGCCCCAACCTTAGCCAGGGAGAAGAGTCTGGAAGGTGTCTTGAAAACCGACAGGTGCCCTCCAGCCTAGGCCTGCATCTCCAAAATCTACCACTGTGTCCTAAGGATTATATTGAGCTGAAGATATTTGAGAATCAACAGATGCAGGAGGAGGCCTTTCTCTAAACTTCCCCTTATCTGCCTAAAAGCAGAGCCTCCCAAAAGAATTCACATGTCATAAATTCCCTCCTGGGAGTTTCACAACCAGAAAAGACGGACTCCAGTCACCTGAGACCCGGATAAGAATTCACCTGAACAGACCTTATCACAACACCTCTCACATCTCCCAGCTTTTCTCCTAAGGGCCCACTTATCTTTCCTAAAAGCTGTTTGTTTTCCCATAAATGCCCTTTCTCCTCTTTCCCTATTAAGATGGTATATAATATCTGATAAGGGGCTAATATCCAAAATATACAAAGAACTCATACAACCCAAAGCAAATGGAAAATACCAAACAGTCCAATTTAAAAATGGGCAGAAGAACTGAATAGACATTTTCCCAGAAAAGACATACAAATGGCCAAAAGGTACATGAGAAGGTGCTTGGACATCACTGATCTTCAGGGAAATGCAAATCCAAATCACAATGAGATATCACCTCACAGTTGTTAGAAGGGCTGTCATCAAAAAGACAAGAAATAACAAGTGGTGGTGAGGATGTGGAGGAAAGGGAGCCCCTGTACACTGTTCTTGGGAATGTAAATTGGTGGAAAACTGTCTAGAGATTCCTCACAAAATTAAAAGCAAAACTACCCTAAGATCCGGCAATTCCACTTCTTGGCATATATCCAAAGGAAATGAAAGTGAGATTTTTAAGAGATAGCTGTAGCCCCATGTTCACTACAGTGTTAGTCACAATAGCCAAGACATGGAAATAACCTAAGTGTCTATCAACAGATGAATGGATGAAGAAGATGTGGTATATGTGTATACACACCATGGAGTATAATTCAGCTATGAGACAAGAAAATCCTGCCATTTGTGACAGCAAGGACGGACCTCGAGGACATTATGCTTAAATGGAAGAGATGGCGAAAGGAAAATACTATACGATATCGCTTATGCGTGGAATCTAAAAAAGTTGCACTCATAGAAACAGAGTGGAGTGGTGGTTGCCAGGGCCTGGGAGGGTGGAGGAAATGGGCAGATGATGGTCAAAGCGTACAAACTTCCCTGTATAAGATGAATAAGTTATGGGGAGTCTACTGTAGAGCATGATGATTATAGTTAATAATGCTGTGTTACATACTGAAAAGTTGCTAGGAGAGTAGATCTTAAATATTCTCACCACAAAAAAAGAAATGGTAGTTGTGTGATGTAATGGAGGTGTTAGCTAATGCTGCGTGGTAATCATTTTCAATGTATGTGTATCAAATCAACACATTGTACACCTTAAACTTATACAGTGTTATGTCAATTATATCTCAATAAAGTCAGGAAACAAAATAAGATGGTATATAAGCCCCAATTTCTAACTGCTTCTTTGAGCCACATTTTCTGTGAGCTCCTTTGTGAATGAACTTTTACCTTTTCTTATGTTAACCTGTCTTTTGTTAGTTTAACTCACAGGTCCCCAGTCACTGAATCTAAATGGGCAGAGGAAAAGTTTGTCCTCCCCACCGTGATTATAATAAAAATAATACTAAAAATAAAAATATATTGAGTGTGTACTGTGTGCCAGCCCTACTATAAGGCTTTATATGTGTTATCTAATTTAATCTTCCTCCCAGTAACCTTTTGAGGTGAGTGCTGCTGTTAGTCCCACTTTATAAATGCAAAAATTGAGGTTAATCTGCCTAAGGCCCAGAGAATAAGTGGTGAAGTTGGGATTTGAACCTCGTCATACCCCGGGAGCTCAAGCCTATGAACGGGGGCTAAGCCACAGGTGCTGGGAGTCCCACTTCTGGCTCCGCCTCCACTGGCCTGTTTCCCTGTCTTCACAGCAGATTGGTAAGGTCTCTCCTAGCTCTGACAGTCCTCAATCACAAGACATGGGCTGTCAAGAAGGAGACCAGCTTGAGTGTGACCTGTCTACATGGTTAGCAGAGGGAATGTCATGCGACAGAAAAAAGCCACTGGCTGCAGAGGGAGGGCTTCTGGGCTGAGTGTTCCACCCATCTCTGCCACTGCCTTGCTGTGGACCTTTGGGCCAGTTGCTTGCTCTCTCTGAGTCTCAGTGCCTTCATCTCTCATCTACCTGATCCTCAGTCTAGAGGATCCAAGGAGAGGGTGTAAACTGTATAGAGTATACTCAAAATGTGGACTATATGACTTCATGAATTATGACTCCCAAGTTCCAGTGATATGGTGATCACAACATCTTATCAGCATCAACATATGAGGGCTGCCTAATCTGCATATCTATCAGACCTACAGCCAAATGTGAAGGGATTGCAGAACCAGCATATATTCGCTAAACCTGTCAAGAGCCACACCTAAAAGCTTAGTTAATTTGCACATAGCCAATCCAGTAAACAAATGAATGGCAGTGCCCTGAGGGGAACTGTGGTATGATAAAAATACTATGTATTATATATGATATTTATACTATAACATATAATATTATAGAATATATTTTATATGTGAAATAATATTCTATATATAATATACATGTAATATATCTCTAAATTATATATTTATTATTTAAATATATTTTTATATAAATGTACGTATAAATTTAAATATATCTATATATTTGTTTATTCCTGGCATAGAGCTCCTAAAACCCTTGTAATTTCCTGAGTGATAGGAATGTCTTTTATTATTCATAACAAGCTACTTTGACTTTACCTGAATTCAGGTTAATGCGGTGACTCAGTGTGGGGCCTCTAGATAATTTCAGGATGGGGACTGGTCACCAGAAAGACCAAATATGTGATTAGAAAATGGGAATTTTCCACTCCACCCACCTCATTCAACCTCCAGGAAGGGGAAGGGGCCCTGGTGATTGGATTATAAAAACTCTTACCCAGTGAGGTTCAGAGGACTTCCAAGTTGGTAAATACATCAAGGTGTGGCAGGGTGACAACCCTGGAGAGGGCATGGAAGCTCTCATCTCACCACCACCACCACCCCCCACCCCGCCCCACCCCACCCCATACCTTGCTCTATATGTCTCTTCCATTTGGTTTATTTGATCCTTTAAAATAAACCTTAGTTCTGTAGGTCATTCTAGCAAATTACTGAACTTGGGAGGGAGGAGTTGTGGAAACTCCTGAATTTGTAGTCAGCCCAGCAGAAGTATGGGTACCCCCAGACACCCCATTTGCAACTGGCATCTCAAGTAAGTTAATCTTATAGAACTAAGCCCTTCAACTTGTAGGATCTGACACTAACTCCAGGTAAATAGTGTCAGAATTGCATTAAATTGTTGGGCGCCCGGTTGGCATTGGAGAATTTGTTGTTGGTGGGGAAAAAACTCCATAGGAACCAATTACAAAAAGAGAGTTCCCCACTGCAGAGTATAAGGACCCAGAGCTTTCTTACCCCCTTGCTCTATTTATCAGCAATATACAAAAAAATTCTGAAATAAAAGGCAAATCTCTGGCAGGAGACTCTGCGTATTGCTGTGAAGAGCTTCCAATGAGATCTGATGTAGAATAACATTCTAGGCAGCCACCACTCTTGGTGAGAGAGCATCTGTAACAGCAAGTGGATCACCATAGGCATCCGCCTGGAGCTTAAGGTACTGTGGTCTTTCTACTCTTGCTCAAAGAAATGTGTAGGTGTGGTGTACATATTCATAGAGACTTTTATCTGAATAGATGGAATAATTCTATATGGGGATCTTTTATGTTGAATAATCCTATAATAAATACAAATAATTTGGTAATGCTGCCCGTCTTATCCTGGGTCCTCTGAAAAACGGAGCTTGATGCAAGGATTAAGATGCTAATACTTTATTTGGGAGGTGCAAGCCCAGGGTAGCAAGGGTGAAGAAAAGAGAAATAAGGCTGGGAAAGGTGGAATAAAGCAGATTGTTAGGGGAATCTGAGCAAGCACCCAAGATTTGTACCCCCAGATGCTATTCTGTTTGGATTCCAAAGTTACTTTGAAGCCAGTGGAATTAGTGTAATACATTCATGGCAGATTGACACAGTTTCTCCATCTGTGAAATGAGAGCGCTTGCTGAGGATGACCTTTCCCCTACAGGCCTCCTTACTCCAGTTCTGTTTCTCAGGGGGGAAAGGCCGCTGGGGGCCCAGCACAGCTCACTCACACCTCCATCCTCTGCTGCCTGTGACCACACCTGCGTGAGCCCTTCTCAAGTCGTAGCCCAGCCAAGGCCCAGTAGTTGAATTCACATTCCCCAGTACCACCTATGGTGTACCAGGGACCCAGAAGTGAATCAGACCCTGTCTTTACTATTTGATTGCCAATAGTAATAATAATAATAGCCACCCGTATTGCCATCTTTTATTGTAGCACCAGCTTTGTGTCTGGCATATAAACATAAACACACACACACACACACACACACACACTCACACACACACGCACTCATGCATCTTGTTTAATTCTGACCACAACCTTGAAGACATGCATCACGTTTCCATTTTACAGATGGAGAAACAGGGGCTTAGATGTGTTCTGGACCTTGCCCAAGAACACCAAAGTGTTAAAGAGGGCCCTGGGTTAGACTCAAAACACTATGGTTTGAATTTCTATGAGGAGGTCAGTTGAAGAACATGCTAGGAGGGATGCCCACTGTTCCTTAATCGTCAGGTTTTCTCAATATGCTATAAAGTAGTTTATAGCCAATGCACCACAATGCACTTCAGGCTAAGGTATCTGGGTGGCTTCCTGCCTGGTTATTTGTGTGTGCATGTGAGGGCTCACCTGGAACAGCAAGGCCCCCTTGCCCCTCCTCGGTGCAGCATAGCCTGAGAGCTCATGGGCTGAGCCTGGGCCCCCATGATGGGGCATCACCTGGACAGAGCTGTGGGGTCCTCTCATCCTTTGCCCTCACTTTGCGGCCCTCCTCCCTGGTGAGATGTCCCTCCAGCAGCTGCCCCCTAGGGCATACGGCCACTCCTGAAAAATTAAACCATAACACCCTTGTCTGAGGCTGATGTGGTGTGAAAAGTGCCCCTTCCACATTCTCATCATCAGGAAGTAGAGGCCTGGGACCCCATGGTCATTCTCCTTAAAGGAACAAGCAACCATTCCTGCTAAGTGGAAATATTTTTTTAAGCCAAGAAGCTGCTGCTCTAAATTTGCTAAAACTGAGTCAATATTTGGCTTCAATCCCCAGGACAAATATCAGTATAGAGAAAACTTTTACAGTTGTGGGTGCTCCATAGACCAATGAATGCAACCAATTATATGTTGTTCAGGTGGGCGGTGAATTGGATGTTTGAAAATGTTATCTTTCACTTGTTTAGAAGCAAAAGACACATTTTTATAAAGTTTTTACAAAAAGAGGAAAGTGGTACAATGCAAATATGAGACATGCAGGTCATTGATGATAAATGTTCCATAACAGGCTGTATTTTTGCTGTTGTTGAACAAGTTTTTGCCCAGTTGCAATGCCCTGTGAAGCTTCCCCCAAGGCGGTGGAGATTTCTTTCTGAAGAGGGGGGGTCTGCGAGTCTCCTTGGCCTCTCTTTGGCCCAGGATCCCCAGGTATCTCTTGACTTGAGGACAGAAGTTCCTGAGGGAGGACCCTGTAGGGCCATTCCTCTCTCACTTGGATGACACATACAGTCAGAACTGGTTTCATGGGTCTGAGACCAGGACAGTCCACAGGGCCCTGCACTCAGAAGGACACCTAGCTTGGTTAAATGCACTGAGATTGATCGGCATCTTGAAATTTTTCATAATTTTATCTTTGAATTTGTGTCTTGTAAAGAAAGTCCAGGGGGGTAATGGAGCCAGTGCCAGGGGCTTGGGGCTTCCTGCTCACAGCACTGTCCTACCTCCTGCTACCTTCCTGCCTCTTTAGACCGCATTCTTATCCTCTGGTACACCTGGCCTCACCTGGCCTTCTCCTCCTCTCTACCCTGCAACCACTGGCCACCTTTCTCTGGTCAGGCAGCAATATGGTGCATCCAGTGGGGTGGCTTGGCCAGGACAAGCCTCTTTCCCATTCCCATATGGGTGCCTCGCATAGCCCGGCTTGAAGGTTGGGACGTGGGTGGGGACTGTGGGCCTGTGGGAAGACAACATGCCTGACTCAACTTCCTGGAGCACGTGCCTGGTGGCTGATATGAGGGACAACCTGGTAGTCGGTGGATCCTATACGTGTGTGCCAAGTCTTGGGACTTGCCTACCCCGTCGCCCACCTGTGAGGGTCTGCACTTGTCCTGTGAGTATCCCCATGCTGGAAGGAGTGTGACATTAAATAAATAAAAAGAGCATTAGGATGGGTTGAGAGAGAAATCGCAGAAAGAAGGAAAACGCTTTAGCTTTTTCCCTGCTTTTCGAACAAGGGACCCTGCGATTGTTTCATTTTGCACTGAGCCTGGTGAATAACGTAGCTAATCCTGTATGCAGTGTTGTGCTGGAGCCAGCTCTCACCGGCTCCCAACTCCGTGTTCAGTGATGTCATGTTGGAAGCTTGAAAGCGGCCTGGTGATAATATTAACAAGACAGAAATCAGGCAAATGCTGCAAACCAGGACCTTTTTTCTTAGAGCTGGTTGTTAAACATTTACCAGCACACCACTGCACAGAGCACTCGATCACGTTGGAAACTTCTTACTCTTGTTATTATTATTGGCTAAACTGGGCAGGCCCAAGCTTCTACGGGGACAGTACAGAGCCAGGGAAGGAAGGCTAGGGAAAAAAACAACTTACTAAGTGCCCAGGCACTGACCCAAACCATTTCACCACCATTTCAGGTATGAAGAAACAAGCTCAGAGAGGTAATGGACTCACCCAAGACCACACAGCAGAACAGCTACTGAGTTCAAATTTGGGCCCAAGGTCCTAGCTCTTAGGAGAGGCTCTTTAGAGCCACCTGTCCCCTGTCCCCTGCACAGTGCCTAGCACAGGGTTATGAACTTCAAGACTAAACTGGGATGAGGGGCTCAGGAGGAAAAGGCAGGAGGGTTGAGGGGGAAGGACCCAGAAGTCCCAACCCTACACTTTTGTCTTCTTTCAGCATCCTCATGGCCTGAGGCAGAGGCCTAGACGAATGGGCAGCAGGACAGAATGTTCTGGCAGCCGCCGACTAGATCAGAGGCACAAATATTTGCTAAGCCCAGGGGCCTCCCAGACATGCTGGCAGGGTTCAGGGAAGCAAGTGTATGGAGCCTCTTCCTGTGGAGCCAGGGAATCCAGGAGAAGGAGAAGCCCCTCAAAGAGTCCTCCCTGACCCCATTTGCTTTGTCACTTTTGTATACAAGTCCCTCACACCCTCAAGTATGTAAAGTCCAATCACAAAGCACCTTCTCAGCCATGAGGGAGAGAGAGGGAGATGACCCCCATTTTATAGATGAGGAAACTGAGGCCCACAGAGGGAAGAGAACATGCCCAAGGGCTGGGAAATGGGAGAGCCTGAAGTGGAGGCAGGATGGGAAAACTTACCCCCAACACCGACATTCTCTATCCTGCATCTGGTCTGCTGCCCGCCCCTACTCAAGAACTGCCCTTGAACTTCACTGGCCTGGACTATTACTTGCTAGTCCCCAACTGACCCCCAGACCCTCCTCTCTGGCCAGACCTCCCACACCCTCGCTTCTTACAGCTCCCGAGGGCTGCTCTCTCCCCAGGGGAACCTCCCCTCTCTTCTTACTTCCCAGCTCAGGGAACACTTCCTATCTCACACCCTCCTCAAATCTTGACCCTCCTGCCTTACCTAGCTCGGACCCGGCCTCCAGTCCAGGAAGCCCTCCTGGACTGCTCCTGCTCACAGGGCTCATGTCCTCTCAGGAGTGGGAACATGAGGGGTCTGGGTCCTTCTCAGGAGTGGGAGTAAAACAGGGGTCTGGGGCCTAGTTGCAGTTCTGGCACCAACTCACTGGGTGATGTGGGGCTACCCTGTTCTCTCTGAGCCTCAGCTGCCTTATCTGGACTCAGCTTGCCTGCCTCACCAGGGAACTGAGAGCATGGGTGGGAAAACCTTGGCAGTGAGCACAGGTCACAGCTGCTGGAGTTCTCGTTGGCATCAGCAGTACCCCAACCTTGGGCTCCATCCAGACCCACTGTCATCCAGCCACACACTGTCTCGACTTCTGCCTCTCCTCTGCGGGTGGGAGGCCTGAGTCTGGCCTGAGAGCTCAGCTGGGCTGGGTGCTGGGCACACAGGCACTCCACTGGCCCCAGCGAGCCAGGCCTGGGAATGGGGCTGGGAGGGGCTGCAGCTAGAGAGTTTGGAGGCAACCTTGAGTCCCAGCCCCTAGGCAGTTCTGCCCTTCAGCCCTCCAGGGTGTTAGCAACTTTTCCCAATCAAGAGCAAACTCTATCTCCATGGCAGCAAAATTAGGAAGGGCCCCCGGGAAATACTGGAGTTTTATTTCCCCCGGAGGCCGACTTTTGGAAGGCCCACAGAAGCGCTTCCCACAATGCCTAGAATCAGAGACTGTCATGGCAATGCATCATATGGAAGAAGCCTGCTCCCCATCGTAGAGATGAGGAAACTTGACACCTAGAGAGATGCAGGGACTTGCTACCACTGCAGGGGAGACGCTAGTACGTTCAGGTAGACGGGCAGTCGTCTTGAAGTTGGCGTGGGCAGAGCAAGCTCCAGCTTTTTACTTAGTTTTAATGCTATTCTGAGTTGCTTTGGGGGCTCAGGCCCTTTCAGAGTCACACCTTTGGCACCGCCACTGCGTCGGGTCTTCAAACGTCTAAGACTGAAAGAAGACCAAAGACCTGGATCTCAGTTCCGAGGCTCCGGACCCTCGGAATCCCACAGAGGAGGGAGCCTCGCTCGCCCAGCAAGGGGTATGGGGGCCCCGCGGGGCGGGGCATGCCGGGGGCGGGGCCGAGGCAGCTATGGCTCCACCCCCGGTAAACTCCGGACTCAGGTCAACAAGTCTAGGCGACGCCTGGGGCTGCTCTTGCAAGCCGGGCGCCGAGTTACATCACGGTTCCCGGGAGCTTCCCACCCCGGCCGCCAGGTCCCCGCGGCCCTCGCTCGCCCGCCGCCTGTGTCCGACGAGCAGAGGGCCGGCGAGGAGCCTCTCTCCCCGGGCCCCCCAGGCCAGGAAGGCCTCCAGGTTTTCTCCGGAGGCCCCTGGGACTTCGTTGACACCGGTTCAGCTAGAGGGAAGGAACTATGCCGTGGCAGCACAAGAACTGCTCCCCAGTTTCCCCACCTGTGAAACCAGGGGGCTGCGTTAGGGTTCTGTGCCTCCCAGCTGGGGGAAGAAGAGGTGCGCCCTGAGCCCAGGGCGAGGGGCCAGTCCCGACCGAGCTGGCTGTGGCTTGGAGCCGGGCTTTCTACTTTAGCGGTGTAGTGGGTGTTCGCAAAGCCAGGTGTCCCAGAACGCAGACCCTCCCCTCCAAGGGGTCTGGGGGACCACTCAGCCGCGCAGAGCAAGGATGACTCTAGTATCCTAGCATCTCCCTCTCCCGACTTGCTGTGGGACACGGACCCTCTGGGTAACAGGAAGACCTGCCGGCCACCCTCACAGCGGGTTTGTGCCAGCGCTTTGGAAAAGGTATTGGGTTGCACAACCAGTGGGGGAGATTGCCGCTCAATATCGACAGCTTGCACCTCGGAGCCTGATCCGAGCAACAGGCTGCCTGAGGAGGCTGTGGGCCCCCGCCCCGGGCAGACTCTCAAGCAGAGTGTGGGCCAGAACAGGTCAAGGAGGCAGCAGAAGGGACGCTTGCCCGATCTCTAGGAGCTGCCCGGTCCCGGCACCCACCGATTTGGTGATTCTGCACCTGCGCTGTCCAATAAGGTAACCACTTGTGCCTGTTGAGCACTTGAAGTGTAGTTTGGGGACTCACTTGGAACCCCAGAGTTGGCATGAAGATCATTTTAAGCTGAAGATATTTGAGATTCAACAGATGCAGAAAAAAGCCTCCTGCGAGTTTCCCTTATCTGACGAAAAGCAGCAACTTCTGGGAAAACGAAGCTACCATAAATCCCCTCTCCAGGGGAGTTTCACGGCCCTGAAGAAGACGAGGGACCTTTCATACTTGTATATACAAATATTATCACAAACTTTCTTATGTTGGTTCTCCTAAAAACCCATTTATCATTCCTAGAGAAATCTATTATTTCCCCCATAGAAGCCATTATTTCCCCCCATTTTCCCTAAGTTAGGTTTGTAAACCTTTAACTTTAATCATTTAATGAGCCAGTTACTTCCTTTGTTGGCTCCTGTGTGCATACGAAATACCCTTTTTTCTCCTGTTAATCTGTCCTTTGTCAGTTTAATTCTCTGGCCTCTGCAGCTGAACCTGGGAGGGTAGAGGAAGATTCTTTCCCTCCCGTGCAGTGGCTAGTTGGCATGAATATGTGCAAGAAGTGTAAAATACCCACAGGATTTCAAAGATTTAGCTTGAAGTAAAAGAATGTAAAATATGTCATTAATAATTTCATATATTGATTACATATGAAACAATATTTTGGATAAGTTGGGTTAAGTTAAATATATTAAAATTTAATTCCACCTGTTTTCTTCTTTTTTTCGTGTCCACTGGAAAATTTTAAAAACACATATGGCTGGTATTATATTTCTATTGGATAGAACTACTAAATGTCAGGTGACCTTGTGTCTTGGGTTTACTTTTACCAGGCAACATCAACACGGCTTTATTAACTGAATGCTGTGTCAGGTCCTGAGCGGCTCCAGCGGGTTGGGTGGAGTGGGGGGTTGCCACAGAGGCACTGTGCCAGTTCTCCACAAGTTGCCAAGCCCCTCTTGGCTCCCAGCTCAGCCTGGCTGGGTCCTCCTGCAGTCCTGCCTCCCCTCCTCCACAGGACACTCAGGCCAGCAGAATGCTGGGCAGAGGATTCTGGAGCCTGACAGGGCTCTGGGAACTCAGGGAAGGAGCTCCACACAGGCCAAGGGTTCAGAAGACAGTGTGGCCAGTGGCCAGAAACCATGGCTGGCCCTTGAGAGCTGTTCCCATAGCCAGGACCACAGAGGAGCCTTTCAGCTGCCCAGTCCCAGGCTTCACTGCACAGCAGCACCTCCCGGCCATCTCTTAGTGGCAGCAAAGCCCTCTACAAGCCCTGCCAGTACCACCTGGCTGTGATGGAACAGGCTCCCCAGCTCTCTCCTCTGCCACCTCCCATTCCCCAGGCTCTGCTTGATTAAAAGATGTTCCTGATAATCACAGGACTGCAGGCTGGAGTCTGGGAAAGAAAGATATCCCAGACTCACATACACACACACACAAAACCCCACGCAACTTCTGCAGCTGGTATTTCTGATTAACAGTCCACACCTGGTAACTTGAGGGCTGTCCTAGTTGGTATGACCCAGGTTTAACCCATGCAGCTGATATGAATGTGACAGCTTTACCGGCGGTAAAGCTAACCAGACCTGTACATAGTTAAACAACCTTATCTAACATTCCTTTATCTTCTCCTATATAAACTTGCTCATAATAACAGTAGCTAACAGTCTTTCATGCTTATTGTGTGCCAGGCACCGTGCTGGTAGCTTACACATATTAATTCACTTAATTTGAATTCAATTAGATTTCAGGCACAACAACAACCCTATGACGTATGTGCTATTATTATCCATTGTTCACGGGTGAGGAAATCGAGGCACAGAGACGTTAAATCACCTTGCTCAAGGTCACACAGCTAGAAAGGGACAAAGCTTGGATTGAAACCAGGTAGTCTGGCTTTAGTGTTTGTGCTGCAAGTCACTTTATTACACAGCTTCTCCCAGGATACTGGAGGAATCTATTGTGTTTTGTTTTCCTTGACTGGTTCCTTTGCTAACCAGTTTATGATAAACCTGTAACACATGCTCACCATCTGTGAGCACCTGTCTGAGACTGACTTTCACAGATTAAAAATGATGAGGTAGAAAAGTGACCAAACTCATGGGGAAGAAGAAAAAAATCCCAGAGGAATAAATCTTCCTATCATTCTTTGTCCATTTCTCTATGTGGGTGGGCAAGAAAGCACTGTCTGAGAACGGGTGTAGCTTGTTAAAAGAGACACTGCAGCGGAAGGTTGTGAGGCCTGGGCTGATAGGTGCCCTTAGTTTAGCAAGCTGCCTGGGCGGGCTCAGAAATGGGGAGACATAGCTGGTTTGCTGGGGTGGGGTGCTAAATTGCCAGGAATGAGGATGGGAGAACAAGCATTTCAGACGGGGGTTGGGGGGGAATCCCTGGAAGATATCAGCAAGCTGCAACCTGAGTCGGGAGTGGCGGGACAGGAAACAGCTGATGGGTTTTAAGACAAGATGGCCACCGTTTCATTGTCTTAGCTGTGACGTTGCTCCTCTGCATTGTCCCGACCTTTGGTCAAAGCCTAACACCAACACTGCTTTGCGCCGGTGAGTGCTGAGGGGCTAAGGGCTGGAGAGGGTGTGGGGGTCCAGCGTGGGGAGGAGTGGGCTGAGGCCATGGGCGCAGGGCGAGCTGCTGGGTGGGAAGTCTGCCTGGAGAAACAGAAGCCACTCGGCCAGCCTCAGAGTTACTGGAGGGTCACTGAGTCCCTGCCAGTTGCAGGTTGGGCAATGCACAAGGATGTCCAGCCCCTGAAATCCAGCACATGCTCTGCTTCCCCGTCAGGCGCCCTGGCACAGGGCTCTGTCTGCACCGCGTGGTGCCTTTTCCCAGACCAGGTGGGCTGGCAGCAGCCCTGTGTGTGGAGCCTCTGCTGAAAGCTAAAGACTTGAGGCCCCTCGGACAGTAGCCGCTTGGGTCCTGCACATAGTACAGGCCCTGGACTACGGCTAGATCATCCTGAGTCAGAGAAATACCCGTAGGGCCTCATCCTGACTTCAGACTCAGCCTCCTGCCTCTTTCTGGGGCCACCCTAGGCCAACCTCCTCTGGGCAGCCTGCCTCTGCAAATGTGTCCAGCCTGTGGGACCTCAAAGACACAGAGATGGGGCCCACGATGGGAGCCCCGAGTGATACTCTATGAGCAATAGAGCATCTGAGTTTGCTAATCAGCGTTTGATTTGGTTTGGTTTGGTTTTGAAGAAGTTAGAGCAGACTCAAGGGTTTGTTTATTTATTTATCCATTCATTCCTATTGTTTATAATGAACCTGTACACCAGATACATTGATTTTCTAATTTAGTCTCACAACATACCATTAGGTGTTTTTATTCTTAAATTACAGATGAGGAAACTGAGAGGCAAAGAATAGCTGCGACCCAGCCCGTCTAGATGGTACAGGTCTTCCCGTTTGGTAGGGGTGGGGTGGTGGCAGCCCGGGCTTCAAGTGGGAGAGGGTGAGCCAGTGAGGGCTGTGCCAGTGCTTTTCATTTGCTTCCACCATAAAAAAGGAAGAAAAGTGTATGAGCCCCATTTCAGAGATGAGAAAACTGGCCAACCTTGTCCACTGACTGGCCTGAGGTCACAAAGCTCGGCTAGGGTGCAGCCAGGATGCAAACTTGCCTTTGCTAGTCTGGTGGAGGAACTCAGTGTAAACCCCAAAGCAGTGAGTTCAGGGACAGGGGCTGGGGATGGGGGAGGGTGGGGGGCGGAGGTGGGGGAGCAAAACCAGAGTCGGGGGCAGT
Source organism: Mesoplodon densirostris (assembly GCF_025265405.1). NCBI lineage: Eukaryota > Metazoa > Chordata > Mammalia > Artiodactyla > Ziphiidae > Mesoplodon > Mesoplodon densirostris. The sequence continues at coordinate 119,349,965 of NC_082664.1, read as the reverse complement.
GGGCGATTGAACACCCTCCCTGCAACACCTCCTTATTCTGGGCCAGAAAGGAGAGGCCAGGGGGGCTTTTAGGGCCCTGGGTGACTAGTGGGTCCTGGGGGCACACACAGAGGGCACGCATACCCTGGCATAACAGGCCTGGCAGGGTGCAGGACACAAAGAACAAGGGGGGAATTCCCTGGCGGTCCAGTAGGATTCCGCGCTTCCACTGCAGGGGGCACCGGTTCTGTCCCTGGTCGGGGAACTAAGATGCTAAGATCCTGCATGCCGTGAAGCACAGCCAAAAAACACCAAGGAGTGAGCCAATCAATGAATGAATGAATGGGGGAAAGAATGAATGAAAAGCCATGTTCTGAGGTGTGTCTGTCCGTGAGGGGTTGTGCTCCTGTGGGGTTGCAACATCTTCTCCTCCTGGTCCTCTGAGCTCCTTCCTGTGAGTCTGGCCTAGCTGGGAGAGCTCCATTCCAGGATCAGTGGCAGGAACACAGGGCTGGGAGTGCGGAACCACAGCTTGGGGTCTGCTTCTGGACCTGCTGCTTCCTGGTAGTGAGAGCTTGAGCAGGTCACTTCACCTGGGCTTCCGCCTCTGCAAGACTGGCCTACTAACCCGCAGCTCGGGAGACTTCTGTCCACTACAGTCTGCGAAGCTTCATGAACTGTGAGGCTCTGGACTGATGTTGTCCTCATTACGAGAAGAGTCAATAGTCCTGGACAGAGTCCACAGGCAGCCAGGTGGACAGGAGATTGGACAGGAAATGGGGAGGGGTAGAGGAGGGAATGTGTCCGGCTGAATGAGGGCTGGGGAGGGGGGCAGTGGACACCCCGGTGCAGGCCTGTACTGGGAGAGGGGGCTCTCTTGGTTGTCCCAGGCCAGTCCCCCACATGCACACGCACCTCCGGCTGCACAGCCCAGCTTGGTCCACTCCACCCCTCGGGTTCACCTCCCGGAAGCACTGAGCGTTGCTGAGCCCCAGCTCACGCTGGGTACCTCACATTCACAACCTCACTTAGTCTGCCTGATTGTCCCACAAGGTGGGTGACAATTATCCTAGTATTATACCTGCAGAAGCTGTGCTACAGGGAGATGAAGTGTCCTGCCTAAGGCTAAGAAGCAGCAGAGGCAGGATTTGAGCTGAGGACAGGGCACCCATCTCCCCCGGCCTCTCCAGCCCAGAGTGTGGGCCCCTGCCCTCCAGTCCCGTGGCCCCAGATGCACATTCTCAAGCTCAGGGAGGGCCCTCATTCTGCTCTGTGAGGCCTGTCTCGACTTGTCACGGGGTCGGGAGGCCAGCATCCTGGCAGAAGCCTATCAGGTCACGGTGACAGTCCTGGCTCCCCAGGGACTGGCTCCCAGCCACAGCCCTGGGGGGTGATTAGCACTCTACCTGCACTGATCTGGAGTCACGGAGTCAGCCAATCAGGGAGCCCCTCAAAGTCCACAGGGGTGCCTGGGACCGAAGGGGTTGCAGAAGTGGATGAGAGGTGGCCCTGGTTCTGGGCAGACCCTGACTGAGAAATAAAGAAGACTGATCATGGCTGTGGTCACGTGGGCCCCAGTGAGAGCCCCAGGCCTTTCACGTCCAAGCCAGATCCACTTCCTGGGTTCACCAGCTTCCCCTGATGCTTCCCTCAGCACCCCCTTCCCAGCTGAGAAGTACAGTCTCCACAGTTGGCTCCAAATGACGTCACAAACGCTTTGCCCTCAAGGCTTTATGCTGCCCCTTCTGGGGACAAACAGGGACCATGGTCACAGGCAGGGCTCAGGCTGACCAGAGGCTGAAACTTCTGCCCCCCACCGTCAGCACCCGTGGTGTGGGTCACAAGAAGCCCCCGTGGACTTGAGTTTGACACTCAGAAGATCATTGTGGGCAAGGAGGACCAGGCCAGAGGCAGCAGGTGCCCCTCATTGCCCACTGGAGGCAAGGAGCCATGGTTTCCGAGTCCCTTTCCCTTAATTGAACAAACCCACCTCAAGGCCTTTCGCCCTATTAGGATCGTCCTGCTGTGTTTCCTGGTTGCTGCCTCAGAACTGGGATAGGAATGGGGATAGAACTGGAACTGGGAGCCGGGATTGGGATGAAGATGGGCCAGGAGCTGGAGGCTTGAAAGCAGATGTTACTGGAAGGACTTGCCTGCCCGCTCCCCTCCAGCATGGAGCCTGTGGGGGGAGGAGGGACTGGGGAGGCCGTTTTATCTTTCTGACTTTTCCACCGTGACTCACAGAACTTCTCCTTTCTAGAGAAGGGAAGGTGGACCTCGACTTTCTCAGGGTCCCAAGGCCTTCTCAGGAACTGGCCTGAGAAAGGAGGGGGAACACAGGCTCCCGGAGTGCTTACTGCCTGCCAGGCCCAATCAAGTGCCTGAGAACACTGGCCACTTGAGCCTCACCATGAACTTGGGGCAGGATCATCATCCCACAGTCAAGGACCCTGTAGCTCAGAGAGGTGAAGGGCCCTGCCTGAGGTCCCACAGCCACGAGTGGCAAGTTGGGATTTGGGACTGGGTTAGTGGCTGGTGGCATTTTTTCACCAGAGCATCTTTAATAAGGTAATGCTTATCCCAGGGAAGGAGACACTTACAGGGACTTCTGGCACCAGAACGCTGAGGCAGCAATGGGACTTTTCTAGACTGAACCGGAGGAGACTCACTGCAGGGGCAGACCCTGCCCTGGCCAAGTGTCCTCCCCAGCTGCACCCTATTTGCCCTTCCTGCTGCTAGGGCTCCAGTCTCGTGGCTGACCACAGACCGATGTCAGCCCCAGGTTGCCCCGATCTGTGGGTTTTGGCTTGGGGTGAGGCTGACTTCCCGCCTGTCTGGTTCTCCTGCGCCGTTCACACTGGTTGCTTACCTGGGCCTGACATGCCCTCCCTCACACCCTCCCCCAAGCCTGAGCAGTACTTTGGGGGCACCCGCAGCCCTGTCAAGGCCTCTCTCCCTCCGCCAGTGTTTCTCTGACTCTGGGGAGGGAGACAAAAGCTGGCTTCCTGTGACGCTCACCTCTGTAGCACTGCTGCTCTGCCCCACACCCCACATCTTGTAATTCTCCCCGGAACCTGGGGGCTGTTACTATGACTGTTCCTCTGTTAAAGATGTGGAGGGCTTCCCTGGTGGCGCAGAGGTTAAGAATCCGCCTGCCAATGCAGGGGACACGGGTTCGAGCCCTGGTCCGGGAAGATCCCACATGCCGCGGAGCAACGAAGCCTGTGCACCACAACTACTGAGCCTGCGCTCTAGAGCCCGCGAGCCACAGCTACCAAAGCCTGCGTGCCACAACTACTGAAGCCCACGCGCCCTAGAGCCTGCGTGCTGCAACTATGGAAGCCCACGCGCCTAGAGCCCGGGCTCAGCAACAAGAGAAGCCACCGCAATGAGAAGCCCACGCACCGCAATGAAGAGTAACCCCCGCTCACCGCAACTAGAGAAAAGCCCGTGTGCAGCAACGAAGACCCAACACAGCCAAAAAAAAAAAAAGATGAGGAAATTGAGCTCAGGGGACATCTTGGCCTGCCCCTCACGCCAGAGCCCCTGCGCTGTGGCCTCACACACTCTGACAACCCCTCACATCTCTCCACTTCCTTTTGTCTCTTGCAGGAGGCCCTCTCTGACCCCACCAGTCACAGGCCATCCCACACCCCCCACACCCGACTCAGCTCCCTGATCTGACCCCAATCGGTTTTGCCTCCTTCCTTTGGGGACTTGGCTGTCCTCTCACGCTTCCCCTGCCCGTCACCCTGATATCCCTGCCAGCCAGGGGTCCCTGAATAAGCAGAGCTGCTGAGGAGGTATGTGTGGGTGCTGAGAAGGGTCCCAGCGATTGCGGGGAGAAGGCTTGTCCTGGGAGGGGCTCCTCTGCCTCCCATCCCCCTACTCCAACCCAGAGGGGTTTTTCAGTTGGCTCCGCTGCCCTGTGCTGGGAATACCACATCAGTGAATGCTGGGGCCACCTGTGGGTGCAGGGAGCCTGACAGGGGCCTTGCAGCCTGGCCCCTGGGCCTGCATGAACTTGCCCCAGCCCTGGGCCCTGAGGTCACGGAGACCTCCTCAAACCCCTTCCCAGGGGAGCTGTTCAAAGGCAGACAGGCCGATGAGGTGCTAATTACTGAGCTAATTGGAGCCGAGTCGGCTATAGATGGCCTGGTTGTAGGGACTGCACGAGGGGAGGGGGCTGCCCGCAGAGGGTGAGGAAGGAGGCCCGGGTTCAGAGCGGGCTGTGTTTGCTCAGGAATTGTTGATTTACTAGCACTGGCCAGCTGTCTTGCAACGTCCTGGTCTCCTCCACACCTCAGCCCTGGCCCTGGCTTTCTTGCCACCAGAAGACTTGTGCTCTGAGGCCACACTTGTTGGAAGGGTTCACTGAGCACTGGGGGGCAGAGTGCTGTGCTCCAGGGGAGACTGGAGGAGGAGGGAGGACACCCCTGTTCTGGGGTGGCAGATGTGGGGCTGGGGGCCCTTGAGGCTGCCTGTGAGAACAGCGGTGACATCACTGAGCTGGGTCATCCTGGCAGGGCCTGGGCTCATGCCATGCCAGCCCTGGCTCTTTCTGGACCTTGGCTTGGGCTCTGTCCCTCAAGAACAGGCCTGTGTGGCCTCCCGAGGGGAGGGATGGATTTGTGCTCTGTGATGATGGAGGCTCACAGATGGGGGATGAGATTGACCTCCAGCCAGAGGGCAGGCGAGTTAGTGTGGCCACCTTGATGCAACCAGAAAGGATTCCCCTCTTCACAGCCCACCTTTCTGGCACAGTCATTCTCAGCACCCTGGAGCAAGGGGGTCTTTGGTTTTCTAGGGCCAGACCCCAGGCCTCAGCAGGGCAGTATGTGACTGTCACTCACATCGGCCTAGGTGTCTCAGCGCCCTCCACATCTAGCCCCATTGGCTCCCGTGGCTCCTGACCACACTCTGCACTCTCTCTGGTCTCCAGGCCTTTGTCGAGGCTGTTCCCCCACCAAGCATACCCTCTCTGCTCCTTTCTGCCTAGTTAAGTCCTCCCCACTCTGCAGGCTCTGGTTCCATCTGCATCCCAGACTGCTCTGTGACCTTCTGCTTGATCTGCAGCCCCGGCTCCTCCACACCCCTCAGGGGGCCCAGGACCCCCAGACCAGGTAATCAGGAGACAAAGCTGGGAGGCTAAACACCTCCCACAGGTGAATGCCTGCCCCCACTCTCCTTCCTCTCAGGGTGCTCTCAGAACTCAATGAGATAATGGGTATGAACAGTCACTGGTAGTAATACAGGTTTAATAACATGATGATAATTGTTCCAATTTTCTGAGTCCCTACTTCTGAGCCAGGCATTGTGCTAGGTACTTTCCTTGAATATCTTCTCACAGCAACACTCTGGGGCTGGAGTTTCTATTATCTCCACTTGTCAATGAGGAATTGGAGGCTCAGAGAGGTCAAGCAACCCATCCAAAGTTACACAGCAACTAAGTGACAATCTGGGGACTCTCGAGTCCCTCCCCTCACAATGGGAGGGGGGTTGTTATTTTTTTGCCAACCTGTTTCCTTCCCCCTTTCCCCTCCCTCCCTGCCTGTTATCCTCTGCCTGGTGAGTTTGCATCATTACTAGGGCTCAGGGGTCCAATTAGGGGACCTCCCCAAAGGAGCTGACTGAGGCAATCCCTGCCCCAAGGGGGCCTCCCTGAGCCAAAAAAAAATTTTTTTTATTAATTTATTTTATTTATTTATTTTTGGCTGCATTGGGTCTTCGTTGTGGCGCATGGGCTTCTCATTGTGGTGGCTTCTCTTGTTGTGGAGCACAGGCTCTAGGCATGCGGGCTTCGGTAGTTGTGGCACGCAGGCTCAGTAGTTGTGGCTCGCGGGCTCTAGAACGCAGGCTCAGTAGGTTGTGGCGCATGGGCTTAGTTGCTCTGCGGCATGTGGGATCTTCCTGGACCAGGGGAGCCAAAGTTTTAATTAGCATTTTACAGGCTAAACACTGCCTAATGAGACAGGGGTTACCATCCCCTTCTACAGATGAGGCACCCCGAGGCTCAGACAGGCAATCAGCATGTCCAAGGTCACACAACCACTGAGAAGCAGAGCAGGATTTAGACACGAAGCCCAAGGCCTGTAACCTGGGAAACCATTCTCCTCATGGACCCCACCTCAGGCCACAGAGTGTTGGTCAGTAAGGCCACAGGGCTGCACCCCGGGTCCCTAAAGAGGGAAAAGTGCCCCTCTCTGCTCCCACTCAGCCTTCTCTCAACCTCCCAGAAACCTGAAGGCTCTGAGTGTGGGTGTTTGTGTGGAAGACCCTGGAGACCTCTTTCGTGGGGCAGGGCTATGGGTCTAAGCTGAGAGAATGATAAGGAGTTTCTGAGATTACAGATCTGAGGCACCACCCCCATCCCTCCCAGGCACATGAGACCTCCTGACCATGACCGGAGCTGGCCTGACTGCAAGGCTTCCCCGCTCAGCAGCAGCGGCTGTGCCAGCCCAAAGACAGAGCCGAGCCCTCGGATGCAGTTGCCTGGTAACCAGCCCTAAGTGATGGAAACCCCAGAGGGCCACTAACGTGGGGGCAGCGCTAACCACCTGGCCCAAACCCCACTGCCCCAGCCAGCCTTAGGAAGGCTTCAATGGGCACTCTACCCGGCCTGCCCACGGTAGGACAGGAGGGTGCTCCGGCACTGGGGGAGGGGGCCCAGGCAGGGCCAGGAGGAGCTGGGTTGGCAGCCTCCCAAGACCTTTGAACTGGGGAGCTGGGGGAAGGTAATTCCCTATGGAGGCCAAAGCCTGACCAAAGCGAGGCAGGCACTGGGCAGGAGTCAGGGTTGTGGGTACAGCTTGCCCAGGCCCAAACCACCATCCTGGAAACAGCTGGGCTGCTCTGCCCAGGGCCCAGAGGCCCGGGGGAGGGGATCCCCAGAGAATGGCCCTGGATGGGGAAGGAAAGGAGGTGATTAGGGAGGCTGGCAGGAGTCCAGGCTCAGGATGGGGGGAGCAGCCTCCTGTGACACCGAGGGGGAAATGCATGAGCCTCTCCCCTTCTCTCAGGGGCTCCTCCTCCTCTTCGCCTCACTCCCAGTCCCAGGCTGGGGGCCTCTGAGGAGGGGGCTGCAGGCGTGCAGGTGGAGCTCAGCCAGGTGTTTCTCCCTCCTGGGGGTGGGATGCGGAGGCAGCATCGGAACAAGAAGGAAGCCAGTGTTCAGACTGGACAGGCCTTCAGGAGACCTGCGTTCCAGGCCCGCCTGCCCCAGACCCTGGGCATGTGGCTGCCCCTCTCTGGGCCTCAGTTTCCCTATGTTGGCCAGCAGGATGCTGCTGGCCTCGGGTTTTCGGTTTTGGGTCCTGAGAGGCTGAGAGGGGAAATGCAGGTGCTTCAGGGAAGATTTTGGCAGCAGAGGCTCCTCTTAGGCTCTCACCTCTGGGCCCGGGGAGGTTTTTCTGCCTTTCTTCCCTTTCGGATGTGCACAGTCCCCCTTTGCCATGAACCCTTCACTTCACAACCACAGCCTGACTTAGCCTTGTGCTGGGCACTGGAGTCCCAGCGCTCAGGCAGACCCAGGCTAGTATGGGAGCCAGGCTTGCAATTAGGTAATGGAGATAAGTTCATGGCTAGCATGGAGATAAGTTCAGAATGCTATGAGGCCTCAGAAGAGGTGACCAGACTGAGCCTGGAGCTCTGGAAGGCTTCTTGGAGGAAGGGGTCTGAGCTGAGCCTTGAAGACCAACAGGAGTTAGCAAAGAAAGAGCTGGACAGGCAGCCACAGCTCAGGGAGAGCATATTCCAAAGCATGGAGGTGTGACCCGGCAAAAAACTTTGGCTCTGGGGGCTGCAGTGGCAAGCCAGGTGGGGAGGGTCAGTCAGGAGGCAGGCAGAAGCCAGAGTGGGAAACTGGATCCTGAAGGCACTGGGGAGCCATGGGAGACTCCAAGCTGGGGGCAGGGTCAGATGTGGGCATTAGAAAGACCTCTCTGGAGTCAGGGAGGGAATGTTTCCCACTGCTTCCAGCACCTAGCCAGACCCCCTACCCCACCCCACCTGCCAGTGGCTGGGCTCTGGCATAGCCAGAATGGGGGACCCTCCCCTGACTCAAGGCCCAGTACCTTATACCTCAGGCCTCTATCAGGCCACAGCAGCCCCGTCCCCACACCAGCAAACATCACACGAGAGTGTCATGGTCTATTTTATATCCGTCTCTCTCACTAGCCAGGGAAACAGTACCAGGGTCCCACTCACTGCCAGCATAAAGCCTGTGGGTCCTCAGTAGTTGGTGGAAGGAAGGAAGGGAAGGACAGTCAATCCACTCTGGCTGTTAATTAATCAGAGAGTCCTCCCTCTCCTGCAGTAAGGTCCCCAAATTATTGTGTGCGGGCTTTTTTTTCTAGCCAGAAGGCAGGCATGGTCTTCAGAGTGGTCGAGTGAAAAGTCTTCTCCCTTTCTTGGTCTTTGGGATCCCCCTCTGAGAGACTGATTTCCTCTGGAGGTGGGGTCGGGCTCCTCCAGGGTTGTGGGGGGGGGGTCCCCACTCCCTGCTCACCCAGGAAGAGTAGCAGGTTCCCCCCGCCCCTAACCTGGCCCTCCCTGCAGAAGGAAACCCTGGTTTTCCAGCACATCTTTGGGAAGTGGCTCACCACACGCTGATCAGATCCTATGAACCTGCCCCACCCCAGGTCCTATCCAACCCAGACCCCCTGAGATGCCCTGAGCCCAGGCTGACAGCCCCCGGTACAGGGGACCGCTCAGGCTCTGCTTGCTTGAGTGGCAGAGGCTTCCTGACCACCAGCTGTGCCTGAGCCTTCTCTCAGAAGGGTTTGGGGTCACATAGTCCTGGGCAGGGGGGAGAGTCCCAGCTCCTCCATTTCTTGGCTATGTGGGCAAGCCGCTTCCCCCTCCACCTCTAGAGCTACCACTGGTTGAGGACTTGCTATGAAAAACAAGCTGTGAACTCCTTGGATCTGCATGAGCCCTGTGACATTTTCTAATCATTCCCATTTGACTGATGAGCAAACTGAGAGGTTAAGGGGTTTGTCTAAAGTGACTCAGCTCAGTAGGTCACACCTCAGTTCACTTGTTTTTCACACCCCTGCCTCATATGTTTGTTGTAAGAATTAAATGAGATCATGTCTATCAAGCGATGGACGGCAGGGCCACGTTCAAGGCGGAGCTCCTTGCCTTCTTGCCTTGCCCACCCACCAGCACTGAGATATTCCTCTGCTGAGCAGGAGGAGGGAAGGGATGAGGAAGTAGAGAGGACAGAGAGTGCCCTAACAGCAATCCGGGGGCCTCCCTGAAGGAGGCAATGTCTATAGCTGGGTCTGAAAGGATTGGGGAGAGCATTGCTGTGTGTCTTGGGAAAAGGCACCACACTTCTCTGTTTCTCTGCCTGTAGGGTGGCTACCAGCATGACATCTCCCTCCCCTGGGGTGAGAAGGAGCTCCTCTGAGGAAGGAAATTTGTAAATAGCAGGGGTGGCCTCATTAGAGAGAATGGCATTGTTATTCATAGCCATGTGTAGGTAACAAGCAGAGGTTCAGGAAGCTGACCTTTTACCTAGCCTTCCCAGGGAGCCAGGAGGAGTAATCAGTGTCTGCCTGGGGTGGGGTGGAGGGGGAGAATCTTCCTGTGGAGCCTGTGGAGCCCTGGTGTGTGTGTTGGAGCGGGTGGTGAGTGTGAAACCTCCCTTCCAGGCTTCTCTATGCCACTGTTCGTTGTTAACACCAGCCAGGAAGCCCACATAAGGGCAGACTATTCCCTTCTCTGTTTTTGCTCACACTGTTCCTTCCAGCCACAGTACCATTCCTCCTCTCCAAGACCACAGCCTAATAAACACACGGGGTGCGGGGTGGGGGGGGCCGGGGCGGGGTTCCCAAAGCAGCCACCTTGTACTGATTACCTTCTTTTATCCAACAAAGGCTTGATAGGCACCTCTCCCCACAGGCTCTGCACATGACCTTGGGATAGAGAAGAAGAGGGCAAGGTCACGCCTTCAGGAGCTCATAGTCAGCTGATACTCTACAAACTTTTTATGGTTTACAAGCAATTTCCCACACTGATTTTGTTCATTCAACACTCACTGCAGTCTGTGAGGCAGGTTTCATGGTTCCTGTTTTGCAGGTAAGGAAACTGAGTCTCAGAAAGTTACAAAGTGGCTCCCAAGTCCCCTGCCCTGTGATATCTCTTTTGTAGTCCAAGGTGTCTAAGTGATGCCTAAAAGGAATGGAGAAGACAATGATTAAGTGAAGATACTTTGTGAAGTGGTCTCTGAATTAAGACACGACTCAATGGGGCTGCAGAATCTTTTTTTTTTTAATAAATAAATACATTTATTTATTTTTTTGACTGCATTGGGTCTTTGTTGCTGCGCACGGGCTTTCTCTAGTTGCAGCGAGTGGGGGCTACTCTTCGTTGCAGTGCATGGGCATCTCCTTGCAGTGGCTTCTTTTGTTGCAGAGCACGGGCTCTAGGCATGCAGGCTTCAGGAGTTGTGGCACGTGGGCTCAGTAGTCGTGGCTCACGGGCTCTAGAACACAGGCTCAGTAGTTGTGGCACACGGGCTTAGTTGCTCCGTGACATGTGGGATCTTCCGGGCCCAGGGCTCGAACCCGTGTCCCCTGAATTGGCAGGTGGATTCTTAACCACTGTGCCACCAGGGAAGTCCTGGGCTGAAGATTCTTAATTGGCCCCCTTGGGGTCTCACCAGGCTCATCCTAGCCTGGGTGGGCTCCGCTCAGGCTCAGAGAGATTGAAGGGAACACCCAGCCCGCTGAGCATACAACCCAAGAGTTCTGAGACTAGACCCTAAGAGCTGAGAACACTGCCCTCCACCCAGCCCCTAATTACAGGGCAGAGGCGCGGGAATGCGTGTCGTGGAGGGGAGGCCAGGTTGGTGAAGAGCAAAAGTGGGGAAGAACAGCCTGTGAGCTGAGGCTTGGCCATGACTCCTACTTGTCAGCACACAGATGCACTTTCCTGATCCCAGACTGCTGTGTGACTTTGGGAAAGCCCCGAACTTCTCTGAGTCTCTGCTTGCCAGCTCTCTCCAAACTCTATTTCTAAGAACCCTCCAGCTCTCAGTTAAGTGACACCCTCTCTGCTGCCCCCAGGTGACCTTCACTTCCTCTTCCTCCCTGCAGTGCCCAGCCCCTGCTGCTCTAGCTGCTTCCTTACTCTTGGAACCTGTGGCCTTATGCTTGCTCTGCCCTTTGACTCAGGCAGGCCTGACCTTTGGGATCTGAGCAAGTGGCCTGGGTGGTTTTGCCCCATGAACTTGCTCTGACCTTTGGCATGTTCACCTGTTCCCTCCCTCCACTGCACACACCTGTCCCCAGTCCTTGGGAAGCCCAGGAAATGTGAGGGACCAGGTTTTTCAGAGAAGGTAGCAGCACCAAGGGGCTTCTCATCCAACATCAGATGGCCCAGAGAGGGCAAATAGAGAAAGCCCTTCCACCACTCCAGCCCCTCTCTTGGTAACAGACCATTCCTGGCTGGGGATGCTCCACCCCATCCCACCTCCCAGGCTACACGTGCTCAGGCTTGTCTTACTGAGGGAGATTTGTCCTAAAGGTTCAGAGGCCACTTAACAAACCTCCCAGCATCCTCATTCCTGGCTCACTCCAGAGATGAGGAAATCACCCCTTCCTCAGACAGGTATGGTGCCCTAACAGGAGTTGAGATACATTTGTTTGGAATTTGCCCTCGCTGGCTGCACCGAGATGAGGGGACAGACTAAGGAGCCCTTCTCCAGCCTCCTAATGCAACTGTACTAGCCCAAGAGAGCCAGGTATTTTATTATATATATATATATATATATATATATATATATATATATATATATATATATATATATATATATATATGTTGGGGGTAGGAGTTTATTAATTTATTTATTTATTCATTTTTGCTGTGTTGGGTCTTCATTTCTGTGCGAGGGCTTTCTCTGGTTGTGGCAAGCGGGGGCCACTCTTCATCGCAGTGCGTGGGCCTCTCACTGTCGCGGCCTCTCTTGTTGCGGAGCACAGGTTCCAGACGCGCAGGCTCAGCAGTTGTGGCTCACGGGTCTAGCCACTCCGCGGCATGTGGGATCCTCCCAGCTCAGGGCTCGAACCCGTGTCCCCTGCATTAGCAGGCAGATTCTCAACCACTGCGCCACCAGGGAAGCCCTATTTTATATTTTTGAGAGCCAGATATTTTAATACAAACTCTTCTAAGCCTTACGACACAACCACTATGATATAATCCCAGTTTTACTAAAATAAGGAAACTAAAGATAATGAGGTCAAGTGGCAGGCGCGAGGCCGCATAGCTAGAAAGTGACAAAAATGATCTAAAGTGACTGAATGAAGGCGTGGGATGGGCGCGCCAGGCGATGGTTCGCAGAGTGCGGTGGGTACAGACTGTGCACAGCGCCCGCAGCCCGGTCCCCAGAGGGCTGGCAGAGGCAGGCCTTTCGCACCCCGGCGCTCAGGGGAGCGCAAGCTCCCAGAGGCGCGGCCGGGCTCTGCCCCAACCGCGCGGGCCGCCCCGCCCCCGCCCCGCCCCCAGCCCGCCCCGCCTGGGACCGCAGACGGCGCCCGGCGGCGGCGCGAAAGGCAGCGAGGAGGGTGGCTCCGGGCTCGGTGCTCACCGCGACTTCCCGTGCAGGGCCCGGCAGGACAAGGACCCGCGGCCTCGGCGGCGCTGGAGGATGCGGCCGCGGCCCCGGGCAGCAGCAGCGGGAACCCCGGTGCGCTGCAGGTAGGAGCTCGCCCACTCGGCGGGCGCGGAAACTTGGGCCGAGTTTGCGGGCGGCGCGTGGGGAAGGGGCGGGTGGCGCTGCCCCAGGGCGCCCCTGCCGGCCGGCCCGGGGATGGAGCGCTCTGGGCCTGGGCTGAGGTGGCGTGGCTCCTGGCTGCCGCGGACCCCCGGCTGGCGGGCTGCGGGGCAGGGGTAGCGCCGCTGCCCCAACTTTCCCCGGACTTTGAGGCCCCCGGGGCCTGGTAGCTCTCTGGAGCCCCGGCGGGGCCCCGGCGCCCGATCCTCCGGCGTGGGGCTGTAGAAGAGGAGCTCAGGCCAAGCCCTCGGGCCTCCCGCGGGGCCCGGCTCACGTGGACTGCCCGGGCGGAGATGAGGGGGCGGCGGGGGCTGGCCTGGGGGGCGTCTGGCACTGAGGCGCCGCGGGGCCCTGGACGCGCCCTACTGGGACGGGACGGCCCTGCGGTTTCCTCGCTACGGCTTGACTCACCCTCTGGCCGCAGCCCAGGCTGGCGGGATCGCCCCGAGGCGGTGGCTGCCCGGACTCTGCTGCCGGGCCGCCCCCTGCCCCCGCCGGCCTGCCCCCGCCCTCCCGCCAGTCTTTGGGTGTCGGTCCGTGGGGCTGGGTGCGCGGGGGCCCGAACGAGGGGAGAACGCAGTTCTGGAGGGGCGTGTGTGCAGATACGGGCCAGGCACATACTTGCAGGCACGGGTTTGCATGGGTGGCGGCGGCCTGTATATCGGCCTGCTGGGGTGCACGTGCGCCCCAGCGCCGCAGGGCAGGGCATGGGGACACCCGGAAGCCGCTGGGGTCGGGTGTGGCGGCAGCCCCAAAGCTAGGTCGGCTGAGGGCCCCAGGCACCGGAGTTATGGGCTAGGCAGGTAGGGGAAAGGGGGTGGAGCCGATCCCGCGACCCTTCCCCCACCACGAGAGCCTGGGCTGCCCCTAGATGCGGTTGTAGCGTGGGCAGGGCCCAGAGCCTCAGCTGGGGGAGGTGTGAGAACACGGGAAGAGGAGACGATTCAGCCCTCTCAGAGAGTCCAAGCGCTGGCCACAGCTGGGCAGGATCGCTCTCTTCTTCCTGGTCTTGCCCAGCGTCCATCCGGAGACCCCTTAGGCGTTGGAAGAGGGAATTGAGCCACGGAGCTGTTTGCTCCCCCTGCTGCGTAGGGCAGGGATGGCACAGCGGTGGTGGGCTCTTCTCCTGGGCGCTGCTTGAGGTTGGTCCTCCCAGCCCAGCCGCAACCTCAGCCAGCAAGCAGCTCGGTGGCCCAAAGGGTGATGTGACCCTGCCTCCTGGGGTCCCGCCCTTCTCCGAACAATTGCTTGCCTCTTGCTGCGTGTGTGTGAGGGAAGGAGGCACCTACATTTTGGCTACCGTTTAGAGTGGAGAGGGGCCTCGCTTGAGGGAGTGTGTAAAATATTGGGCTCTCCCCATCTCCTAAGAGCCGGAGGTAATGTTACCCCCATACCCTTCATAGTCCTCTGCTGGCTCCCTGGAGCCCCCATCTCTCCCCCAAAGACTCTTGGGGGTCCCAAGTGGCCTCATCTTTATTGGGCTAAGTCCCGGGGGGGTGTCTCAGGAAGTCTCCAGGGTCAAGGGCACGCAATGGGCAGAACCTAGGAGAGAAGGGCTCTTGGGGCCGGGGGTGGGTATGGAGAAGGCCCCCAAGGAGTGTATGGGGGAGGTGAGACTAGAGCTAGCACTTATTAACCCAGAGCTCCCCAAGGGCAGGGGGGCTCAGCACTCCCCAAACCATACAACCCCTTCTTGCAAAGTTGCTGTGCAGCAGGGTGGGGGCTTTCCCCTTGGGGTGCAGGGCCCTGTCATAGGGCGCTGCTATCGGTATTGTTGCTCTGATGCTCCTTCCTGCCTTCTCGGAGCATCCACTTCTCCAGGCTGGCCTGAGGTGTTGGATTCTGGCCCGGAGATGAGACAGCTTTCTTTCTGAGTCGTGTCTGGCTTCCTTGGTGCACTTAGGCTGGGATGAGGGTAGGCATTGGCCCCCATATTACCCTTGGCTTTTTCTGTCCTCAAAATTTGCTGGTCTCTGAGCATGTGGGTGTCGTTGGCCACCAGCCGGAAGGAAGACTGAGAGGGGGGGCTGGTCTTGGCTTGGTGATAGAAACTTGTGACACCTGTCCCTTGGCCTAATGATAGCAAGATTGAGCTGATTCATCCTTTCTAAGCCACCTGAGGGTTTCGGGGAACAGGGCACTGGGGGAGGTAGAAGCAGGTCAATGTGGTCCTAGTAGACTGGCCTCAGATGACCCCCTCCTGGGCCATTGGGTGCCTGCTGCCTTGAGGAAAGCCACACTTGACCTCTGAGCCTAGGTCCCAATCCTTGCTTGGCCTTGCTTGAGGACCTTAGTCTTTCTCTGGTACTCAGTTTTTCCATCAATACAATGGGGGTCGTTGCCAACTAGCACTTTGTGACCCCTGGAAGCTCCTTCCCTGCATATTCACATCCTCTCGCCTCCCCACCTGCTCCATGGTCCTATGCTGCCCCCATGTTCTTGGAATAGCTGCAGTTTAGGGGCTGGGATGGGCACAGGTTCTCCTCCCCTCCCCTTTTGGGAGCTTCCTGTTGGCGCCACAGCACCATCTGCTGGACAGCCTTTGCTCTACTCCTGGGGGTGGGTCTGGGGTGGGTCTAGGGTGCAGGGTGGGGCTTATACAAAGGGTTGCACTGGGGTACTGCCCTCTAAAACCAAGCCCAGTATCTGTCCTCCTGGGCCTAGGGACCTGGGTTCCAGGCCTGGCTCTGCTATTTTCGATGAGACTGGCAGGTCAGAAAGTGAGATCTAGAGTATCACAGGAAATCTGAATTTGTAGACAGTGCCTGATTCCACGTCTTGGCTGCTGTAGGCATCTAGAGATCACTATGGCATCTTGGAATAAGAGCTTGTAGTGAGAGGAAGCCTGCCTCTCCTCCCATCTCTTTCATCAGTGACTTTGGGATGAATGGATCTCCTCATCTGTAAATGGGTGGAGGTGTGGGCAGGAGGAGTAGCCAAGCGAAGCGATCATCAGACTGTTTTATACAAAGTCTGAAATTGTGGAAGGGGTCTTGGGAGTCATGTGGAGGAAAGCTGAACAGAAGGGGCTCCTGGAGTGGGGGCGGGGGTATGTTAGGGCTGCTGTACAAGAATTCATTAAACAAAGGGTTCTGCAGCTTACAAAATAAAGTTGGCTCATGCCTTCATTCATTCATCCATACAGTCTTTATTGAGCATTTACTAAGTGCCAAGTTCTTGGGCATGGCAATGAGCCAGTAAGAGCAACAGCCTTCTGTTGCTTGCCTGTAACCTGTTTTTCTGACAGCCCCTGCCTCTCCCTCTCTCTCCCAGGTCAGCAGTTGAGTAGCTGGGGCCCTGGAGGGCTTGAAGCCTTCACAGTGATGGCAGAGAAGCGGCCACTGGGGGCCCTGGGGCCTGTGATGTATGGCAAGCTGCCCCGCCTAGAGGCAGACTCTGGGCCCGGGCACAGCCTGCCCCCCTCTGCTGGTAACCAGGACCCCTGCAGCTACAAGGGTGCCTACTTCTCCTGCCCCATGGGGGGTCCTCCGAAGACAGGGTCTGAGCGGTTGGCATCCTGGACCCCATACCCACCCTTGTACCCCACCAGCATGGCAGGACCCCCACTTCGGGCAGACAACCTTCTGACCAGCTGCCTGCTCTACCGCCCACCCACAGAAAGCTCCGAGAAAGTACAGGAATCTGGCCCCGTTGAGCTCCTACCCTTCGGTCCCCAGGCTCACTCCTACCCAGGCCCACCACTGGCGGCACCCAAACCTGTCTACCGCAACCCTCTGTGTTATGGGCTCTCAACCTGCCTGGGGGAAGGGGCAGCAAAGAGGCCTCTGGATGTTGATTGGACGCTGGTGACTGGATCCCTGTTACCCCCCGCCGACCCATCTTGTTCTCTGCCCCCAGCTCCTGGCAAGGGCCAGTCCCTGGATGGCACCTTCTTGCGTGGGGTGCCAGCTGGGACATCTGGCAAAGACTCCTCGGTGAGCTTCTCCCCGTGCCAGGCATTCTTGGAGAAGTATCGGACCATCCACAGCACGGGCTTCCTGGCCTCCAAGTATGCAGGTCCTTACTCTGGGGACCCCAAGCAGGCATTGTCCGAGGGACCCCCCAGTCCTTGGACCCAGCTGGCCCAACCTCTGGGACCAGCCTGTCAGGATGCAGTGCCCACCCACTATCCGCTGCCCCATCCCGCACAGGCCCTCCCTTGCCCTCCAGCCTGTCGCCGCCCAGAGAAGCAGGGCAGCTATGGCTCAACGCTTCCACCACAGCCTCTGAGAGCCCACAAGGGGGCCGGGTACCCAGCTGGTGGGCTAAGCAGCCCGTACCTGAGGCAGCAAGCAGCTCAGACACCCTATATGCCCCCAGTGGGGTTGGATACTTATTCCTACCCCTCTGCCCCCCTCCCAGCACCCTCGCCAGACCTCAAGCTGGAGCCACCTCTTGCCCCACGCTGCCCAGTGGACTTTGCCCCCCAGACGCTGGGCTTTCCTTACGCCCGGGATGACCTCTCTCTCTATGGAGCATCCCCGGGGCTCGGAGGGACGCCACCTTCCCAGAACAGTGTGCAGGCTGTGCCACAGCCCGGTGCCTTCCAGCGGGCATGCCAGCCTCTGCCTGCCAGCCAACCATGCTTAGAGCCTGCAAGGCCTGCAGAGAAGCCAGTGCAGGAAGCTGAGGAGAAGATGTGGCTGCCCAGCTGCGGGAGAGAGCAGCTCCAGCCCCAGCTCGATGAGCACCCTGGGACACCCATCATTATTGGAGATAGTCCAGTTCCACGCACCCCACCGGCACTCCCACCCTGTGCCCAGGAGCGCCAGTCTCTTCCGCAGAACGAGGGCACACTGCCACCCAGCTCCCCACCCATGCCTATTATTGACAATGTCTTCAGCCTGGCCCCCTACCATGACTACCTGGACGTGCAGGCGCCTGAGGCCACAGCTGAGCCAGACCCGGCCCCAGCCCCCAGTGAGAGCCATGACAAAGACTGCAGGGGATCTCTGCCTGGCCAGGAAGCCCCCTCGAGTGTGCATGCCTCACTTAAGGAGGAGGTGGCACTGGACTTGAGCGTGAAGAAGACCGCGGCAGAGGCCCCCCCTACCAAGGTCCCTCATCCCGCAGGGCATGCCAAGCCCACCGCAGCTGTGGATGTGCCAGGCGTGGGAAACACAGTCTCCGACATGCCAGGTGTGGGAGACACAGTCTCAGATCGGCAAGTCCTGAAAAAGGTAGTCACAGAGGCACCAGACCTGCCTGGGGTGCCAGTGACCACAGAGGTGACCCCAAGGACCAACTTCCACAGCTCTGTGGCCTTCATGTTCCGAAAATTCAAGATCCTCCGGCCAGCACCCTTGCCTGCAACTGTGGTTCCAGCCGTGGTCCCAGCTGTGCCCACCTCAGCCCCTGCCCAGCCTGCACCCACCCCCACACCTGTGCCTGCTGGACTACAGATTCTCACCCAGCCCTTGCCTGTGGCCTGCTTCAACCTGGCGCTGCCCAGCCCTCCAGCTGTAGCCATGACCTCCCCCGCCTCGGCCCCTGCTCTGGCTCCATCGCCTGCACCGGCTCCGGCTCCACCTCCGGCTCCGGCTCCGGCTCCAGCTCCAGTTGTAGGTCCCGCTCCAGCTTCTACTCCCGCCACAGCAGACTCCCCAGAGCAACAGTTTGCAGGACTGCATGCCTCCCTGTGTGACGCCATCTCGGGCTCAGTGGCCCACTCCCCGCCGGAAAAACTGCGCGAGTGGCTTGAGATGTCTGGGCCTTGGGGCCGGGCGGCGTGGCAGGACTGCCAGGGTGTGCAGGGGCTGCTGAGCAAGCTGCTGTCCCAGCTGCAGAGCTTCGTGTGCACGCAGCAGTGCCCCTTCCCCCACGTGGTGCGGGCCGGGGCCATCTTCGTGCCCATCCACCTGGTGAAGGAGCGGCTCTTCCCGCGGCTGCCACCCGCTTCTGTGGACCATGTGCTGCTGGAGCATCGCGTGGAGCTGCGGCCCACCACGCTGTCGGAGGAGCGGGCCCTGCGGGAGCGCGCCCTGCACGGCTGCACGTCGCGCATGCTGAAGCTGCTGGCGCTGCGCCAGCTGCCCGATATCTACCCTGACCTGCTGGGCCTTCAGTGGCGAGACTGTGTACGCCGCCAGCTGGGTGAGCATGGGGCAGCCCCAGTAGCCACCGGAGCTGTGTGAGCGAGTGACAGGTGTGTGGGCTGTGTGAATGGTCACAGCCAGGGGCTGAGGGATTCCCGGGCTTCTGGAAAGAGCTCGTGCCTGGGGAGGGGGCTGGCCTTCCAGGGTAGGCTCTGTGGACACCCCTATCCCTCTTCACCCCCAGCATTAATGAACGCCTGCACAGCCTCCTTTGTAAGTCTCTGAACATGCCAACTGCTCTGTCCCCAGGAAAACTTGGCCTTCCCTGGCGCAGCACCTTCCCAGGTTCCCCCCTCATCCTCCGTTGTGCCTGTCTGAGGTCATCTCCCCCTGTGTCTGTCCCGCCCCGCCTCCCCTCTTCTGAGGTCAAGCCCCAAATACCTGACTGCATGCTGGGCTTCTGCACCTGGGGTCTCTTCAACCCTTAACTCCTCCCAAACCACTCTCCTGACCTTTCCCCTGAGCTCATTTCCCACCCCTGTCTTTCCTGTCTCAGTGAGCAGCACTGCACTCATCCAGCACCTCATATCCCAAACCTGGGAGGGGTCCCACCCTCCCTCCCTGAACACTTCTAAATGTGTAATTCCCCAGTCCTCCCAGATATTTACACACACAGAAATTGCCTGTAAGTCGGAGCATCATTTTGTGGTTTGCTTTTCCCTACCAAATAACCTGTGCACAGAGTTCCCCAATGTGCTGTCTTTGTGTCCGAGAGCATCTTCTGCATCAGTTCAGGTAGCTGGACCTTGCTCTCGGGAGTGGCTGTAGGTACCATCAGGATCATTCTTCAGCCGCGGCTTTGGTAATGGTGTCAAGTGGTGTCTGTCGTTGCCTGTCCTACTTCAGGACATCTGGCACTGAGGCCAGAGGCCCGCTCTGTAGTCCCCCTGCCTTACATCCTCTGGTTGTGTCTCCACAGAAACTCTTTCTTGTCCCCTCCCCATCCTGGCAGCCTTGCCCTGGGCATTTACCTGGTCCAGACTCCATATCGGGATGGAGAGGGGGCCTGAGGCAGTGAGGTGCTGATGTGGAGTTTGGGGTGTGGGTGATGAGCATTGCTGAGCACTTACAAAGTTGGGGCATTTGCCCTAATGGGGTGCAAAGAAAATGCAAGTACAAGCCTTCTATTCCCGGGTGAGAAAGAGTGAAGGTGGGTGTCATGCCTCACTCACAAGCCCCCCAGCCAGTCTTCTCTCTATACATTTGGGCTCTCTGAGGCCCAGAGAGGGACAGGTCCTCCGGACAGTGGGTCACAGGCACGTCACAGACCCCTCCTGTTCTGACCAAGCCTTCGAGAGTCTGGGGCCCAGCTTCCTACCACTGGCTGCATTTTGGTGCCCCCGTCCCCATTCCCTCCCGTATCCTTATGGGGCCACTCCTCAGTGGTGTCCTTAGACAGTGCTCCCCTGGCAGCCTCGCTTCCCAGTAGGTGTGCTCTTCGTCAGAAGCCGCCTCCCATTCCCTCCACCTCTTCCTCCACTCCCTCCCTCCAGGCACTGCTCTCTGGGCAGTCCCTGCCTGGCTCTTGTTCCGGTTCTGGGGGTGATGTGGCAGAAGAATGATGGCACCCTTATATGTGGCAGGGTCCTCTCCCTCTGTGCCTCAGTTTCCCCACCTGTTCAGTGAGCCTTTGGATCAGACCAATGGTTTCTGGCCTGTTGAGCCCCTTTCCTCTTGTCCTTGCACCCAAAGGGTTCCTGGGGGGGGGTGCCCTCATTAGATAGAGTGCTGGTATCACCTGGGGCGAAGCACACCCTTTTGGCTTGACGGGCATGACAGTCTGGCCAGTGTGCACATGCTGGGAAGGGTCATGATGTCTGTGACCCTGCCAGGGCCGCCCTGACCTGGGACAGTAGAGCCACTGGTCTAGATGGCTTTGGAGGCCTGGAGATGGGACTTGAGGGTGTTGGGGCTCTGCAGCCTGACGGTATGTTCATTTTCCAGGTGACTTTGACACTGAGGCTGGATCTGTGCCCTCCTCAGAGCCCACCGTGGCCAGAGAGGAGCCAGAGAGCCTAGACCTGGCTTGGAAGTTGTCTGCCCCCAAAGCCAAAAAGCCGGGGAGGAAGCCACCAACCCCTGGCCTGGAGAAAGCAGAGGCGACTGCTGGAGGAGGGTCCCGAGGTGCCTCACCCACCCCTGCTGCTGGTGCCAGCTTGCCCGGCCCCGCGATGAGGGCGCGCTTCCGCAGCCTGCTCGAATCCGCCTGGCTCAATGGCCTGGCTCTGCCCACTTGGGGCCACAAGGCCTCAGGACCTGACCGGACCGCGCCCCGCCCACAGTTGTTGGGCAGCCAGAGCCATCAGCTGTAGCCTTGGTCGCCTCTGCTGTTTGGAGATCTGGGGATCACTCTCTGTGCCCCGCTTCTGCCGGTCCAGCTGCTGAGGGCCAGGAGTGGGCATGGCCTTGGGGTTTCTCCAGCTCTTACCCTGCCCCCGCCCCCCACCCCAGGCTGGGCTGAGAGTCCCTGAACTTTTAACTTGAGGGCCTTTATCAGCAAGGACTACTTCCTATTTCTTCCTTAGAGAAAACGTGTGGGCTTTGGAGCCCGACAGACTTGGGCTTGAATCCTGGCTCCTGTTCCTTGCTGTGTAAACGGGCGGGCCACTTCCTCTCTTGCGCCCTCAGTTCCCCATTTGTAAGATAGGACAACACAGCCTACCTCACAGGGGTGTTGTGGGGTGATGCCTGACACACACCCATCACGGTTTGCTCTCTGCTTCCTGCCCAGGACAGGAGCCTAGATCTCAGCCAGGGCCTGGAATAGGAGGCTGAGGCCCGCAGAACCTTCCTCTAGAAAGTCTTGATGTGTCATAGGACTTGGTCATCTTAGAGTGGTATGTTGTCCAGTGTATATGGCTCACACACTTTCTAGAGTCATTTCCCAGGAAAGCCTAGGGCTACATACAGCCCCAGCATTTGGGGTTGGGCCCTAAGTCCTGAGTCTGGAGCTCCCTGAGGGAGCCTTCCCCTCCCATCCCCTACTACAGGGGGTGCAGGGATATAGCCTGGGCTGGCATCCTTGTCCTGGGCCTGCTGCTTTCACCCCTGGGAGACCCCGGCCTGTGCTGAATTGGCACCAGCGACTTCCCTGAGGTGCCGCCCCAACCTGGTGCATCTTCCCAGGAAAGTTGTGTGTTTGCCGGAAGCCAAGCAGCTGCAGGGACTCAGGGACTAAAAAGGGACAGGCTGAGTGACAGCTCAGTCCTGGGAGGTCTCCGAAGATGTCGACTAAGGACCTTGGCCCTCCCCAAGCCAGGGCCCCATCAGCCAGTCCTGCTGTGGGTTACCTTCTTGCAGAGTGCTGAACTGAGCCAGAGGCTGGCAAGCCGGGCCCTTGGCCTAGTTAAGGTCTGTAATAAGGCTGTGGGCCCTGGAGGCAGGCCATTAAACATAAAAGCATTTGGGTTGTGTTTGGACCTGGGGCCTGACTGTGTCTTGGGGGGAGGTCATAGATTTCATATGTCATCGCCAGGTGATGTCATCGCTAGCCCTTCACTCAGAGGCTGCAGCTCTCCCTGCTCCCAGCCCAGAAGATGCTGAGGCCGACGAGCACGCTGTGCCCACTAGCTCTGGCCACATGGGCCCTCACCACATGCCCACGGGGCAGCCATTTCCCTGCTCAGGCAAAGCCTCTCCCTCCTGAGACCCATGTGGGTCCTGGTGGTTGCTGGTAGGTAGCCCACTGCCCAGTGAGAAATGCTGGTCACCAGACCCTATTGTGTGCCTCTCTGCCAGGACCAAGGATGTGCCTGCCATGGGCTAGGTAAAACAGAGCTGTCCCCATCTCTCCACTGAGGGATGGCCCCTCCTACACCTTAGCTGGGCTTAGGTTCCCTCCAGACACCCTGCCTCTGCTGGCATGTATTCCTACAGAGGTTTGACCTCAGGGCTGCTGAGGTTGCTTCCTCGTTGTGGTTTCCCACTCAGTCTGGGCAGAGCCAGTCAGGGCTGGTCACACCTACCAGCTTCTATCCTAATATTTGTGGGTCTTCACTGAGCTCAGCTACACTATTTGTGTAGACCCATTGCCCCCAGTACTCTATCCACACAGGC
Organism: Mesoplodon densirostris; assembly: GCF_025265405.1. NCBI lineage: Eukaryota > Metazoa > Chordata > Mammalia > Artiodactyla > Ziphiidae > Mesoplodon > Mesoplodon densirostris. The sequence continues at coordinate 119,327,057 of NC_082664.1, read as the reverse complement.
CTTTGGAGTCCCCTGGCCTGGGAAGGGGACAGGTCAGGAGATAGGTAACTCCAACACATGTGGTGACTGCAGTGCAGAACCTGGGGGAAGGGTGCCACGGAAGCTCAGAGGGGACCTGGCCTAACCGGGGTGTGAGGAGGCGTCCTTGGGTCCCAGAAGAGGTGCTGCCTGAAGTGGGCCTTGGAGCCAAGTAGGAAGATGTGGGTAAATGAGTGCCAAGTGCTTCCTGAGTCAGGTGGACAGCATGTGCAGGGTCCCAGAGGAAATAGGTGTGGCTGGAGTGCAGGAACAAGATGGGAGGAGGCGGGGCCCGGAAACAAGGCTCAAATCCAGCCTGCTCCTACCACGTCAACTCTGTCTTGCAACCTGAAGAGCTGGGGTGTGGTTCGTGTTTACAGAAAGCTGAAGTGTTGGAGACTTTGAATCACTCCAGGCTACTAGCGTAGGTCGGGAGAGACAGGATTGCAACGTAGGTGAGGTCACTCTGAACCCCTAGGCCCTGGGCTTCTGCACCCTGCCCGGCTACCAGGGCCTTGCTGGATTTGGCTCCGGTTCTTTCCTTCTTTATTTTCTTTTCCTTCCTTCCTTCTTTCGTCTGCCCTCTTCCCTCCTTTCCTGCCTGCCTTGTACACCTACTGTGTCCCTGTCACGTGCCAGGCATGCGTCTTGCACACAATTACCTGGCAGGATCTGAGGCCTCGAGAGTCCGTCTGGGGCCCTAGAAGACCGTAATGGTGCAGAGGCTGGATGAGAGCAGTGCAGAGCTGGAGCTGGTGTGGGGAGGTGGCTGCCTCCCTTGGGATAACTGTGTCCTGGGAGCCCAGTCTGAGGGGAGAGACCTGGCCCTGGCCTGAGGGGTCTGTTAAGGGAGGAGATACGACAGCATCCTAGGGAGCCCAGCCTAAGGTGGTGGGGACGGGAACAGAACTCTGCCCCAGGACTCTTGTCAGGGAGGCAGGCTACCACCCCTCACAGTTTTTCACAAAGCCTGTTCCGTTCTTTGGTGGGGATATTGGTGGCTAAGAGCTGAGGGCAAGGAAGGGGGGGATAGGGTGTGGAGCTGAGTGTGCTGGGTGCCCCCCAGCCCTCAAGGAAACTGCAGTGGGGCCCACTCTGCTTCGGTTCTGACCCCACCGTTCCCTGTAACCGGCTAAGGCTCCTGGGCTGGGCTGCGCCCAGGCAGAGCTTTTCAGACAATCACCTGGGAAATGGTTTCCCGGGCCCTATTGAGAAGGGTCTTGGGCAGAGCCCAGGAACCTGGGTTGTTTGTTTTTTTTTTCCTCTCTCGGTACGCCGGCCTCTCACTGTTGTGGCCTCTCCCATTGCTGAGCACAGGCTCCAGACGCGCAGGCTCAGCGGCCCATGGCTCACGGGCCCAGCCACTCCACGGCAAGTGGGATCTTCCCGGACTGGGGCACAAACCCGTGTCCCCTGCATTGGCATGCGGAATCTCAACCACTGCGCCACCAGGGAAGCCCCAGGAACCTGGGTTTTAATTGAAGGTGATGCTGAGTCAGGTGTTCCAGTAACACGGACTACTACTCCCTCTAAGTTACAGATGGGGAAACTGGTACAGGAACTTGCTGATGGTCACATCAAGTCGGGGCCTGTGTTAACACCTAGAGCCAGTCCTGAGGGTTCTGGGCCAGCGGGGATCCCAGGAACCTTTGTACCTGGCTCCGCTCCGCTCCGCCCCCTGTTGGCCTGGCCCAGACCTGCCCTGGCTGGGCTTCTCTCCCCACCCAGGTGGGCTTGCTAGACATCACGTACACCTCTTGACCTAAGTTAATAAAAGGAGGAGGGCGCTCAGGTGAGCCTCCAGCTTGAGTGAGGCCCTGCCCCCTGGCTGCCCCACCTGGCTTCCCAGCCCAGTACAAAAGGCTGAGGGGGCCCAACCAGCTAGTTTTGCTGCCAGGAGCAAGCTTGCGAAGAGGTGAGTGAGGGGGAAGCTCTGTCTCGAGCGGGTGTCGTGGGGAGGAGGAGAGCGAGGCTATGCATGGGTTGAGGGGTACGAGGATACCCCCCTCCCCTCGGTAACCTCCACGGCTTCCTCCCTGGCTTGTCACTGAGGGGGTTGGAGTGACCGGGCTGCTCTCCCTCCGCCCCTTGCAGGGGAAATGGAGTAAGGCCCAACTCCCACCTGACCGAATGTGCCTCTTCGGACCTCCCAGGCCCCTCTGGAAGTGGGAGTGGTGCCTCCAGCCCTGCCTGCTGCCCCTTAGGCCCGGCCCCAGCTGAAGAAGCCTGGGGAGGGCGTGGGTGTGAGGAAGGCCGCAGGGGCGCTCCGGCCGGTGAGCGCTGGGCTCTGCTCTGGCTGTTGTCCTCTGTGCTCTCGGGACCTCTTCTCGGGCAGCGCCCCCAGCCCCCGGCCCAGGGGGTGCCGCAGCCCAATCTAATGCAGCCCTTCCAGGCCCCAGGGCAGGGGAGGTGCTGCAGAGCCCCTCCTCTGGCTCCCCTGGCTGGACTGAGGCAGGCAGATGGGGGGCTCCTTGGGTACACTGCTGCCTCCTTGGGGACCCCAACTCTGGGCGTCCTAGCTGCTGCCCACCCAGAGGCTTGTATGTCCATCGATGGAGCTATCCACCCCACCTGACACCCCCTCCGCCCCTCCCCAGCCTCAGCCTGAACTGGTCACTGCCTCCTGCACCGCTGCCTCTGTCCTCTAGGGACCCCACCCCCAGGCCCCTGTGCCTTCTCAGGGCAGCGAGAACCTGGGCTCCTGGGAGTGATGTTCTGAGCCCCTGTGCTCCTTGGAAGGACCTCAAGAGGCCTCTCCAATGATTACTAGGCCTGGCAGGGGGGGTCCCTTGCTCCTTTCTCCACCAGCCACCAGATAAAATCATCTACAAGCCCCTCTCCTTCTCAGGTGGGGATGGTGAGCCCGGGCGGTCTTCTCTCCTCCCCATAGTTCACAGCCTGCGATTCCAACCGTGGCAGCTGTTTGTCCTCAGACCCTACCAACCTCCCTTCCCCAAGCCCCACTGTCGGAGGGACTGGGGCTTTGGCTTGGGGCCTCACGGCAGAGAAGCTAGGGGCTTCCGCCAGCCTCTTGCCTGCTGAGGCCTTGGCCCTTCCTTCTGAAGTGTCCTCAGTGAGGCCTGGGCTCCCATCCACTGTGAGTGGGCAAGAGACCCTGCTCGGGGAGGCCTGGGTGCCCCGGCAGTCCTGGGCCCTGCCTGCCTTTCTGCAAAGCTTGGCGCCTCCTCAGTGTGGGAGAGCCAGGGTAGCCCTGACCAGCCTTCCCTGCCATCCCTCAGCTTGCCACCTGTTGGTCCTGAGGACACACGGATGCCAGCTTCCTGGGGCATCTTCCCCAGCCCTGTCCACCACCACCCTGGTAAAGCCAAGCCTAGCAGGTGGCATGAGTCCCAGCTACTAAACCAGGTCCCCACCAGATCTGCCTGATGCTTCCCCAACACTGCCTTCCAGCCCAGTGTGCATCCCAGGCCCCCAGCTTCTGGTACCCCAGCCCTTGCCAGTTGTCCAGCTTGGAGCCTCTCCGGACCTGGTGCTGCTCCATCTGGAGGTAGCTCAGACCCCTCTCCTGGTCGTGGGCACCTCTGACCCCAGCCCCTGGCATCCCGGGCTCTTCCAGCGTTCCTCAGGACTGGTGGGGTTGTTGCCGACTGTGTTCTTGGCCTCCTTAATCAGTAAAAATGGATCAGAGGCCAGAAAAGAAGTTCAGGCAAGGCTTTATTCGGGACCCTGCTGCAGCAGGGGGGAGCGAGAACAAGTGACAAGTAACAGGTTCCATTGCTTGCTCGCTAGCTGAGGTGGGGTGAGCCAGTTCCTTATGTGGGGCTGTGTCCAGGGGTCGGGACGGAGAGGTGGCTCAGGTGGTGTGCCCACCCCTTAGGTGGTGGTGTGTGCAGGGGGCATGCTGAGTACCCTGCTTTTGCTCCCAACCCCCTGCTTTTGCTCCCAACCCCCTGCTTTTGCTCCCAACCCCCTGCTTTTGCTCCCAACCCCCTGCTTTTGCTCCAGGCACTTCAGAAGGGGCAGTTGGGCTTTTTGGTCTCTTTGTATCTCGTTGTCCAGAATTTGCCCCAACTGCGCATGCACGCAGTTATTTTTAGTCCCTTATAATGATACTTTGTATTTTCTTGCTGGAGGAGGCTTGTGTCCAGGTGCAAGCCTGTCTCAGGGAGACCTCGCCCTGCTCAGCTGATGCCACGTTCTGTCCACCAGGCTTGCTTTCCATGCGGCACCAGCAGGTAGACCCTTTCTCTTGTGGCCCCAAGGCCCACCTCCCTGATATGGGCCCTCCAGCTGGGCCCACCCTGCAGAGGAGATGCCTGAGGTTTCTACAATACTTCCTCTCGTGCTGGTCTTCCTCCCAGGGACCCTTCTGGAGCCTGGTGCCACCGACTTCAGTGGGGCAGAGCCCAGTCCCCCTTCTCCCTTACCCATTGGCTCTGTGGCCACCAAGACCTCTGACTGCTGGGGGACCCACACCAGGGCCCCAGACCCACGGCCCCCTTCTTTTTGACTGCTGGCCCACCCAGAGCCTGGACACCTGAGCCTCTGGGCAGAGAGGTGTAATGACCCCCAGGACGTTCCTCTCAAGCAGAGAGCCTACTTGGCACCAGGCCCTGGCTCTCTGGGCTGAACTGGGCAGCGGGAGTGTCTCTGAGGACATCTGTGCAGAGTTGCTCAGTCCTGAGGAACCAGCTCTCACAGCTTCTGCTGTGTTCCTATCCAGTATCCACTGGGGGGACGCAGCTCTCCTCCCACCTTGGCTGCTGGGACCCCCAGCTCGACTCACTCAGGGGTCCTGGAGACTACCACAGGAAGCCACAGCCAGCTGGGAGGAGTGCCTAGTGTTTCTGCACCCCTTTTTATGGTGCCCACTTGGGCGGGAGGGGGTGGGGACTTTGGGGGGACTACAGGTCCCCTCTGGTCAGCTTATGAGTCTAACCGGAGGATGGGACTGCCCCTGTCACAGAGGTAGGTCTGAGTGGCCCAGGCCCAGTCCTTCCCTCAAGCAGAGTCCCTCTGTCTTTCCAGCTGGCCAGCAGGCCCCAAACCCCAGTAATGGCTGGGTGGCCTATGTCCCATCCCACTCTGTCTCTTGCCCCTGAGGGGAGTCTGGCTCCAGTCCCGGCCTGGCACTTGGATACCTTTGAGTGGGAGGCCACAGCTGGCAGGTTGTTCCAGCACGGCCTGCCCGTGCCCAAGGCAGGTACTGTGTCGGAAGCCCCAGGCCTGGCCTCCAAGGCTCCCATGCCCCTCTCCACTTCTGTCTCATGCACGTCACCTATGCACTGCTTCTCCCTCACCCCCGGCTCAGCCTGGAAATCATACTGACAGTAAGAATAGTGCCACCCAAGTTATGGCTGAGCCTGCTTAGAGGGTGGCTGGAAAAGGGCCTGAGGCAGGATGTCTGGGAGGTCCTCTCTGCTTATCTTTCTTTCTCCTAGGCCCTCAAAGAAGGCAGTTTTCTCCGTATCTCCTACCATGCCCCAAGCACACACAATGCTGCCCCTGGCCTCTCCCTCCCTAGAATGTACCCATGTGGGACTGACGCTTTGTTTTGTCCTAGGTTCCACGTGAGAGGCAATGATCCCTCCTTTCCTCAGCAAAGGGGGCCAACTATAGAACCGCTCAGGGACATTGCGTCTCTTATCTACCAGGCCCTCATTGGAGACGTGGCCACCTTGGTAGGCCTGGGCCTGGCCTTGGAGTAACCAGGAGGTCATGCTCTCCTTCTAGGATACAGCCCCCATGGTTCCCATAGGCTCTTCTCCATCTGAGCAATGGCCTGGTGGGCAGCTGCCCCTTCTCCCCTGCAGGGCACCTTGGGGTGGGGGGAAAGGGTGAGGCAAGAGATCTGGTCCTCTCTCACCCACCTGAGGCTGCTTGGAGGCAGAGTGCCCATCCCTGCCCACCTCCCACTCCTGGTGCAGCGGGGGCTGAGCCCCTTCCCCGCTCTCTGGCAGGTGCTGATTCAAGGTTCCCAGTGAGTGTCGCTGGGGTGGGTGGGGGCGTGGCTCACAGCATCTCCCTGCCCTTCAGACCCTGGAGAACCACTGGCCCAATGTTTCCTGCACTGCCACCTCCCAAATCCTGGGGCTGCACGCCCTGTCCTCTGGGTGAGCGTAAGAAAGCAGCAGAGTTCCCACCTCTCAGGTGCAGATGCTAGCACCGCCCTGCTGTGGGCATGTGGTCCTCAAGAACGCAGGCTCTGGAGCCCTGTGGCTGTGACCTTGGGCAAGTCACTTAACTCCTCTGCCTCCCTCTCCTCGGCTGCGAGATGGGGATAATAGCACCTATTCACAGGTGCTTGATGAGTGTTCGGTTTCTGGAATGAACTGAGTTCTGGAGGAGGCAGCAGGCGGAGTGGTCACGGCCGCGCTGCATGGTCATCTCTGAGCCTCTGCTTATTCAGCTGGAGAATGGGACTGCACAGTTCCAGAGCTGCTGAGAATTAAATTCCGTGTAACGGTGGGCTGTGGGAAGTGTCCCGCAGGCCCCATCTGGCCCATGGAGAAGACTTGCTTAGGAAAGACTCGTCTGCGTGAGGGTTTGCTCGTTTGCCAGGCCCCTCCGCCATCCTGTAGACCCTGGTGATGTCTGTCCAGGCTGGTGTCCGCATGGCTGGCTCACCTGCCAGGTAGACCCTTCCTCTTTATGTGTTGCAGGTACTATCACTTCACCTCCAGAGAGACCATGCTAGGTCCCCACGTGTGGGTTCCCTTCCCTGTACCTTCTCCTTCAAACCCACAGAGGTCACTGGGTGTGTCTGAACTGTATCTTCATGCAAGGCCTCACGTGATGCTCCACAGCCTGGCTTGTGGAGGGCCAGGTGACCAAAGCCGGAAGAGAAGAGGGGCTCTGCGTTCACTGGCCAGCCTTGGCCCTCAGGCTCTTTCCTGCTTATCCCACCCCCTTCTCTCCTGTATCACCTACAGGGACTCTCATGGTAAGGGGGGCAGCTTGGGAGAACAAGGCTGGCATAACCCTCCCTCCCTAAGAAAAACACTAGCAGGGATGTTTTAGGCATCCTGACGGTTGGGGGAGCATCTTGCAGGGCCGCCTCCTAGTCCCTGGCCTGTCCTGGCCCTTGAGTCAGAAGTCGTGGAGAGAGGGGGCTGACCCAAGATAGGTGCAGATACCAGGCTAGTTTCCGGGTACCAAGGGGTAGAGGCTTGGGGGGCAGGGGCCCTTCAGGGGTATGAATGAAAGCTTAAGTATTCCAGAAGTGCAGAGGAATCGGCCGCCAGCTACAGTCAACCTCTGCATGGTGACCTTCCTGTTGACCCTCTCTGGCATCTTGGTGCTGGCTGCTATCTTTGGCCAGGTAAGCCCATGGTCTGGGCCCTGGGCTCCTGGGTCCCCTCACCGGGCCTGCCGGCTCTTCTGTAGGTCGAGGGAGCCTTTGGGGTAAGACTACACTTGAGTCTCCTTCCCTTCTAGGTCATGGTTTCAAAGACCACCGCCCTGTGCTACCAAATCTCTCACGTCCCAGCGGGCCCAGGAGTCGCTGGAGCTTTGCGGGCCGAGGCCTTCACCTCCCTGGCTGTCGTCCAGGAAAGCTGCCTCCCCCTCCAAAGCCCCACCCTCCACCCCTGAGAGGCTGTCAGCTCAGCTTCCGTCCTAGACCTTCCCCAGCCGGGTGGTCTGTTCTCTGAGCCCGGCTTGCCCCGTGGCGCCAACCTTCCCTGGCACACAGCCAGGCCTCACCTCGGCCACCAGCACCCCAAGGCCTTTGGTCTGAGGGTGGCCGGCCCTAAGGCGGAGGTGGGGCTGGGACCAGGCCTTGCCCCCAAGAGTCCCCATTCCCACCCTTGACCCTGTCAGTCTTCTGCCCCCACCTCCTCCTCCTGTGGGCTCTGCTCTGAACCTCTCTTGTGTCCTCAGGTTGGATGACTGCCTAGAAACAAAAGCAGTCTTTTGTACCAGCTTCTGATTGCACCGTGTCATTTAATTTTCCATACCCCAAAAGGACCGGAGTTCGGCTTGAGACCAATGATACCTCCAGCCCCACCACCGTGTCAGGCCAGGTGTAGGGCGCCAGCTCTGTTCCCCTGCCCTCATCTTCTTCAGGCCTTCATCTTATCCTGTTCCACCCCCCAGGGCCGAACCTGAGTATGACGATGGTATCGAGTAGTTCCCCAGACCTTCCGGGAGGAGGGGGGTGCCGCCGTGGTTAGAGCACGCCTGGTGTCCCTGGTGTGGGTGGTGAGGCGCTGTCGCCCCCAACCTGCCTCTGTCGCGGCCCTGGGAGTCTAGTCCTTGGATGAGCTAGGAGGGAAGAAGCCCTCCTTGCTGTGTGACCTCAGGTGGTGCCTTGCTGCTCTGGCTCTCGTTGTCAGGGTTGAGGTGCTGACTGTGGAAGGCTGGGGGCGGGGCCGGGAGGAGGAGAGGTTTGGGGTGCGGTTTCAGTGGGGAGCAGCAGCGGGAAGGGGTGCCTGGGGGGTGGGGAAAGGACAAAAGCCAGGAGTCAGGAACAACAGTGTACCCAGAATGGTGCTACCTGCCCTCCCCCACGTCCTCCTGGCTTTGGGGTCAAAGGGGACACTGAGTTGGGGCACGTGTCCCCACTTGGGCGTGGAGGAGTCGCTGCCTGGTCCTCCGGTGGTAGAGGCAAGCTCCCCTCCCCAGGTATCCTTCCCTGCTCCAGCTCTCCTGGCCACGTGGGGCCCTAAGTTCTGTCTCTGACCACCCACCCTCTGCAGCATTTCTGGGGCTAAGTGGAGCGCATTTAGAGGGTTCCGCTTGACCACCCCGGGTTCACCCCCCCATGACAGAGGGGGTGAGCTTTTGGGGCACAGTGACTGTACCACCCAGGCTCTGTCAACACCCACTGGGAAATGTTTGCACGAGGACTTGGTGGCTGGGAGGCCGACCCCATCCAGAGGAAACGTCCCGGGGGGGCAGGGAGAACTGACCTCTATACCTGGACACTCCGAAGAAGGCCTTCCGCGTCAGCACCTGGGACGGGAAGGGTGGGGTCAGGCCAAGCTCCCTGGCTGGAAGCCCCTCAGTTCCTGGGGTGGGGAGTGACCCCTCAGCTTGACTCAGAGGGTCAAGGGCCCAGCCTGTCTCCCGGGAAAAGACCCTGGCCCAGTCAGACACTCACCAGGACGAGGGTGAGTGCAACAAGCAGAAGCCCCAGGATGATGAGCGCCACAGCATAGCTGGGGGTGGGGGTGCAAAGCTGACCTGAGGCTTCAGAACAAAGTGGGCAGATGATGGCTGGGTGGGTCCCCATTCTTCCAGACCACAGACCCCTGAGAAGGCAAAGCCAGCCCTGCAGAGAAGTCCCAGGCGAGGGGTCCTGGCCCAGAAGGTGCTACAGGAATAGAGCTCTAGAGCTGGGGCCACCTTGGAGGGCTCCCGGGAAGAGGAGGAGCCGGGCCTGGACCCTAAAGAGCAGCCAGCTGGGGGCTAGTCCAGGAAGAAGGGAGGGCAGGAGGGGGAAGCAGGCCTCAGAATCAGGGCAAAGCAGGGGCAGCAAGGCAACGAGCCTGAGGGAGGATGCAAATCGGATGACACAGAAACATAGAGAGGGAAGCCGGGAGAGAGGCACTGACCGAGGTCTGGGCTGACCGTCTCCACGGAGAGGCCCTCAGCTTTCTGCAGGGCATGCAGACCCCAGAGCACGCAGTCCTGCACGAGGGCTCGGGCTGGCGCGGCCCTGAAGAAGGTGGCACCCACCCTGGCACCTGTCAGTGGGTTGGGCCCGGCAGGAGGATCATCACCAGTGTCAAGGAAGCTAGACAGCCTGGGGGTCTCAGGAAGGCCATTTCTCTGAGCCACTGGCCCCACCCTTAGAGTTCAGCCCTGGGCCCCAGGTCACCCAGAGCCACCACAGCCTTACTGGAACTTCTCCACCACCGCCTGGCCGAAGTTCTGCAGAGGCCTGAGGACGGTGGTCAGCTGGGGAGCAGAGAGGATGAAGAGGGTCACAGCTGTACTGCAGCCTTGTTGGGTTCCCACACATGAAGCCTCCAGCCTCCTGCTCCTCCCTTCTCTCCCCCCGCCCCCACTTCACCCATCTCATCAGCATCCCCCGAAGTTTCTGGGACTTAGGGCTGCTTTTGTCCCGTAAGGCCTTGGTGAAAGGTTGGTCCAGGATCTGCGGCCACAATTCATACTGCACCAGCTCTGCTTTCTCCGCTAGAGGGGCGGAGAGGTGGGTGGGCATCAGCCTAAGCCCCCTCTCCCGGGAGCCCTGGAGGATCCCAGGAGAGAACCAAGCCCTGCCCCAGGGCTGCTCACCCCAACCTCTATGCTCTCAGCCAGCAGTCAGCCACATCCAGTCTGAGGCTCAATCCAGCCTCGCTGCCTGTTTACCTAAAGCCCATGAGCTAAGAATAGTTTTTACATTTTTAAATAGTTGAAAAACATCAAAAGGATAGTGTTTTGTGGCACATCAAAGTTATGTGATATACAAGTTTCTGTATCCATCAAGTTGTATTGGCACACAGCCATGCCCATCTGTCTACATATTGTCTGGGGCTGTAAGGGAGCAGTCGAGTAGCTGTGACAGATACGATGACCCACAGAGCTTATCTATCCAGCTCCCCATCGAAATGAAATTCTGTCCATTCTCCAGAGGAGAAACATTGAGACCCAGAGAGATTAAGAGGCTGCTGGCCAGAGACACACAGGGATCCCAGCCTTGACTCACCATGGGCCATGATGCTGGATTTCTGGACAGCAGGATCCATTATGTTCTGGGCCAGGTGATTGGCCAAGCCTGGGAGGTGGGTACCGATGGGGGTCTGGAACTTGTATTCGATGTGAACGCCCACCCAGTTGTCTGCATTACTAGGGCGAGTATAAGAGGGGAGCGCAGGGGTTACAGGCTCCGCCAGCACATGTTTCCAGAAGCAGGTATCCACCCTCCCACCCCAGCACACCCTCAGGCACTAGGGCTCCCTACCTCCTAGGCAGAGCTTTATAGGGCCAGCTGGAGCTATCTGGGACAAAGCCCTCCCCTGGTGGCCCCCAGCCCATGGCTCCCATGGCCTGGCTCGGAGTCATGCGCCCCTCTGCCCCAGGGTGGCCCCCAGGAGAGGAGCAGGGCAGGCTGGGCAGCAGGGGAAGAGCCCAACCCACCTGAAGAGGAGCAGGGGGGTCTTCCTGGGATGCGCTGTATAGAATCCTGACACCACGGGTGTGACCTGTGGGGAGTCCTGGAGGTCAGGGCAGGCCTGGGGACTGTCACTCCTGAGACCCAGTGTGGGATGGGGTGGGGGCAGGGCTGGGGTGAGGCAACTGAGCGTCTCCTTAAACATTGCGTCCTGGGTGTCTCACTTCCTCACCCTAGTGCTGGCCCTGGATAGGGGTGTCTGGTTACAGAGCCTGACCATATGTCCCCTGGGACAGAGCTGTCACCTCCCTCAGGCAACCTCCCCACCCCCGGGCGGGGCGTCACCCCTCAAACGGGGGCGCATCGGGCAGGGCTGTGTGCCCTCCATGCCTGCCTCCCCCCACAGGGCCGTGGCTGGGTGCCGCCCCACGCCTAACCCCCAAGCCACGGAGGCCTGCAGTCAAGGAAGGCAAAGTGGGTGTTCCAGGCTTCGGAGGGAGGGCAAGAGGCCACCTCACCTGTCGGAGGGTCGTCTTTTCCAGCAGGACAAAGGGGGCAGAGCCAGGCAGGAGGAGCGGGGGCTGGAAGGGCCTCATGGCCGTGAGATGGATGCTGATGGTCTCCAGGGCCAGGTCGGTCAGGTTGGACCCTGCAGAGCCATGGCTGGGACTTCAGGAGGCCCCAGAAGCCTCCTGATCCACCATGCGCTGCCTCATGGCCAGGGCAGGAGCTGGGCCCCTCTAGGGAGCACCCCCAGCCGTCTGTGGGCAGGCAAGGAGGCACTGAGGTAGGGGGTTGGGGGGGGGCGGGCGGAGACTCACCATCAGAGGCGAGGCTGCTCTCATCCAGGGACAGGTTCCCCAACATCTTCCCTGCGGCCTTCACTTTGCGGTACAGAGTCCAGAGGACTTCACGGGCAGAGGGGCCCGGGGCGAGGCCCCCAAACACAAGGGAGGCATTCACGCTGCAGAGTCAGGCCTGGGGACAGAGACACATCCTTACCAGGGGTCCAGTGGGGGCAGGGAGGGCCCTGGGGGCTGGATGAGGACCTGGCTGGTGCACAAGTAGGCCAGTGTCCCAAGGAAGGGGAACCCACCGGGGGAGCCATGGACGAAGTCCCTGGGTGACAGCTCCCCCCTGGGTCTCAGCTGCCTCCTCGCTAAACCGCGGGTCATGATTCCTTTGCTGGCGGGTTGTGTGATGACTAATGGTGCAGCCAGCAGAGCACAAAGCAGGTGCTCGGGAAAGCAGGTTCCCTTGGACACCCCAACAAACTGGCTCTAATGGGAACACTGGGAATCCCGCCCAGGGAGACGGCCGCTGTGAGCAATCAGGAAGTCAACCTGAGCCAGACTGAGAAAAACATCTTTGGTGGCATCACAGGAGCAGGGCGTCTGGAGAGAGGGAGGTGAGCTCACGATTCACATGTGATGATTTGGACCTTCTCAACCTTTTTTATGAGATTGCAGGGCTGGCATCTGCTGGCAAATCTGGCTTTAGGTCCCCCCAGCATCCCCAGGGGCTCAGAACCAGAAAGGGGATTTGCATCTGTTTACATGTCATTTATGGGCTCCTGGCCCCAGGGAAGTCCTCTGCCTTTCCCACCACATTCAGGCAATGCCTGGCACCCTTGCCCAAGTTCTGCAGCTGGAATTGGGGCTCAGAGCAGGCAGGAGGTCACCTGAGGTCACGCAGCCAGGGGCAGAACCAGATGTGGGCCTCCTGCCCGCCCGCTCAGGGCTTTTCCTGGCCCCTAAGGTGCTTCTGGCCTTGGTGGGGCTGGGCACGGCGGGGCAGCCTGGGCGAGTGCTCTTGTGGCCTGAGAGGACACAGACCGGCTGGCAGGCAGGTGGTGGACCCTGAAAGGCTCACTCACTTACCTAAAGAGCAGGACACCGACACCCTCAAAGCTGGAGAAGGCCTCGTGATAGATGGACTGGAGCTGAGGACAGACAGAGGCATTTGAGGGTCATCGTGGCCCCCCACTTCTCCACAGCATCAGCCCACCCTCGTCCACTCTCATTATCTCTGGTCTGGCCCCTGCAATGGCCCCACTGGCCACCTGGACTGCCGGGGGCCACCCAAGACTTCCCTGCATGGCCACCAGGGACCACCTGCCGATCACCCTCTACTGAGAACCGCAGGGCGCCTCCCGCTGTCCAGCAAACACACAGCCTTCCCAGGCCTTTCTTTCTCTGTAGTATTATTGAAAATCACTCTCCAATCCAATTGTCCTGTATCCCTACAGCTGCCACCCTGCCATCACACCTGGACGACAGCCCCTCCTCCTAATTCTCCCCCTCCCACCCTGGGTTTCATGTCTTCTCCATGCAGCCCCTCTCACCCGTGGCCCTGGGCCTCAGCCTCTGCCCACCTTTTCACCTCAGGGTCCTCACACACGCTGTTCCCTCTGTCTAGAAAGCCCCTCCCCATTTTATCTGGCTGCCTTCTCTCCATCCCAGTTAAAATTCCCCTTTCTCAGAAAGGTGTTCTCGGACTTCCCTGGTGGCACAGTAGTTAAGAATCCGCCTGCCAATGCAGGGGACATGGGTTCAAGCCCTGGTCTGGGAAGGTCCTACATGCCACGGAGCAACTAAGCCCGTGTGCTACAACTACTGAGCCCGTGCTCTAGAGCCCACAAGCCACAACTACTGAGCCCGCGTGCCACAACTACTGAAGCCCATGCGCCAAGAGCCCATGCTCTACAATAAGAGAAGCCACCGCAGTGAGAAGCCCGTGCCCCACAACGAAGAGCAGCCCCCACTTGCCGCAACTAGAGAAAGCCCGCGCACAGCAACGAAGACCCAATGCAGCTAATAAATAAATAAATAAATAAATAAATAAATTTATACAAAAAAAAAAAAAAGAAAGAAAGGTGTTCTCTGGGCAACCCCCTAACCCTGGCAATCTAAATCAGTCTTCTGTTTATCCCGTAACAGCTCCCCACCCTCCTGGGAGAGCGCTCTCTCCACACCCACTCTCTGCAAGGGTCTCTGCCTGGCTCTCCCTTCCTGCTGGAGCCACTCACGGGACAGGGTCAGTTTTCTACCTTTTGGGCTCCCACCTTGCACCCCACATGCTCCTCCCCACACCGAGGAGAGGCACAGGGTGAGTTTCATTGACTCCACACTTCCAGAGCCCCTGTGGGCACCCAGCCCTGTGCCCGGCTGCCCTCAGGGAGCTGAGGTCTGTGGAGAGCCACAGGTTGGGGTGGGATGGTGTGGGAAAGGCAGCTCACAGAGGGAGGGATGCTGATTCTGCAGGGCAGGGGGTCTGAGTCACCAGGGGAGGCCTCTCCAAGGAGGCAGCCTTCGCCAGGCAGCAAGGGCAGCGGAGGGCACGAGGTGGCCCAGGGTGGAGGAACAGCCCATGCCAAAGCACAGAGGTGGGACGGGCCTGGGTGCTCAGAGGTAAGTGGGATAGGGGGTGGGCTGGGGTCAGCACGCCTGAGCAGATGGAGGAAGAAGCCTGCACCTGATGTCGGATGTTTTCACTCAGCAGCTGGTGCTCCAGGGAGGCAGGGTTCCCAAGCGCCGCTGAGAAGGCTTCACTGGTGATCCTGAAGGTCACAGAGTGAGTCACGCGACTGGGTCCTGGGGAGGGGGAGCCTGAGTCCTGCAATGAGACAGCCTGGCCAGGGTGAGGCAGGAAAGACGACTGGGAGGAGGTGGCGCCTCCAGGGACACTCGGGCAGCTGGCGGGAAGGCCAGAGGCACATCCGAGGGGGAGGGTGGTCAAGGGGGCTGGGTTGGCAGGGACCACCGGCCCAGGCTGGACTGTCCGCTAAAGAGCAGCCATTCCTGTAACCACCAGAGGTGGCAGGGCCGGTGGGACGCTGGAAACACTGAAGATAAGGCCTGAGGTTGTAGGTGGGAGCTCAGATGCAGAAGCATCCGGAGAGGTTCTGGCTCCGGTGGTGAAGGGGGAAACTGGGGCCAGGACTGGTGATGGTGATGTCAGTGCAGGTGATGGGGGTGAGGGTGGGGACGACAGTGGCAGTGATGCTGATGACGACTGCGAAGTGGGTACCACTGAGGGCAACGGCAACATTGAAGGACCACTGGGCGCTGGGCCCAGACTGGACGCCAGACCACTTCTGGGTGAGCCTGAGCCCACGGTGAGTGCTGTGGAGGCCGTGTCCAGCCCTGACCACACTGTTGCTACAGGGAGAAGAGGCTCTGTGGCAGCCAACGTGTTACTGATCGATGTAGACGCAAGTGGGCCCTGGGGTGCTGAGGACATGGCCTTCTCTGGGGCCTTTGGAGCCAATGTCAGAAGTGGGGTGGTCCCTGGCCTGAAGTTGCTGGCCCCTGATGCAGGTGGCACCCAAGCATTGGGGTTGAAGGTGTGCCTGCCCACGGACCAGGCCAGAGGTTGTGGAGAAGCCTGCAATGGTGGCGTGGCAGCTATCTCTGGAGACCCAGTGACCAAGATCTCCTCTCCAGGTGCAGCCACGTAGGACACTGGCTGGGACTCAGGGGCCCTGTGGGCTGCAGGCTCAGCTACTGCTGATGGAGCTGGTCTGGGTGTGGCCCTGCCCGAGACCCCACTGGTTCCCAAAGGGGCAGGCTGGTCCGAGTGGAGAGGCAAGTCCAGGAGCGAGCCTAGAAGAGCCTGCTGGTCCCCAGGTGCCTCTGGAAAAAGGGCTCCTGCCTTCCTGCCAGGAGCCTCCCCTGGCCTCTTAGCTGAGGGGAAGACTCCAGCGAGGACTGTCATCAAGGAGTTTAATGATGGGAGGAGGATCTTCTTGCTGTCCCCTTGCAAATCACATGTGCCAGAAGCCAAGGGAGACGGACCCAGGTCTTTGTGAGGAGGAAGAATGGACAGGGCGGAAGCCGAGACCACCAGGACAGCTGCAAAACAGGAGAGGCCTGTTTTGCCAGCCGCTCGGTGGGGTGGGATTGGCCCACAGCCTCTTAGATGCCTGCCCTCCCTGCCTCCTCCCTCCTTTAGGGCGCCTGAGGAGACCCAAACCCTGGCCCCGGCTCTGCCCCAAACCACTGGGCTACCTCTGGAGAAACTTCCTTTCTCTGGCCCTAGCTCACCAGAGACAGGGGAACTCTGCCCTGCCACCAGAAAGGGGGACAGTGAGGGTAAAGGGGCATACCTCAAGGATCCCTCTCTTCTCTCCCATCCCAGCTCCACTCCATGGCAGGACCCCTCCTCAAAGGAGTCTTTTCTGGTGAGACCCAGGCTGCTTGAGGATGCTGGGAAGTGCTGTTTAACCTCCAGCAAGGAAACAAGGCATTGTTTCCATATTCCATTCCCAGAACACAGGATGCTTCTTGAGGGCTGAAGGTGGGTGGGGGGATAGGGAGGGGACCCATCTCTGAAAGCTGTAATACCACACCTGGCTACAAGCCCCTTGGGGGCCAGCCCCATGCCAGGTTCCCCCAAGTGGGTGACGCTGAGTGCCCTCATGGAGCCCCAAGTGTGGGGGACTGAGGAGGGGATCCTGGCCCCGTCTCAGGATCCTCCATGCTGACCAAAGCCAGGCTGACATAAAGACAAGGAAGGTCAGCCCTGATGTGGGAGCCATGGAAGTCCCCCAGGTGAGTGGGCGGGGTCTAGGACAGGTCCCCCACCCCCAGGGGCCGCACCTCCACTTACCAGCCAGGAGAAGCCCAGCGGCTAGAAGCCACTGCCTGTTCATGCTGAAGGCTCCCGCTCAGGCTGCCAAGCCTCCAGGACCAGATGGAAGGTGGCAGAAGATGGAAGGTGGAAGACTCCACTCGGATCCCCCTTCAGGAAAGGAAGGTTGCCCAGCTGTGAGCTCTGGTTAGCTGAAGCCTCCAGCCACTCCCTGAGCCGCGTCTGCCCGGCCCCTTTCCACAGTTCTGCCCTGCAGCTCAGCTGCAAGCCCCTGCTGCCTGACCCTCCAGCAAAGCCCTTCTCCCTTTGGGCTGCAGACTCTGTTGAATGTGCCAGCCCCACAGCCCGAGAGGTTATAGGCCTGAAAGCGTATTGAAGAAGAATGAAAAGTTCTGTCCAGTCTTCAAATGCGAGGTGGGTGGTCTTCGTGGACGTGGTGAGGGTCTCAGTGGTGCAGGTGATCCGGGCGCGGGTGGGGGCGTTAGTGGTGCTGACGGTGGGGTGGGGTGGCTGTGCCACGGCCACAGTGGCGGTCACGGCAGAGCTGTGATGAGGCGGAGGCGCTACCCGTGGTGGGAGCTCTGCTGGTGTCCAGGCAGGATGGGACTTAGTGGAGGGCAGTGACACTGACAGCCACGCCCCATCCCCCGCCCCAGCTCCTGAGGCACTTTGGTCCCTGCTCCCACCACATTAGGCTAGGAGGGGAGTCTGGAGGAGGGCGGGTCAGAGAACAGTCCCCATCTTGCCCGCCCCCACTGGGCCCCTGTGGAATCCTGGCCAGAGACCTGGACTGGGGGTGCTGGGTGTGGAGATGGGTGGGCTTTGGGTTGAGGGGCCCTTCCCGGGTACCCCCCCAGACCTGGCATTCTGGGCAGACCCAGAATGGTGTGGAGTCTCAACCAGAGCCTCCTCCTGGTCATTGCTGCAGTCATTCCTGCTTTCCGCTCGCCACCCCGCTTCCTCCCCCTGCCCCTGCAGACGCAGGAGGAGAAGGACCAGGGCGGCCCTCAGAAGCTTTGAGCTGCTGAGGGCAGGAAGGGCAGGGGTCTGGTGCCTTCACGGGAGCCAGCTCGGCTTGGGGCTCAGACCATGCTCCGCATCCCTCCCCCGCCAATCCCACCCCCGGCAGCCATAGGAAGTTTTCAGCTCTTTCAAAGCCTCTCCCACCAGGCTCCTGGCCTGTGTGTGACCTCCGAGAGGGTCAGTGACCTGTCTGTCCCAGGTCACTCAGGACAGGCAGACCGCAGAAACCCCTTAAGGGGAGATAATCCCTAGAACCCTTCACAGCAGGAAATCAGGCTGGAAACTCCCGCCCTCCTCGCCTGCCTCTTGCCACCGCCCAGCAACTCCTACCTGGAGGCACTCCTTCCTCTAAGGGAAAAATCCTCCACCGTCAGACCCAGCCCTAACACATATATCATCCCAGGATCAGGCAAACCCCTCAGCCCAGCCCTTTCCCTCTGCTCAATTGTTACAAAGCTCAACTGCTTTGTAAACCTGCACTCCTCTGTCTGCACACCCAGAGGCTGCCTTCTGCACCCCAGCCCCTTCAGGGTGAAGAGGTTGAGTCCAGGCCTGGCCAGGTTGTGGGGTGGATGCCCTCCTCAGGGCAGGCTTTGGTCTTTGACAACTTATACCTCCAGTCCTAGTTCCATTGCCCCCATTCTCCCACCTGCCCTTCCATAAGCGGACCCCAACCCCGACCCTGGCCTGTGACCCCATCTCCCAGGCCAGCCAACCCACCTGGCACCCCCATTCCATCTCCCTTGCCTGTGCTCCCAGGATGCCCAGGTCTTACCTGGTGATGCCAGGAAGTCTCTGTCTCCGGAGATGTCAGTGTTCCACAAAGGATGGAGTGACTGCAGAAACCCCAACCTCTGCCCAGGCTGGCAGGGCCGCCCCCTTCCCAGGCACCATCAGGGCCAGGAAGATTTGATTTCTGATGGCTCCAGTCCAAGAGCAAAGGCCACTCACACCCTAGGACACTGGGTCCTCATCTCCTGGCCCCTTCAGCGCCCCTCCTGGCCAGGCCAGGCCAGTCTAGGCGAGGCTAGGGCCAAAGCTGGGGGCAGGGCTGAAGATTCTCTCAGCTCTGAGGCCGGCTTAGCAGCGACGGTCAAAGCAGGAGCTCCCAGGGACAGGAGAGGGATGAGGGACAGAAGCACGCCTGAAGACCACTGCACACCACCGGGCAAGGGCTCTGGGCTCAGGCTCCAGTGGTGGGAGATGAGCACATGCTCACTCTCCCCATTCAAGCCCCTGCTGATCAAGAACAATTTTACAGAGAAAGCTCAATCAAGAGCTAGAGATCAGGGCTCAGCCTGTGTCTAGGATCAGGGCTTAGGTTATGCACAAGGATGGGGCTCAGTCTATGACAGGGCTGGTACTGGAATTTGCACTTGAGCTGGGCTAGACCTGGGGTCTCGCTGCTCTTCCCCTGAGCTCCAACAGGATGGCCATCCCCACACCTGAAATAAACTGTTCCTCGTACCTGAAATAAATTGAGTGGGAATTCTAGCTTGAGATCAAGGATTTCAATACAAGAACTTTTAGAAGATTCACAGCTTCTGGGGCAGGATGGGGATCTGGCACCAAGGGCTGGGTAGTATTTCTCTTCCTGTGGAGCAGCTCAAGCCCCTCAACCAGGCCCTTCCCTGGCACTGCAGCGGGCGCCAGTGCCTCCCTCCTGAGCTCCACAGCCCTGAGAGGACCACAGTCTAGCGCGATTATAGTCTGACTGTCCTGTGTAAGAGCTCTGCACCGCCCCCATGCCCCATTCCTAACACAGCAGAGTACAGAGGGGAACCCTCTCTCTCTGTGATCATGGGGGGCAGTGGCTTCCTGGGGCAGGAGGAGGGTCTGCACTAGGGGTCATCCTGTGACCCTAGTCCAGCACCAGAAGAGAGGGTGTGTGGAGACCCAGAGAGTCCTGGAGAACGTGACAGCAGTGGGCAAGGTGGGACCCCAAAGGGAGGAGCAAGACAGGTGGTCCCAGGGCTGACCAGGCAGACGTTTGCCTAGACACACCGGCCGTGGGGCTGGCAGATGCTCAGCTTTGCCTATGTACCTTCCGGAGGTAAAGGCCTCTCCAGCTTCGAAGGTGGGCCTCCCCTTCCTGGCTCCCTCTTCCGGGCTCCCAGCCCTCTGGTGGAGGAGTTGGGGTGGGGCGAGGAATCAGCTTACATTCCTCGTGTGCCCCTTGTCATGTGCCTGCCCGATCCAGACCTTAATCCCCCGTCTGTTACCTTTGCTCCTCAGAGAAGTGTTGCTATGATGGCCCAAGGGCTCCAGCCGCTTGACCAGGACAGAATAGGGGGCTCACAGGAGGAACAGGGAGAAGAGTATGGGGGAGCCCGGGACCCTCTGCATCCTCTGCTGAATTCTCAATTCTCCACAGCCATTGGAGGCCTCTGGCCAGCCTGCCTGGCTGACCTTAGTCCTGGCCCACTCCCCAGCCCAGCTCCAGCCCTCTCCCCTCGATCCACCCCTACCACGACTGCTGAGGTGGCCATATGCTGGCTGAGGAGGGACCGGAGAGGCGGTATGAGAGAGGAAACAGCACCTTCCTCCCTCAGTGTGCTTCCAGGGAGGGTGTTCTGGGCCAAGAGAACAGCCTTAGCAAAGTTCTACAGGTGAGTCAGCTCATGCACGGGAGGGAGCCACATTCCAGAGCCCCCAGTTCCCTAGCTCAGGGGCCCAGTCAAGGCTCCCCCAGGGTCGGGGAAGGGTCTCCAGTTCTCCAGTTACAGCCCTGCCCACTGCTGCATCACCCAGGTATCCACGATGTCAACCCACCTCTGTCAAGCACGTCGACAGGGTGAGAATCACTCTGTGAGCCCCAGTCAGGGGCAAGGACAAATAGATGTCCCTGCTGAATCAGACAAACTGACTTCTTCCCTGCCTCTCCCCTGTCCACCTTTGCCTCACCTGCTGTCTGTTCTTCCTCCCCGGGAATAATGGTGCCCAAGTAGGAAACCTGGCCCCAGACCTGCCCTTTATCTCCAAAGGTGCATCCTCTAAGGTCAGGGGTCTGATACCTAGAGCCATTTTTCCTGGGTTTTTCTGCCCAGACTGGCATCTGTCCTGCTGGAACCTCTGGCTGGATTCCCCACCTTACCAAGTCAGGCTGTGTATGGCGTTGAATGATGAAAAAAAGGAAAATCATGGTTCTCATACAGATAAAAAATGAACAAATGTTAAAGATTGTGTTTAACTTAGTATTAATGAGGGAACCAGGCAGATGTTACAACCAGTTCAAAGGAGAATTCAAAGAAGCCTTAATTTATATGGAATAAAGGAATGTTTAAATAAATTTAGAAATACATGTAAAACTGGCTTTTTCTATTGGTAGGGGGAGGGTCTAAATCTCCAGTGAACAATCTATTTGCATGATTATAAACAATTATTTTGCACTGCTATCAGTCATCCACAAAGTACAGGTTGTAAAAAAAGAGATGCTTGTTTAAAAATATAGAGAGAGCATCAGAAGAATGTGTTCTAATCAAAACAATGCATAGTTTTCCATCGGAAACATCCAGTAATTTTTTTTTAATTCAAAATTTCCTTACAGTGATCAGACCCTCTGAGCTGTGAAGCAGAGGAAATGGAGCTTAGTAAGTACTGGAGATGTCAGGGAAGGCTTCCTGGAGGAGAGGGGGAGGACAGGATAGGAAAGGGGAGGGCACTAGCAGAGACCACTAGTTGTCCCTGAATATTCCTCCTCCCGTTCTTCATTATTAATACTATCCCTTATTTTTTTAAATTTATTTTTTGGCCGTGCTGTGCAGCATGTGGCATCTTAGTTTCTCAGTTCCCCCACCAGGGATCGAACCCGGGCCCCCTGCATTGGGAGCGTGGAGTCTCAACCACTGGACCACCAGGGAAGTCCCCATTATCCCTTATTCTTAGCTGGGCATGGGGTGGTCCAGAATAAAGACTATATTTCCTAGCCTCCCTTGTAGTGGGTGTGACAATGTGACCCCATTCTGGCCAATAGGATGAGTGCCGTGAGGGATGTAGGGTAAGTGTCCCCAAAAGGAAAAGGTGTTACTCTTTGTCCTTCTCCTTCTTGCTGACTGAAATGTGAAACTCAAGCTCTTGGACCATGAACTAGAGGCTGTGAGTGGAAGATGGTGGAGCAAAGAAGGAAGGTCCTAGACATCCTTGTAAATTCACCTGACTGACCGTGGACTACCCACCTCCAAACTTGTTTGGTGTGAGAGAGAAATAAATGTCTGTCTTATTCAAACCACTGTTATTTGGGGTTTTCTGTTTTTTTTTTTTTTTTACTGCCCTAGCCCTGACTTTACACCTGTGTTGGGTAGAAACTTTGCATGGCCTCCCTTCTCTGACTCAGCAGCCCCCAACTCAGCCAACATGAGCGGGGCTCCCTTCATGGGGGCAGTAGACGGTCTTTGGGGGCATGCGTCTCTTTCAGGCAGCCCAGTCTTTTAGGCGCTCTTAGCCCTTCATGATTTTCCTCTCTTCACCCTTCTCCATGTCTCCCCAGCAAGCACCCTCCGCTTGGGCTAAGTGGGAACCCTCATCCTTTCCAGGTTCATTTCCAACTCCATGCTTTTGCTCCTGTCTCAAGAAGGAGTAGGCAGTGTGAACTGCCCATTGACCAAGGAAGAAATTGGAAAAGCAGTGCAATTTTTACCTTTCATAAAAACTCTGGTTGCAGAGAAACAAAAATCTGCTTGAAGCTGTCAGAGGGTCAACACAATAGTGAAGAATTCCTAGAGCAAGATACAGGAGGAGACAAAAATTCAGAGAGGGAGGCTCAGCATTTGGAGCTGTTTTCCCATGGCAGGCAGCGGGGGCGGGGCGGTGTTGCCAATCCTAAAAAGGCAGCTGGGAAGCTGAGCAGTACTTTGAACAGCTTCTAGATTACTACAGGGACAAAAGTAGGAGCCCAGGGCCTGCCAAAGTTTGGGGAAGGGTGTGTGAATGGCTCTTATAAATCCACAGACCACTGGTTTGAGACCCTCGAAGGCTGTACCTTGGGAGTAAGGGTGATCTGGAAGCCAGACCTCACGTAGACTGCAGCCCAGCTTTGAGTCTCAATCCCTAAAATTGGATTAAAATGATCTTTAATTTCTAGTGAGTTCAGGCACCAGGACAGGAAAACAAAATTGTCTCTGCAGGAAGATAACATTGTGTTAATCCTCAAAACATGCTACAAACTAATTTTTTTTTTTTTTAATATTTGGCACACAACTAAGGCAGCCAAGCACAGGAGGAGACCAGACAACTGAACCAAGAGCTAGCAGAAACAACAGACAATAGAAACACTCTCAGAGGATGGTTGCAAAACTCTTGCCTTCAAGCCTGACTGGGGCAAGGGCTATTCATGAAAAGCAGAAGCTCTTGAGTCCTTAAACCCATTTGAAGAAGCCAAGTGAACCTATGAGGAGGGTTTAAAACACAAAGCAAACAATCCTCAGCTCAAAGAGGGTTTACAGAGTATGGAGGCCTGGCTGGCAGAGAGGAAATTCATGAACCCTTTCAACATGTCCAGTCTGTACCAGAAGTTGGAGTGTGATCCCAGGACAATACCTCCACCACCACTTCCTCCCAAAAAGGAGACCAAGCCAGAGCCAATGGAAAAAGATCTTCAGGAGAGTAAGAAGCAGGCACTGAAAGGAAAAGAATTGGGGAATGATGCTTGTAAGAAGAAAGATTCTGATGCAACCTTGAAGCTCTATGACAGAGCCACAGGCCTGGACCACACCAACATTACTTTCGTGACCAACCAAGCAGCCATGTACATTGAAAAGGGCAACTACAGTGAATTCCTGGAGCTTTTTGAGAAGGCCATTGAAGTTGGCCAAGAAGACTACTGACAGACTACCAGAGCTTATGCTCAAATTGGCAACGCCTATTTCAAAGAAGAAAAGTACAAGGATGCCATCCATTTCTACAACAAGTCTCTGGCAGAGCACTGAACCCCAGATGTGCTCAAGAAATGCCAACAGGAAGAGAAAATCCTGCAGGAGCAAGAGTGACTGGCCTACATAAACCCCGAGTGGGCTTTAGAGGAGAAGAACAAAGGCAATGCATGTTTTCAGAAAAGGGACTATCCCCAGGCCAGGAAGCATTAAACGGAAGCCATCAAACAGAACTCAAAAGATGCTAAATTGTACAGCCATCAAGCTTCCTGCTTGATTTCAGATGGCACTCAAGGACTGTGCGTAATGTATCCGGCTAGAGCCAACATTCATCAAGGGTTATACATGGAAAGCAGCTGCCCTAGAAGTGACGAAAGACTACCCAAAGGCCACAACTGTCTACCAGAAGGCACCAGACCTGGACTCCAACTGTAAAGGAAGCAGCAGGTGGTTACCAATGCTACCTCATGGCCCAGTACAACCAACACGACAGCCTGAAGATGTGAAGTGATGGGCCGTGGCTGCCTTGAGGTGCAGCAGATAATGAGTGACCCGGCCATGCAGCTCATCCTGGAACAGGTGCAGAAGTACCCCTAGGAATATAAATTGGTACAGCCACTGTGGAAAACAGCATGGAGGTTCCTCAAAAAACAAAAAAAAGAGTTGCCATATAATCCAGCAATCCAACTCCTGGGCATACATCCAGACAAAACTATAATTTGAAAAACATGCACCCCTATGTTCATAGAAGAACTATTTACAATAGCCAAGACATGGAAACAACCTAAATGTCCATCAACAGATGAATGGATAAAGAAGATGTGGTACATATACACAATGGAATATTACTCAGCCATCAAAATAGCAAAAGGATGCCATTTGCAGCAACATGGATGGGTCTAGAGATTATCATACTAAGCGAAGTAAGTCAGAAAGAGAAAGACAAATACCATACAATATCACTTATATGTGGAATCTAAAATACGATACAAATCAACATATCTACGAAACAAAACCAAACTCACAGATATAAATAACAGACTTGTGGTTGCTGAAGTGGGGTGGGTAGGAGAAGGAAGGATTGGGAGTTTGGGATTAGCAGAGGCAAACTATTATATACAGGACGGATAAACAACAAGGTCCTACTGTATAGCACAGGGAACTATATTCAATATCCTGTGACAAACCATAATGGAAAAGAATATGAAAAAACCATAATGGAAAAGAAATATCCTGTGACAAAGGACCTGGGCCCCTTTGCTGCAGTGCTGCAGTGCTTGCACCTGGACACACATCTCCTTGAGCAACAAAATACAAAGGAAGTATCAATATAAGGGACTAAAAATAACTGCGTGCATGCACAGTTGGGGCAAATTCTGGACAACGAGATACAAAGAGACCAAAAAGCCCAACTGCCACTTCTGAAGAGCTGAAAGCAAAAGCACGGGACTGCACATGCCCCCTGCACACAACACCACCAAAGGAATGGGCAAATCTCCTAAGCCACCACTCTGGCCCGACCCCTGGTCACACCCCTACCCTCACCCCATATTAGGAACCTGCTCGCCCCACCTCAGAGAGTGAGCAGGGAAGGGAACCTGTTGTTTGTTCTCACTCCCCCGTGCTGCGGCAGGAGCCCCAATAAAGCCTTGCCTGAATTTCTTGTCTGGCCTCTGATCAATTTCTATTGATTAAGGAGGCCAAGAACTCTGATCGGTAACATACTTTGTGGGCCAAGAACCCTGATCAGTAACATACTTTGTGGTGACACAACGAAGGGACTATTGTCCCCTTCCCAGGAGAGGATCTGGGCACCTCTGGGACCACTGAACGCAGCTACCCTGTGGTGACAAGCAGCCTCCTGAACCTCTTGTTTCAGAGTCACCACGTTTGGTAAGTCTGCCTTCTTGGCCCCTGGGGGCCTCAGTACCCTCATTCAGGCAACGTTTTCCCCCTCTCCTTGTTCTTTTTCCCTCACCACTTTCTCTTTCCCCTTTGTCCCTTTCCCTCTCCTGAAACCTCTCTACTTCTCTCTCTGTCCTCTCTTACTTCTGTCCTATCCTTCCAAGAGAGTGGATATCAGGCAGCTACAGCATCACTCCTCTCAGCTCGTGAGACCTGCTCCCTCTGGCTGGCAATGGCTCACTTTGACAGGGGACAAGCAGAGGTGGGAGAGGCTCACCTCACACCTTGGTCCAGTGGGCTCTCCCCGACTGGAGATTTGTGAGTGATAGAGGTTCAAACCTCATATCGTATAGCATCTGGAAGTCTGATTGTCCCAATATTCTTGCCTTTATTTTCCTGCCTCCAAGAGAAGTCCTGTTGGGAACGGGCTGAAGCAGCAGATTTCTATATACTGGTGTACACGTGGGTGAGAGTCCCACCTGTGGATTGGGAACCCACAGATGACGTATAATTGGCTGGTTTCCAGGCTTGATCACCCGGTGGGCAGTGGACGGGGTGCTCCCTCCTTCACTGGCCCTTTTCTGGAAGTGCACAGATTGTTGCCTGAATAGACACCGACAGGGGGCAGGTTGAAATAGCAATCTCTTTCTGTCTCTTTCTCTTTTTCAGTCTTTTCTGTCCCTCCTCCCTTTACCTCTCCTTTGGTCCTCACCATTATGCTTCCATCCCCCTTCATCCTGAAGACTCCTTGTTTGTATCTTTAAGTTTCTGTCATTGGTACATGTGTTTTTTTTGGCTGCATTGGGTCTTTGTTGCTGTGTGCGGGCTTTCTCTAGTTGCGGCAAGCGGGGGCTACTCTTCGTTGCCATGCACGGGCTTCTCATTGCAGTGGCTTCTCTTGTTGCGGAGCTCGGGCTCTAGGCGCGCAGGCTTCAGTAGTTGTGGCACACGGGCTCCGTAGTTGTGGCTCACGGGCTCTAGAGTGCATGCTTCAGTAGTTGTGGCACACGGGCTCAGTAGTTGTGGCTCGCGGGCTCTAGAGTGCAGGCTCAGTAGTTGTGGTGCACGGGCTTAGTTGCCCCGCGGCATGTGGGATCCTCCTGGACCAGGACTCAAACCCATGTCCCCTGCATTGGCAGGCGGATTCCTAACCACTGCGCCACCAGGGAAGCCCCCTGGTACATGTTTTTGAAAGGACCTTTGTTTTATGTAGTTTTGTCTGTCTAACTGCTCGTGCAAGTCTTTGCCAACATTGTGAGCATGGTGGAGCATTTACGCCTTGAAATGAAAATGCAGCCCACATAAACTGAGACTCCAGCCTTGGGTTACTTAGTGAGATTTTTTGTTTTTTTAATTAATTAATTTATTTGTTTGTGCTGGGTCTTAGTTGTGGCAGGCGGGTTCCTAAGTTATGGCGTGAGAACTCTTAATTGCGGCATGCATGTGGGATCTAGTTCCCTGACCAAGGATCGAACCCGGGCCCCCTGCATTGGGAGCACGGAGTCTTATCCACTGCGCCACCAGGGAAGTCCTACTTAGTGAGATTTTAAAGAGCAAAAAAGAAGAGAGGAGCTTGCCTCTCTCTCCTCTGCCTTTGTAATGTAACTCTGCCTGGGCTCTCAGGAACCACCTGATTCATCTGTAGTCCCCCAGACTGAGGGGAAAAAAAAAAAGAGGGTTTTTAAATTCAAGCGGGAAAACTCTGAGATCTCTGGTTCTGTCTTTATGTAAAAACTAATTTGTAAATAAGCTGTATTTAATTAACTTAAAGAAAATTGAGTACTTATATACATTCCCAGAAATTTAAAAGAAAACTCACCAGAATATATTTCAGGTTCATGTGATCTGGGACATATTCAATATTGAATTAATATCTGATATTAGAGCTAGCTTAAGCTTATGGGTTTAATTAATACAGACCTGTCTTTAGAGTCATTAACATTATTTATTTATTTATTTATTGCTGCATTGGGTCTTCGTTGTTGCCTGCGGGCTTTCTCTAGTTGCGGCGAGCGGGGGCTGTTCATCATTGCAGTGCATGGGCTTCTCATTGCAGTGGCTTCTCTTGTTGCGGAGCACAGGCTCTTGGTGCGCAGGCTTCAGTAGTTGTGGCTCGTGGGCTCTAGAGTGCAAGCTCAGTAGTTGTGGTGCACGGGCTTAGTTGCTCCGCGGCATGCGGGGTCTTCCAGACCAGGGCTGGAACCCGTGTCCCTTGCATTGGCAGGCGGATTCTTAACCACTGGGCCAGCAGGGAAGTCCCAGGAGTCCCAGTATGTAGGGTTACTGAAAGTTAATAAATGCATATTGTTTCTGTTATGAAATTTGTCAACAGGGAAAATAATCTCATATGATTAAATTTTTAAGTAACAGTAACTGAGATAACAGCTTTTTGGTAAACTCTATAGGAATAATTATGTTTTGGAAATGTCCATCTAAATAGTCTCTCCAAATTTTGGTAGCGTGAAACTAAATTAAGTTAAATGATAGGAACTCATTGAGTATCCAGGCCATTTCAAATAAGATGAAATATTGGAATATTAATTGCTAAACAGGTCTAAATTTACCTACTTTTGTCTTCTTGTGAGAGAGAAACTAAAGCTGTTTGGTGCCGCCTTGAGATGTTCTCTACCAATCTACAGAATGCTAATGTAAAAGACAGTTCATGGTTGCTTAAGGAAAGTAGGATGTTTGTTTTCAGAAAAGAAGGTATGAAGAATGGAAATATATTTCGTTAAAGGAAAAAGGGTGATTTTTGTCCTAGAGCTGGTTATTTTTGAATGGAAAGAATAAGGGACAGGATAATATGGCTACAGAAAGCTGCAGAAGGTTTGTGGGAAAGGAACATTGAGAAAAGAATTTTGTATATGGTCAGGATTTTCTAAAGTTGGGTTAAATTTAATTAGGTAAATGGATTTTCTTAAGAGTAGGCTAATGGAAGACTGGATTTGGTTTCTCTCTCTCATAAGAGAACAAAGTTTTCCTGGAATGCTGCTTTTGATAACAGATTGTGTGAGTTTCTGTGCCTTTAAGTGATCTGTTTTTATTTTTATTTTTTTTAAATAATTTTTTTATATTTATTTTTATTTTTGGCTGCATTGGGTCTTTGTTGCTGCGTGCGGGCTTTTCTCTAGTTGTGGTGAGTGGGGGCTACTCTTTGTTGCAGTTCGCAGGCTTCTCATTGGGTGGCTTCTCTTGTTGCAGAGCATGGGATCTAGGTGCACGGGCCTCAGTAGTTGTGGCACTCGGGCTCAGTAGTTGTGGCTCGCAGGCTCTAGAGTGCAGGCTCAGTAGTTGTGACGCATGGGCTTAGTTGCTCCACGGCATGTGGGATCTTCCCGGACCAGGGCTCGAACCCGTGTCCCCTGCACTGTCAGGCAGATTCTTAACCACTGCCCCACCAGGGAAGTCCCTGTTTTAACTTCTGAAATATTTTTTTCACCTTAGCTCAAGGAATAATTGTTTCACAGCGACCTACAATTCTATCCGACAAGGTGTTTTAAAACTTCTTGAAATTTTTGACAGACTTCCCAAATATGAAATTCTAATTAAGGTTCTTTTGACTTCCAGCTAACTTTTGGATGCTTCAAACGGACCCTGGAGCACCCCAAAGAGAGATCCTAAACTAATTGGGTTCATTTGGTATGTTAAATTACATGGGAAACACTGTCCAAACTTGCTGCTGCCTGTGTCAGATAGAATCATCAGGCTCTCCTCAATTTTATCGTAGCCACCAAACAGATAGGGGAAAGGGTTTGGGGTTCTTCTGCTGTCTAGTCTCTCACCTTACTCTATGTCCAAAAAATCCCCTGTGGGAATACTCCCACCTCTAGGCCCTCAGGTCCTGACCCCCATGGCATCTTCCATTGTGCCCAACTCCAATTCTTCCAGGAGTTCCCTTTTGCACCTCTAGGACCCCCTTCACTCCAGGTCTTGGCAGCCCATACCTTGTTACAGACTACCTATTGGGCTGGCCAACTCCAAGCAGCCCACGTCCTAGTCTTTATAGATGCTCAATTTGGAGGAATATACCCCAACATAGGGAACCTTGTTATAGGACATAAGCTTTATAGACAACAGATCCCCCTCAAGGGAGAGCCCTGGCAATGTACTGGCACTGGTTCAAATGTTCCTTATTGGGGACCCCTTGCTTGAGGGACTGGATTGACCAGAGACATATGGTTAGGTGATGGGAGAGTAGAGGACACTCAAAATCCCATTAGGCAAGAGGGATTTAGGAGGACACTCCAACCCCCTTCTGACAAAAGCTTCCTGGTAAAATGTCTCTGGGATGTTGGACTTCATTTCTAGAAGTGCTCTTGGCTGCAGCTTACTCAACATGGGACGATCCTCTTCTAAGCCAGAAGAAACATCTCTGGAGTGTATCCTTAAAAATTGGAAAATTTTCGATTGGTTCAAGATGGCGGAGTAGAAAGACGTGCTTTAACTCCCTCTTGCGAGAGCACCGGAATCACAACTAACTGCTGAGTGGTCATTGACAGGAAGACACTGGAACTCACCAAGGAGGATACCCCACATTCAGAGACAAAGGAGAGCCAAAGTGAGATGGTAGGAAAGGCGCAATCACAATAGAATCAAATCCCATAACTGCTGGGTGGGTGAGTCACAAACTGGAGAACACTTATACCACAGAAGTCCACCCACTGGAATGAAGGTTCTGAGCCCCATGTCAGGCTTCCCAACCTGGGGGTCCGGCAACGGGAGGAGGAATTCCTAGAGAATCAGACTATGAAGGCCAGTGGGATTTGATTGCAGGACTTTGACAGGACTGGTGGAAACAGAGACTCCACTCTTGGAGGGCACACAGAAAGTAGTGTGTGCGTCTGGACCCAGGGGAAGGAGCAGTGACCCCATAGGACTGAACCAGACCTACCTGCTGGTGTTGGAGGGTCTCCTGCAGAGGCGGGGGGTGGCTGTGTCTCACCGTGAGGACAAGGACACTGGCAGCAGAAGTTCTGGGAAGTACTCCTTGGCGTGAGCCCTTCCAGAGTCCGCCATTAGCCCCACCAAAGAGCCCAGGTAGGCTCCAGTGTTGGGTCACCACAGGCCAAACAACCAACAGAGAGGGAACCCAGCTCCACCCACCAGGAGACAAGTGGAGTAAAGTTTTACTCAGCTCTGCCCACCAGAGCAACAGCCAGATCTACCCACCACCAGTCCCTTCCATCAGGAAACTTGCACAAGCCTCTTGTATAGCTTCATCCACCAGAGGGCAGACAGCATAAGCAAGAAGAATTACAGTCCTGCAGCCTGTGGAACAAAAACCACATTCACAGAAAGACAGACAAGATGAAAAGGCAGAGGGCTATATATCAGATGAAGGAACAAGATAAAACCCCAGAAAAACAACTAAATGAAGTGGAGATAGGCAACCTTCCAGAAAAAGAATTCAGAATAATGATAGTGGAGATGATCCAGGACCTCAGAAAAAGAATGGAGGCAAAGATCGAGAATATGCAAGAAATGTTTAACAAAGACCTAGAAGAATTAAAGAACAAAGAAACAGAGATGAACAATACAATAACTGAAATGAAAAATACACTAGAAGGAATCAATAGCAGAATAACTGAGGTGGAAGAACGGATAAGTGAACTGGAAGACAGAATGGTGGAATTCACTGCTGCAGAACAGAATAAAGAAAAAAGAATGAAAAGAAATGAAGACAGCCTAAGAGACCTCTGGGACAACATTAAATGTAACAACATTCGCATTATAGGGGTCACAGAAGGAGAAGAGAGAGAGAAAGGACCCGAGAAAATATTTGAAGAGATTACAGTAAAAAACTTCCTTAACATGGGAAAGGAAATATCCACCCATGTCCAGGAAGTGCAGAGAGTCCCATACAGGATAAACCCAAGGAGAAACACGCCGAGACACATAGTAATCAAATTGGCAAAAATTAAAGAGAAAGAAAAATTATTGAAAGCAGCAAGGGAAAAATGACAAATAACATACCAGGGAACTCCCATAAGGTTAACAGATGATTTCTCAGCAGAAACTCTACAAGCCAGAAGGGAGTGGCATGATATACTTAAAGTGATGAAAGGGAAGAACTTACAACCAAGATTATTCTGCTCAGCAAGGATCTTATTCAGATTCGATGGAGAAATCAAAAGCTTTACAGACAAGCAAAAGCTAAGAGAATTCAGCACCACCAAACCAGCTCTACAACAAATGCAAAAGGAACTTCTCTAAGTGGGAAACACAAGAGAAGAAAAGGACCTACAAAAACAAACCCAAAACAATTAAGAAAATGGTAATAGGAACATATATAGAGATAATTACCTTAAATGTGAATGGATTAAATGCCCCACCCAAAAGACACAGGCTCGCTGAACGCATACAAAAACAAGACCCATATATATGCTGTCTACAAGAGACCCACTTCAGACCTAGGGACACATACAGACTGAAAGTGAGGGGATGGAAAAAGATATTCCATGCAAATGGAAATCAAAAGAAAGCTGGAGTAGCAATACTCATATCAGATAAAATAGATTTTAAAATAAAGAATGTTACAAGAGACAGGAAGGACACTACATAATGATCAAGGGATCAATCCAAGAAGATATAACAATTATGAATATATATTCACCCAACATAGGAGCACCTCAATACATAAGGCAACTGCTAACAGCTCTAAAAGGGGAAATCAACAGTAACACAATAATAGTGGGGGACTTTAACACCTCACTTACACCAATGGACAGATCATCCAGACATAAAATTAATAAGGAAACACAAGCTTTAAATGACTCAAAAGACCAGATAGATTTAATTGATATTTATAGGATATTCCATCCAAAAACAGCAGATTACACTTTCTTCTCAAGTGTGCATGGAACATTCTCCAGGATAGATCACATCTTGGGTCACAAATTAAGCCTCAATAAATTTAAGAAAATTGAAGTCATATCAAGCATCTCTTCTGACCACAACGTTATGAGACTAGATATCAATTACAGGGAAAAAAATGTAAAAAACACAAACACACGGAGGCTAAGCAATACGTTACTAAATAACCAAGAGATCACTGAAGAAATGAAAGAGGAAATCAAAAAATACCTAGAGACAAATGACAATGAAAACACAACAATCCAAAACCTATGGGATGCAGCAAAAGCAGTTCTAAGAGGGAAGTTTATAGCAATACTATCCTACCTCAAGAAACAACAAATATCTCAAATAAACAATCTAACCTTACACCTAAAGGAACTAGAGAAAGAAGAACAAACAAAACCCAAAGTTAGTAGAAGGAAGGAAATCATAAAGATCAGAGCAGAAATAAATGAAATAGAGACAAAGAAAACAATAGCAAAGGTCAATAAAACTAAAAGCTGGTTCTTTGAGAAGATAAACAAAATTGATAAACCATTAGCCAGACTCATCAAGAAGAAGAGGGAGAGGACTCAAATCAATAAAATTAGAAACGAAAAAGGGGAAGTTACAACAGACACTGCAGAAATACAAAGCATCCTAAGAGACTACTACAAGCAACTCTATGCCAATAAAACAGACAACCTGGAAGAAATGGACAAATTCTTAGAAAGGTATAACCTTCCAAGACTGAACCAGGAAGAAATAGAAAATATGAACATACCAATCACAAGTAATGAAATTGAAACTGTGGTTAAAAATCTTCAACAAACAAAAGTCCAGAACCAGATGGCTTCACAGGTGAATTCTATCAAACATTTAGAGAAGAGCTAACACCCATCCTTCTCAAACTCTTCCAAAAAATTGCAGAGGAAGGAACACTCCCAAAGTCATTCTATGAGGCCACCACCACCCTGATACCAAAACCAGACAAAGATACTATAAAAAAAGAAAACAACAGACCAATATCACTGATGAATACAGATGCAAAAATTCTTAACAAAATACTAGCAAACAAAATCCAACAAAATATTAAACGGATCATACACCATGATCAAGTGGGATTTATCCCAGGGATTCAAGGATTCTTCAATACATGCAAATCAATCAATGTGATACACCATATTAACAAATTGAAGAATAAAAACCATATGATCATCTCAATAGATACAAAAAAAGCTTTTGACAAAATTCAACACCATTTATGATAAAAACTCTCCAGAAAGTGGGCATAGAGGGAACCTACCTCAACATAATAAAGGCCGTATATGACAAGCCCACAGCAAACGCCATTCTCAATGGTGAAAAACTGAAAGCATTTCCTCTAAGATCAGGAACAAGACAAGGATTCCCACTCTCACCACTATTATTCAACATAGTTTTGGAAGTCCTAGCCATGGCAATCAGAGAAGAAAAAGAAATAAAAGGAATACAAATTGGAAGAGAAGAAGTAAAACTGTCACTGTTTGCAGATGACATGATACTATACATAGAGAATCCTAAAGATGCTACCAGAAAACTACTAGAGCTAATCAATGAATTTGGTAAAGTTGCAGGATACAAAATTAATGCACAGAAATCTCTTGCATTCCTATACACTAATGATGAAAAATCTGAAAGAGAAATTAAGGAAACACTCCCATTTACCACTGCAACAAAAAGAATAAAATACCTAGGAATAAACCTACCTAAGGAGACAAAAGACCTGTATGCAGAAAACTATAAGACACTGATGAAAGAAATTAAAGATGATACCAACAGATGGAGAGATATACCATGATCTTGGATTGGAAGAATCAATACTGTGAAAATGACTACACTACCCAAAGCAATCTACAGATTCAATGCAACCTCTATCAAATTACCGATGGCATTTTTTACAGAGCTAGAACAAAAAATCTTAAAATTTGTATGGAGACACAAAAGACTCCGAATAGCCAAAGCAGTCTTGAGGGAAAAAAACGGAGCTGGACGAATCAGGCTCCCTGACTTCAGACTACACTACAAAGCTACAGTAATCAAGACAACATGGTACTGGCACAAAAGCAGAAATATAGATCAATGGAACAGGATAGAAAGCCCAGAGATAAACCCACGCACTTATGGTCAACTGATCTATGACAAAGGAGGCAAGGATATACAATGGAGAAAAGGCAGTCTCTTCAATAAGTGGTCCTGGGAAAACTGGACAGCTACATGTAAAAGAATGAAATTAGAACACTCCCTAACACCATACACAAAAATAAACTCAAAATGGATTAGAGACCTAAATGTAAGACCAGACACTACAAAACTCTTAGAGTAAAACATAGGAAGAACACACTTTGACATAAAGCACAGCAAGATCTTTTTTCATCCATCTCCTAGAGTAATGGAAATAAAATAAAAAATAAATAAATGGGACCTAATGAAACTTAAAAGCTTTTGCACAGCAAAGGAAACTACAAACAAGACAAAAAGACAACCCTCAGAATGGGAGAAAATATTTGCAAACGAATCAACAGACAAAGGATTAATCTCCAAAATATATAAACAGCTCATGCAGCTCAATATTAAAAAAACAAACACCCCAATCCAAAAATGCGCAGAAGACCTAAACAGACATTTCTCCAAAGAAGACATACAGATGGCCAAGAAGCACATGAAAAGCTGCTCAATATCTCTAATTATTAGAGAAATGCAAATTAAAACTACAATGAGGTATCACCTCACACCAGGTAGAATGGGCATCATCAGAAAATCTACAAACAACAAACGCTGGAGAGGGTGTGGAGAAAAGGGAACCCTCTTGCATTGTTGGTGGGAATGTAAATTGATACAGCCACTATGGAGAACAGTATGGAGGTTCCTTAAAAAACTAAAAATAGAATTACCATATGACTCAGCAATCCCACTACTGGACATATACCCAGAGAAAACCATAATTCAAAAAGACACGTGCACCCCAATGTTCATTGCAGCACTATTTACAATAGCCAGGACATGGAAGCAACCTAAATGCCCATCGACAGATGAATGGCTAAAGAAGATGTGGTACATATATACAGTGGAATATTACTCAGCCATAAAAGGAACGAAATTGGGTCATTTGTAGAGACGTGGATTGATCTAGAGACTGTCATACAGAGTGAAGTAAGTCAGAAAGAGAAAAACAAATATCATATATTAACATGTATATGTGGAGCCTAGAAAAATGATACAGATGAACCAGTTTGCAGGGCAGAAATTGAGACACAGGTGTAGAGGACCAACGTATGCACACCACGGGCGGAGAGTGGCGGGGAGGGGGTGTAGTGGGATGAACTGGGAGATTGGGATTGACATGTATATACTAATATGTATAAAATGGATAACTAATAAGGACCTGCTGTTTTAAAAAATAAATTAAATTAAATTTAAAAATATACACCAAAACAAATTGGAAATTTTTCAATATTGACGGGATGAAAAGGGAAAAACAAACTCTACTGTAACATTACCTGGCCCTTATAAGCTGGGGAATGGAGAAAAATGCCCTGAAAATGGGTCTCTAAATTATAATACCATCTTGCAATTGGACCTTTACTGTCACAAGATGGGAAGATGGACTGGGGTTCCCTACGTTCAAGCGTTCATGATCCTTTACCAAAACCCAGCTCTATGCAGCTCCTGTAATCAAAAGCCTGGGGAATCAGAAAACACTCCTGATGTTTTAGATGACCCCATTCTAACCTTCCCCAACTCTCAGGGGGGAAATCAAGCCCCACCTACTTCCCCGGAGCCACCTACTTCTCTGGGTCCCTCTGACCAATCCCAAACTCTGCCTCGCTATGTCCCTTTATATCTTCCATTGCCCCAGGAGGGAGAGACTAGTCCCTCCAGGGTAACCTGTAGTGGAACTTTCTGTCACTCTGAATCAGGTTCAAAGTTAGCCCCCACCTCTGCCCCACAAGGCCTTTACCCCCTTCAGGACAGAGGGATTACTAGAGTGCATGTCCCCTTCTCAATGGGAGACTTAGGAATCTGTAAGGAGATGTTTGGCAGGTTCTCAGAGAACCCTGACAATTTTAGGGATGAATTTATCAGGTTGGGTTGACATTCTCTCTCACCTGGCAGGAAGGACATCATGGTTATCCTGGCCCACTGTCACACCCCAGATGAAAAGGAGCGTTTACTGAGGAAGGCCAGGGAACATGGAGATGGCCTACTGGCAACCAATCTACACCACCATATTTATCAGGCAGGTGAGAACACAATCCCAGAACATGGTCCACTGGGACTATGAAGATCATCTAGGCCAGGGTAGGATGAGACATTATATCACTTGCCTATCAGAAGGAATGAAAAGGTATAGGGTGAAGCTTGTAAATTATGATAAGGTCCGAGAGGTTACACAGGAAAAAGATGAAAACCTGGCAGTCTTCCTGAGCTGGATGACAGACGCATTCAGGAAGAACACCAATACAGACCCTGAGTCCTCAGAAGGAAGGACACTCTTGGCCATGCGTTTTATCACCCAGGCTACTCCTGATATCCAGAGAAAATTACAAAAGCTTGAGGCTGGGCCCCAAACCCCATTGTCAACCTCGGTAGAGGAGGCCTTCAAGGTCTAGAACAACTGTGACTTAAAGGAGGAGGCTAATAAAGAAAATGTAGCTTTGGTTGCTCTGATCCACCCACCAGCTTGAGGGGACCCTGGAGGGCTGAGGAGGCTGGACAGACCACCAAGAAGCTGCCTGGGCCCGAACCAGTGTGCCTTTTGTCAGAAAGGGGGGCACTGGGAGGGGGAATGTCCTGTGCGCCCTCTAGTGGGATGCCCGAGGGGCAACTCTGACTGGCCCCAGTTCCTTGTGAATGTCTCTGATGAGAGATTCCCACACACCGACTGAGCACCTGCCTGGCTCCAGATCCCACTCGATCGATCCTCATTACTCCAGTGGAGCCTCAGGTGACCCTTGATGCGGCAGGTAGAACTAAATTTCTTGTAGACACTGGAGCCGCCTGCTCTGTTCTGACTTGGCCAGCTGTCCCCCTCTCCAACCGAGTGTACTGGGATGGGAGTTGATGGACAGCCCAAAGTAAGGCGATTTACATCTCCCCTTGCCTGCAGAATCGGGTCCATTAATATTACTTACTCCTTTCTGTATATGCCAGAATGCCCTGTCCCTCTCCTCGGGAGAGATGTGCTAAATAAGTTAGGAGCTAGTATATTCTTAGGACAGGGTGAAGTCCAACGAGGTAGAGAATTCAAACAGAGAATGCCATCTATTAGTAGCCCCAGATGACCCACCTGCTCGTCATAATTCTCCCCAAAACATCCCCCAAGGTGTTAGAGAATGAGTAGATCCTGAAGTTTGGAATACATCGGTGCCAGAAAGGGCAAAACGTCTTCCCCCAATAAAAAAAGGGGTTTAAGGCCTGGGGAAAAATACTCCTGGAAAAGACAATATCCTTTAAAGCCTGAAGCCCTGAGGGGAATCCAACTGCTGCTCAGCAAATTCCTAAAACACTGACTCATTAGGCCCTGCCAATCCCCTTGCAATACCCTCATCCTCCCCATTCAGAAGCCTAACGGGGAATATCTGTTTGTGCAAGACTTATGAGCAGTGAATGAGGCAGCCATCCCTATTCACCCACTGGTGCCAAACCCATACACCCTCACCCATGTGCCGGGGAGCGCTCAGTATTTCTGTTTTGGACCTCACAGATGCGTTTTTCTGTATTCCCCTACATCCTTTTTGCCTTTGAATTGGATGGATGCTGACACCCTGGAGGCTACCCAGTATACCTGGACAGTGTTTCCTCAGGGTTTTCAGGACAGCCCCCACCTTTTGGGAAACATGTTAGCAAGAGAACTGAGGAAACTGGGCCTTGAGAAGGGAACTCTGCTACAATATATTGATGTGATTTATTGATAAGTAGTGAGACCAAACAAGATTCAGATCAAAATACTGTTAGGGTCCCAAATTTTCTGGCAAAAAGGGGATGTAAAGTCTCTTCAACCAGGGCTCAGATCTCACAGCAACAGATTCAATATTTAGGATTTCTTTCTTTTTTTTTTTTTTGCGGTACGCGGGCCTGTCACTGTTGTGGCCTCTCCCATTGCGGAGCACAGGCTCCGGACACGCAGGCCCAGTGGCCATGGCTCATGGGCCCAGCCGCTCTGCGGCATGTGGGATCCTCCCAGACCGGGGCACGAACCTGCGTCCCCTGCATCGGCAGGCAGACTCTCAACCACTGCGCCGCCAGCGAAGCCCTTTAGGATTTCTTTTGAGCCCAGGGGCATGAGCCCTTGGCCATAGATCGAAAAACAGCAATTAATGCATTACCATCTCCAACCACAGAGGCAACTCCGAGGCTTTCTCAGGATAGCTGGGTTCTGTTGTATCTGGATTCCAAATTATGGCCTTATAGCCAAACCTCTATATGAGGCTCTAAAGGGAGAAGAAAGGGAACCCCTTCAATGGAATAAGGACTACCAGCAGGGCTTTGAGACTCAAAAGCCTGGGTTGAGCAGAGCACCAGAATTGGGGCTTCCAAATCTGGACAAGCCCTTCACCCTATACGTTCACAAGAGGTCAGGGACAGCACTAGAAGTCCTGACCCAAAAGCTGGGACTGGATCAAAGGCCAGTGGCTTACTTTTCAAAACAACTGGATTCAGTGGCCCTGGGATGGCCAAGCTGCCTGTGGGCAGTAGCAGCCACAGCCCTGTGGGTTAATGAGGCTTCCAAGCTCACCCTGGGACAACACTTAGATGTTAACCCCTCATGAGGTACAATCTGTGCTGGAAGTCAAAGGACATCACTGGTTGACTGGCAGAAGGTTAACAAGATATCAGGCCCTCCTAATGGGTACCCCTGACATTCCCTTAAAGGTATGCCAAACCCTGAACCCAGCAACTCTGATTCCAGCGGTCGAGAGTGGAGACTCAGTGCATCCGTGTATTGAGACCATAGAACAAACTTACTCCAGCAGGTCTGATCTTCTAGATGAGCCTCTTGACAGCCCTGAGGTCGAATGGTTTACTGATGGGAGCAGTTTTGCAGAAATGGGAACCCAAAAGGCGGCGTATGCCATAGTTAGTCTAGATGAAGTTATAGAAGCCAAGGCCCTGCCACCCCAGACGTCAGCCCAGAAGGCATTCTAATTGCATTAATGAGAGCTTTGCAATTAGGGAAGGATAAGAAATTAGATATTTTTACTGACTCTAATTTTGGGTTCCATGTGCTACAGGCTCATGCTGTTATTTGGAAAGAAAGGGGAATGTTAACCCCCAGAAATTCCCCCATAAAACATAAAGATTTGATTCTGGCTCTTTTAGAAGCAGTGCAGCTCCCGACCCAGGTAGCAGTAGCCCACTGTAGGGTCCATCAGAGGGGTGGATTTTTTGTGACCCAAGGGAAGAGCAAAGCTGATCAAATTGCAAAACAGGCAGCTTGACTTCAGGAACCTGAACAAATTATGGCCCCCTGAACTCCCTAGCCTTCCCCAGTATTCCCCACAGGAACAAGAAAATGCTGAGAAATGGGACTATGAGAAAGGAAGCACTGGCTGGTATAAAAAGGAGGATAAAGTTCTAATCCCTGAGGCCCAACAGTGCAAGCTCACTAAGAGCTTACATGATGCCACCCACTATGGGAGGATGCGCTATGGGACTTGATGCAAAAGGCTTTTTCAGGGAAGGGGCTTAAAAGAACAGTAAAACAAGTAACACTTGCCTGTGATTTATGTGCCTGTAATAACCCACAGACCCATCCAATCCCCCCTTCGTTACTCAGGCCAATTCAGTGCCGAGGGACATACCCGGGGGAAGACTGGCAGTTAGATTTCACCCAATACCCCCATGATGGGGATACAAATATCTTCTGCTGTTTGTTGATACTTTCACAGGATGGGTTGAAGCCTTCCCCTACCCGATCTGAAAAGACTATGGAAGTTTGTATGTCCCTTTTAAAAGAAATAATTCCTTGGTTTGGACTTCCAAAGTCCCTGCAGAGTGATAACAGGCCCTTTATAACAATAATCACACAGGGGTTCACAGTGGCCCGAGGGATAGATTACAAGCTACACACCTCTTGGCACCCCCAGTGCCAAGGAAAGGTAGAGAAAGGGAAGGTAGAGAAAATGAACCATACTTTAAAGAAAACCTTAGCAAAGCTCTGCCAAGACACTCATGAACCCTGGACCAGCTTGCTTCCTACTGCACCCCTCAGGGTCCGTGTAGCCCCCAGGAGTGGTCTGAGGCTTAAGCCATTTGAAACGACCTATGCGAGGCCTTTTCTTACTACTGACGTTGTACTGGATGAGGAAGTAAACCAGGCCCTGAGATATATTATTAATCTAGGACAAGTTCAGAAGGCAATCCAGGACTATGCCCACAAAGCACTGCCAGCTCCCACTGAAAACACAGAGGAAGGAGCAGTTCCTTCACAGATAAACCCCAGGGACCAAGTTCGTAAAACCTGGAAAGTTGGATCCCTGAAGACCAACTATTGCCAAAACGGAAGATCCCCTATAAAGTAATTTTAGCCACTCCCACTGCTGTCAAACTCAAAGGATATCTAGTTGGGTACATTTGTCCACACTAAAGCTTTTACCTTCAGAAGCCCCGCAGGTCACAACAGAAGAGCAATACACCTGTGAGCCAGTGGAAGATCTGAGATATCTATTCAAAAGTCAGGCACCATTGACAAGATAGTCTGTGTGATAACTAATACTTCCTGCTGCACCTGGATCAATGCGACAGGACAGGTAGAAGTTAATATTAAGGAAATATATGCCTGAGCAAAGTGGCTTCACAATTTTGGCAGGGGTGATACCGCCTCAGCTGTCTGGTCAACAGTTAAGGAAGCCCTCCCAAAGTTAACCTGGTTCCTTCCCTTTCTAGGCCCTTTAATGGCTATTGTTCTTCCCCCTTTTAGCCTTTGTTTGTTTAACCTTCTGGTTAAGGTTGTGTCTTCTAAGCTCCAACAGTTTGAAGTAAGGCTCATGACGGCTCAAGGCGTTCAACCCATTCCAGCGGAGAGTGGCCCAGGTCCCTACAAGTCCTTGAAACAATCAGCGAGGGACTTCTACACCTCTAGGGTAGGCTAGGGTATGCAGCCCATCCAGGAGGAAGAGTTTCAGAAGAAGAGACCTTCAGCCCCTTACCCCTTAAGAATAAAGGTGTAGAGTCTCTTGGGGGTGTAGAGTCTCTTGGGAGAAATGAGACAGGCTGGGACCTGGGACCCTTTGCTGCAGTGCCACAGTGCTGCAGTGCTTGACCTGGTCAAACATCACCTTGAGCAACAAAATACAAAGAAACTATAAGGGACTAAAAATAACTGTGTGCATGCACAGTTGGGGCAAATTCTGGACAAGATACAAAGAGACCAAAAAGCCCAACTGCCCCTTCTAAAGAGCCCAGGGCAAAGGCAGGGTACTGTGCATGCCCCCAGCACACAGCACCACCTAAGGGGCAGGCACACAGTCTAAGCCACCCCTCCGGCCAGAACCCTGGACACACCCTTACCCTCACCCCATAAAGGAATCAGCTCACACCACCCTGAGGGAGGGAGCTAGCAAGGGAAATTGTTACTTGTTCTTGCTCCCCTCTGCTGCAGCAGGGGCCCCAATAAAGCCTTACTTGAATTTCTTGTCTGTCCTCTAATCAATTTCTATTGATTAAGGAGGCCAAGAACCCTGGTCGGTAACATATGTATAACTGAGTCACTTTGCTGTACAGAAAAAATTAACACAACATTTTAAATCAACTATGCTTCAATAAAAATTTTTTTAAAAGAATTACCCCTAGGCACTCAGTGAACATTGAAGAATCTTGTAATAGCATGGAAGATCCAGATCATGGATATGAGTCTGATTGCAATTTAGTGACGACATACTCGTCATTCCCCTTCCTTTCGCCCTCATGTGGAAAAAGGAGCTGGGATTGCAGCAAGCAGCATGAAGCAGAAGGGAGAGAAGGTGGGGGAAAGTGACAACTTATCTCTCCGTACTTATTCAGACTTATGTGGAAGATACAGAGACTTGTACTCATGTTATTCATGCAGCTGCTGCCTCTGGGCCCTCCCAGCCCATGCATGGTCTCTTCTGCTGCCCTTAACTTCCATGTCTCCTTCCCCTGAACCCCAGTCACTGTCTCAGCTGCTCCCTCATAGTTGGTTATTTTTTGTTTGTAGCAGTGGGCATGTATGGGGAGGGGAGGATGTTTTTCCCAACCTCAGATACT
The DNA here is from genome assembly GCF_025265405.1 of Mesoplodon densirostris. NCBI lineage: Eukaryota > Metazoa > Chordata > Mammalia > Artiodactyla > Ziphiidae > Mesoplodon > Mesoplodon densirostris. The sequence goes on along the minus strand of NC_082664.1, from coordinate 119,284,526 downwards.
GAGCTAGGAGATAGATGGGCCCCTGGGCTGGACAGCTGGTGTTTGTCAAGTGGAGTAAAATTGAAGCTTTGTCCTCACCCAGACGCTCCAAGGACAAAACTAGTGGCAGAAGCTGAGCTCTGCTGAAGTAAAGAGATACGATGACCGCTCCTGAGGTCAAGGAAAACTTCCCTGTCTGCACATGCACAGGAAGGCTCCTTGGGGGTCAAAAAGGGAGAGGGTGCCACCCCATAATAAGTGTGGACATACCGCCACAGGCCTCTGCAATGGAATCCATCTTAGCAAAAATTGTGCACGCAAGTTGGGAAGGGTCCTAGGACCAGTCAGGTGTGAAAAAAGAAACAAGATAATTGGCCAAAGGTAAACAAAGACCCGGAAGAACTGCCCTATATAAGTGATTTGAATCACCTCTTTACTGCGCTCCTCCTCATTAGGAAGGACGCCCATATTCTTTCTCTTCAGGTGTGTATTTCTGCCTGCTTCTGTCTTAAACAAACTGTTTCTCTGTGTGCTCTCCCACTTGTTGTGCTGTGTCTCTAATAATAAACTTTGTACCTGTTCTTACAGTTTGTGCCTCACTGAAACATTCTTGCTTTCAATGGGGTAAGAGCCAGGGGGACTTTGCTTCTAGCCTCTAGCCTCTGGTGGGCTACTGGCTAGGATTCCTGGTTTTCGTCCAGGCTACCCAGGTTCAACTCCTGGGCAGGGAACTAAGATCTCTCTTCAGCACCACTCACTGCTGTCTCTCCGAGATCAGTACCAACTGTCTTCACGTTGTTAACTCCACATCCTCTTCTCTAATAAAACAAGCCAGTCAGGCATGGTTATAAAAAAAAAAGAGAAAAGAAAAAAGAAACAACCCCAGAGATTCCAGATATTGGAATCAACAGACACAGACTAAAACGCAACCATGCTTACTATGTTCAAGGAGATAAAAGACTGAGAAAACTTCAAAAACTACAAAACTACAAAAAAAAATGGCACAGCAGATTGGAACAAAATTTGAAGTAGAAAAGTACAATAATTAATAACCCCATGGATGGTTTTCATAGTCAATTAGACAAAAATGAAGAGAGAATTAGTGAGCTGGTAGATAGGTCAGAAGAAAATATTCGAATTAAACATGAAGAGACAAAAGAATAAAATATGCAGAAGGGAGAGTAGGAGATACAGAGGATACACTGAGTAGATCAAATATGCCTTCAGTTGGAGTCAAAGAGGGGAAAGAAGTAATGAGGTTGAAGCAATATTTTAAAAATAATGACTAAGAATGTTTTTCAAATAATGAAGTCTTATAAATTTCAAGCAGGATAAATAAAATTAATTATACACCTAGCTACATTATGGTAAAACATCAGAAAATCAAAGACACTTTTTTAAATCTTAGAAGAATTTGAGGAAAAAAGTCAGCTTGCCTTCAAAGGAGCAAGAATGAGGTTGAAAGCTGACTTCTCAACAGAAACAGCAGGAACCAGAAGACCATAGAATGACACCTTCAATGGGCTAAAAGAAAATGACTGCAGCTTCAAATTCAAGACATAGCAAAAATATATGTCAGAAAAGGAGGCAAGATGAAGATACTTGCAGACATATAAAAACTGAGATAATCTGTCACTAGCAGACCTAAGAGGTACTTTCAGGCAGAAGGAAATCTATCCAAGTTGAAGGTCAGGTACGGAATAGGAAATAAAGAGATAGATAGATAGATAGATAGATAGATAGATAGATATAGAGAAAGATTTATTTATAAATTCACACACATGTACATCTAAATGAATATTTTTACCCCATTTTAATGAAAATTTTCTATCTATATAGAAGAAAATATAATAATCCCATTATTCATCTTCAATAATTATTGACATATAGACACTCTTGCTTCCTATATACTCTCCACACTCTGCTTATACTGGATTATTTTAATCAAACCCCAAACTTCATATAACATCACCTATAGATAATTCAGTTTGTATATCTTCAAGATAAGGATTTTTTTTTAACAAAAGCCTGGGACTATTATAAGACCTGAAAAGTAAAATGAATAATAATTCCTTAAAATCATCAAATGTCCAGTGAGTCCATCATTCAAAGTCCAATTTTTGTCTTTTTTTTCAGATGGATGTTCAAATGAAGAGTCTTAAAATACCCTTTTATTATATTTGACTAATGTGTTTCTTGTGTCTGTTTTTCAAAAATTAATTTAAAAATTAAAAAAACCTTTTTGTTTAAAAATTTTCAAATATGAACAAAAGGAAGAAAATAGTATAATGGACCTAATGGGAGCTAAGGTGGGTAAAAGGACCCTGTCCTCTGAATGTTGGAGATCATTTTTTTTCTTTTTTGTTCTTTTTTTCTTTTGGCCATGCCATGCAGCTTACTTCCCTGACCAGGTATTTAACCTGGGCCCTTGGCAGTGAGAGCACAGAGTCCTAGCCACTGGACCACCAGGGAATTCCTGGAGATCTCTTATGATTGCTGATTGCTGATTTCTGCTTCTGACCACAGAGGTGCAGAAAGAGAAGTGGGCAGCCATTGTTGTTGCACTTCCCCCCATTGTTGCAACCCCACCCCATCTGATGAAGTGATTTCCAAGAGATACAGAAGGCTAGCACCATTTTCACTTTTCATTTTTCCCCTTTTAGGAGCCAGACATTCAAAAACAACTAGAAAATTAGGCTTCTCAAAAACAACTGCGTATACAGGGAAAATTAGAAAGTTACTAAGCATGCCCAAGGAAAGGCTCAGAAAAGACCTAAGAAGACATTAAATATATACCTCAGGCTGATCCTCAGCACAGAGACAAGCTACATCAATTTTTTTTAAAAAACCATACACACAATAAAGAAAATCAAAAACAAAAAACAGCCCTGAGGAAGGGAGAGAATCCGATTTCCAGAGTTACCACGTTATTAGATTCAAATGTCCAGTGTTCAACAACAAAAAAATTGCACTGCATAAAAAGAAATTGGAAAGTATGACCCATTCAAAGGAGAAAAAAGAACTCAACAGAAACTATCTCTAAGAAAGACATAATGGCAAATATACTAGTCAAAGACTTTAAAACAACTGTCTTAAAGATGCTCAAAGAACAAAGGAAGATGGGAAAAAGTCAAGAAAATGATGTGTGAATAAAATGGAAATATCAATAAAGAGATAGAAAACCTAAAAAGGAACCAAGAAGAAATTCTGGAGCTGTAAGTAAAATAACCAAAATGAAAAATTCACTAGAGCGATTCAAAGGCAGATTTGAACAGGCAGAAGAAAAAACTTGTGAACTTGAAGATAGGACAAAGGAAATTATCAAGGCTGAGGAACAGAAAGAAAAAAGTATGAAGAAAATTGAACATAGCCCAAAGGACCCATGAGATATCATCAAGTGGATATCATATATATTGTGGGAGTCCCAGAAGGAGAAGAGGGAGACAAAACATCCAAGAGAATATTTGGAGAAATAATGACTGAAAGCTTCACAAATTTGATGAAAGACATGAATATAAGTGTCCACGAAGCTCAATGAACTCCAAGTAAGATGAACTCAAAGAAGACCCACATGGAGACACATTATAACCAAACTTTCAAAAGACAAAGTGAATCCTGAAAACTGCAAAAGAGATACAAATAAATACATGGGATTCTCAAAAAGATTATCTGCAGATTTCTCATCAGAAAAATTGGAGCCAATGGGCTTCCCTGGTGGCACAGTGGTTAAGAATCCGCCCACCAATGCAGGGGACACGGGTTCGAGCCCTGGTCCGGGAAGATCCCACATGCCATGGAGCAACTAAGCCCCGTGTGCCACAACTACTGAGCCTGTGCTCTAGAGCCCGTGAGCCACAGCTACTGAGCCCGTGTGCTGCAACTAATGAAGCCTACCTGTCTAGAGCCTGTGCTCCACACAAGAGAAGCCACCACAATGAGAAGCGTGAGCATTGAGACAAAAAGTAGCCCCTGCTTGCCTCAACTAGAGAAAGCCCACGTGCAGCAACAGAGACCCAATGCAGCCAAAAATTAAAAAATAAAATAAAAAATAAATTAATTAAATAAATTTAAAAAACAAAAATAACTGAAGCCAAAGAAGACAGTCGGCCAATATACTCAAAGTGCTAAAAGAAAAAAAAAAAGCAACTGTCAGTGAAGAATCCTATATCCACAAAAATGGTCCTTCAAAACGGAGGGAGGGCTTCCCTGGTGGCGCAGTGGTTGAGAGTCCACCTGCCGATGCAGGGGACATGGGTTCGTGCCCCAGTCTGGGAAGATCCCACATGCCGCGGAGTGGCTAGGCCCGTGAGCCATGGCTGCTGAGCCTGCGCATCCAGAGCCTGTGCTCTGCAACAGGAGAGGCCACAACAGTGAGAGGCCCGTGTACCGCAAAAAAAAAAAAAAAAAAAAAGGGAGGGAGAGGGAGTTCCCTGGTCGCCTAGTGGTTAGGATTCTGGGTTTTCACTACTGTGGCCCAGGTTCAATCCCTGGTTGGGGAACTGAGATCCTGCAAGCTGTGCAGCACAGCAAAAAAAAGAGAGAGAGAAAAAAAGGGAGGGACAAATCATGACATTCCCAGATAAACAAAAGCTGAGGGAGTTTGTGACCACTAGACCTGGCCTGCTCAAGAAATGCTCAAGAGAGTCCTGCAAAGTGAAATGAAAAGACACTAGACAGTAACTCAAAGCCATATGGATAAAGAACACAATATAAGTAAATATATAGGCATTTTAAAACCTAGTATTATTGTAACAGTGGTTTGCAACTGCACTTCTTGTTTTCTACAAGATTTAAGAGACTAATGCATTTAAAAGAATTATTAGCTTTTTGTTTGGGGGCACACAATGTACACAGATGTCATTTTGTGACAACAACCAAAAGAGGTAGGGATAGAGCTGTAAAAGAAAAGAGATTTTGGACTTCCCTGGTGGCGCAGTGGTTAAGAATCCACCTGCCAATGCAGGGGACACAGGTTCAAGCCCTGGTCTGGGAAGATCCCACATGCTGCAGAGCAAAAAAGCCCACGCACCACGACTACTGAGCCTGCACTCTAGAGCCTGTGCTCGGCAACAAGAGAAGCCACCGCAGTGAGAAGCCTGCATACCACAAGGAAGAGTAGCCCCCACTCACCACAACTAGAGAAAGCCTGCACACAGCAATGAAGACCCAACACAGCCAAAAATAAATAAAATAAAAAATAAATTAATTTTTTTTAAAAAGAGATTTTGCATGTTATTGAGGTTAAACTTGTACAAATTCAAGTTAGAGTGTTATAACTTTATGATGTTAAATATAATCCCCATGGTAGTCACAAAGAAAATAGCTAAAGTATATACACAAAAGGAAATGAGAAAGGAATTTAAACATTTCACTCCAAAATTTGACTAAAGAACAAAAGACAGGAATTCAGGAAATGAGGGACTAAAAGGCTTAGGGCACATAGAAAACAAATAACACAATGACAGAAGTAAGTCCCTCCATATCAGTAATTTCTCTAAATGTAAGTAGATTAAATTCTCCAATGAAAAGACAGATTGGAAGATTGGAAAAAAACACATGGCCCAATTACACAAGGGACTCACTTGAAATTCAAAGACACAAACAGGTTGAAAGTGAAAAGATGGAAAAAGATATTCTGTGCAAATAGTAAACAAAAGAGAGCAGGACTGGCTATACAAATATCAGACAAAACAGACTTTAAATAAAACAAGTTTACAAGAGCAAAGAAGGACATTATATGTTAATAAAACATTCAATACAGCCAACAGATATAACAATTATAAAAATTTATGGGACTTCCCTGGTGGTCCAGGGGTTAAGAATCTGCCTTCCAATGCAAGGGACACGGGTTCGATCCCTGGTTGGGGAATTAAGATCCCACATGCTGTGGGGCAACTAAGTCCATGCACTGCAAGTACTGAGCCCATGCTTCACAACTAGAGAGCCCACGCACTGCAACTACTGAGCCTGCATGCTCTAGATCCTGCGTGCCACAACTAGAGAGATGCCTGTGCACCACAATGAAGAGCCCACGTGCCACAACTAAGACCCAATGCAGCCAAAAATAAATAAATAAATATATAAAAAAATAAAAAACAAGAAAAATGGACTTCCCTGGTAGTCCAGTGGTTAAGACTCCAAGCTTCCACTGGAACTAAGATCCCACATGCCATGCAGCCAGAAAACAAAAAAGAAAAAAACAAAAACAAACAAACAAGAAAGATCTCAAATCAATAACCTAACTTTACAATTTAAGAAACTAGAAAAAGAACAAACTAACTAGAAGGAAAGAAAGGAAGGAAAAGAAAAGGAAAGAAAAGAAAAATAAAGATGGAGCAGAAATAACTGAAATACACTAGTTCCAGGTCTGGAGTTTTGCCCAAGATCACAGAATTCAGCAGGTGATATAATTAGGACCAGAATCTAATTTCAACTAGATTTTTTTCTAGGGAAAAATATATTTTTTAACTTTTATTTTATATTGGAATATAGTTGATTAACAATGTTGTGATAGTTTCAGGTGTACAACAAAGTGATTCAGTTATACATATACATGTGTCTATTCTTTTTCAAATTCTTTTCCCATGTAGGTTGCTACATAATATTGAGCAGAGCTCCCTGTGCTATACAGTAGGTCTTTGTTGGTTATCCATTTTAAATATAGCAGCGTGTACATGTCAATCCCAAACTCCCTAACTATCCCTTCCCCCGACCCTTCCCTGCTGTTAAAATAACTGAAATACAGGTTAGAAAAACAATAGAGAAAAATCGATGAAACCAAAAAGTTGATTCTTCAAAATAATCAACAAAATTGACAAACCTTTAGCTAGTGGACTAAGAAAAAAAGACTCAAATTACTAAAACTGGAAATGAAAGTGGTGACATTACTAATTCTGCAGAAATAAAAAAGATTATAAAGCTATTATGAAAAATTGTATGCCAAAAAATTGGATAACCTAGATGAAATGGAAAATTTCCTAGAAACACAAAACCTACCCAGATTAAATCATTAAGAAATAGAAAATCTGAACAGACCTACAACTAGAGTAAGGGGATTGAATCAGGAATCAAAAATCTACCAACAGGGCTTCCCTGGTGGCGCAGTGGTTGGGGGGTCTGCCTGCCGATGCAGGGGACACGGGTTCGTGCCCCGGTCTGGGAAGATCCCACATGTCGCGGAGCGGTTGGGCCGTGAGCCATGGCCGCTGAGCTTGCGCGTCCGGAGCCTGTGCTCCGCAACGGGAGAGGCCACAACAGTGAGAGGCCCACGTACTGCAAAAAAAAAAAAAAAAAAACTACCAACAAAGAAAAGCCTTGGACCTGATGGATTCACTGGTGAATGCATCCAAACATGTAAAGAAGAACTAATACCAATCTTTCTCAAACTTTTCCAAAAAATTGAACAGGAGGGATACTTCCTAACTCATTCTGAGGCCAGCATTACCCTGATACAAAAGACAAAAAAAGACACTATAAAAAACCACAGACCCAGAAGTGGAATTGCTTATGAACACTGACGCAAAAATCCTCAACAAGGGGCTTCCCTGGTGGTGCAGTGGTTAAGAATCCGCCTGCTGATGCAGGGGATACGGGTTCAAGCCCTGGTCCAGGAAAATCCCACATGCCGTGAAGCAACTAAGCCCGTGCGCCACAACTACTGAGCCTGTGCTCTAGAGCCTGTGAGCCACAACTACTGAAGCCTGTGAGCCACAACTACTGAAGCCTGTGTGCCTAGAGCCTGTGCTCCGCAACAGAGAAGCCACCGCAATGAGAAGCCCGCACACCATAACAAAAAGTGGCAAGCCCGTGTGCAGCAACTAAGACCCAGTGCAGCCAAAAATAATAAATAAAATAAATAAATTTATTTTAAAAAAATCCTCCACAAAACACTAGCAAACAGAATTCAGCAGCATATTGAAAGAATTATACACTAAGGCCACAAAGGATTTACTCATGGAATACAAGGATCATTCAACATATAAAATCAATCAATAAGCCGCATCAACAGAATGAAGGGAGAAAAACCACACGATCATCTTAATTGATGCAAAAATAAACAAAAAACATAAAAGCATTAGACAAAGTTCAAACATGCTTTCATAATAGAAACACTTAAGAAAATGGGAATAGAGGGAAAGTATTTACACATAACAAAAGCCATATATGAAAAACCCACAGCAAATATAATACTCAATGGTAAGAGACTAAAAGCTTTTCCTGTAAGAATAAAGCAAGGATGCCCACTTTCACCACTTCTACTCAACATAGTACTAGAAGTTCTAGGCAGAGCATTTGGCAAGAAAAAAAAAATAAAAGGTATCTAAGTTGGAAAGGAAGAAGTACCATTATCTCTCTTTGCAAATAATCTTATAAGGTGAAAATCCTAAAGCTTCCACCAAAAAACCCTGTTAGAACTAATAAACGAATTCAGCAAAGTAGCAGGATACTAAGTCAATGCATAAAATCAGCTGCATTTCTATATGCAATGTGCAATCTGAAAAGAAAATTATAAAAGCAATTCCATTTACAGTAGGATCAAAAAGAATAAAATACTTAGAAATCGATTTAACCAAGGAGGTGAAAGACTTGTACAGTGAAACATACAATACACTGCTGAAAGAAATTAAAGAAATATAAATAAATAAAAACACATCCCATATTCATGGATTGGAAGACTTCGTATTGTTAAAATGTCAATACTACCCAAAGTGATCTACAGACTCAATGCAATCCCTATCAAAATTTCAATGACTTTCTTTGCAGAGATAGAAAAACCCATCCTAAAATTCATATGGAATCTCAAGGAACCCCAAATAACCAAGACAATCTTGAAAAAGAAGAACAAAGTTGGAGGATTCCACTCTGATTTCAAAACCTACTATAAAGCTACAGTAATCAAAACAGGGTAGTATTGGCATAAAGACAGACATATAAACTACTGGAATAGAATAGAAAACACAGAAATAAATCCTTTCACATATGGTAAAATGATTTTTAACATGGGAGCCAAGACTATTCAATGGGGAAAAGACAGTCTTTTCAACAAATGGTGCTGGGAAAATTAGATATCAATATGCAAAAAATGAAGTTAGCTAAAAATAGATCAAGGACATAAATGTAAGACCTAAAGCAATAAACTCTTAGAAGACAACATAGAAGCTTCACAACATTGGATTTGGCAATGATTTCTTAGATATGACACCAAAGGTACAAGTAAAAAAAGAAAAAAAGACAAGTTGAACTTCATGAAAATTAGAAGTGTCAGAGGACACTATCCACAGAATAAAAGGCAAACCACAGAATGGGAGAAAATATTTGCAAATCATACATATGATAAGGGATTAATATCCAGAATATATATAAAACTCCCAAAACTCAACAACAACAACAAAAACAACCAGACTTGGAAATGGGCAAAGGAATTGAATAGACATTTCTCCAGAGAACATATACAACTGGCCAACAAGCATATGAAAGATGCTCAACCTCACTAATCGTTAGTGAAACACAAATCAAAACTATAATGAGGGGCTTCCCCGACTGCCTGCCGATGCAGGGGACATGGGTTCATGCCCCGGTCCAGGAAGATCGCTCATGCTGCGGAGTGGCTAGGCCTGTGAGCCATGGCCGCTGAACCTGCGCATCCGGAGCCTGTGCTCCGCAACGGGAGAGGCCACAACAGTGAGAGGCCCGTGTACCGCAAAAAACAAAACTATAATGAGATACTACCTCACACCCATTAGGATGGCTATTATTAAAAAAAAAATACAACAAGTGTTGGCAAGGATGTGGAGAATTTTTTTTTTTTTTTTTTGGCTGTGTTGGGTCTTCGTTTCTGTGCGAGGGCTTTCTCTAGTTGTGGCAAGCGGGGGCCACTCTTCATCGCGGTGTGCAGGCCTCTCGCTATAGCGGCCTCTCTTGTTGCAGAGCACAGGCTCCAGACGCGCAGGCTCAGCAGCTGTGGCTCATGGGCCTAGTTGCTCCGCAGCATGTGGGATCCTGCCGGACCAGGGCTCGAACCCGCGTCCCCTGCACTGGCAGGCAGATTCTCAATCACTGCACCACCAGGGAAGCCCGAGAATTTTTTTTATTGAAGTATAGTTGATTTATAAAGTTGTGTTAGTTTCTTTTTTAAATAAATTTATTTATTTATTTATTTATTTATGGCTGCATTGGGTCTTCATTGCTGTGCACGGGCTTTCTCTAGTTGTGGCAAGCGGCTTCTCATTGCTGTGGCTTCTCTTGCTGCAGAGCACAGGCTCTAGGTGCGTGGGCTCAGTAGTTGTGGCTCACGGGCTCTAGAGCTCAGGCTCAGTAGTTATGGCACATGGGCTTAGTTGCTCCACAGCATGTGGGATCTTCCTGACCAGGGCTCAAATCCCTGCATTGACAGGTGGATTCTTAACCACTGCACCACCAGGGAAGTCCCAAAGTCGTGTTAGTTTCTGCTGTACAGCAAAGTGATTCAGTTATACATGTATATATATTCTTTTTCATATTCTTTTCCATTATGGTTTATTACAGGATATTGAATATCATTCCCCACAGTAGGGAACAGTATACTAGTGCTATACAGTGTTGTTTATCTATTTAATATATAGTAATTCGTATCTGCTAACACCAAACTCCTAATTTATCCCTACCCCCCTTTGTCCCCTTTGGTAATCATAAGTTTGTTTCCTATGTCTGTGAGTCTGTTTCTGTTTTGTTAAACAAGTTCATTTGTATCATATTTTAGATTCCACATATAAGTGATATCATATGACATTTGTCTTTCTCTTTCTTACTTCATTTAGTATGATAATCTCTAGGGCCATCCATGTTGCTGCAAATGGCATTATTTCATTCCTTTTTATGGCTGAGTAGTATTCCATAGTATATATATACCGCATCTTCTTTATCCGTTCATCTGTTGATGGACATTTAGGTTGCTTCCATGCCTTGGCTATTGTAAATAGTGCTGCTATGAACATTGGGGTGCATGTATCTTTTTGAATTAGAGTTTTCTCTGGATATATGCCCAGGAGTGGGACTGATGGATCATATGGCAACTCTTTTTTTAGTTTTTTAAGGAACCTCCATACTGTTTTCCATAGTGGCTACACCAGTGTACATTCCCACCAACGATGTAGGAGAGTTCCCTTTCAGGATGTGAAGAATTCGGAGCCCTTGTGCACTGTTGGTGGGAATGTAAAATGGTACAGTCACTGTGGAAAATAGTATGGTGGTTCCTCAAAATATTAAAAATAGAATTACCATATGACTCAGCAATTCTACTTCTGGGTATATACACAAAAGAATGTAAAGCAGGTTCTCAAAGAGATATTTGTACACCCATGTGAATAATGCTGCTATTAAACAATAGCTAAAATGTGAAAGCAACCTAAGTGTCCATTGACGGATGAATAAATAAGAAAAATTGGTATATGCATACAATGGAATATTATTCAGCCTTAAAAAGGAAGGAAAGAAAGACGGTGGAAGAGTGAGAAGTGGAGATCACCTTCCTCCCCACAAATACATCAGAAGTACATCTACATGAGGAACAGCTCCTACAGAACACCTACTGAATGCTGGCAGAAGACCTCAGACCTCCCAAAAGGCAAGAAACTCCCCACGCACCTGAGTACGGCAAAAGAAAAAAGAGAAAACAGAGACAAAAAAATAGGGATGGGGCCTGCACCAGTGGGAGGGAGATGTGAAAGAGGAAAGGTTTCCACACACTAGGAAGCCCCTTCACAGGCAGAGACTGCGGGTGGTGGAGGGGGGAAGCTTCAGAGCCACGGAGGAGAGCACAGCTACAGGGTGCAGAGGGCAAAGCAGAGAGATACCCACACAGCGGATCGGTGCCGACGAGCACTCACCAGCCCGAGAGGCTTGTCTGCTCACCCGCCGGGACAAGTCGGGGCTGGGACCTGAGGCTCCGGCTTCGGAGGTCAGACGCCAGGGAGAAGACTGGGGTTGGCTGCGTGAACACAGCCTAAAGGGGGCTAGTCCGCCACGGCTAGCCGGGAGTGTGTCCGGGAAAAGGTCTGGAACAGCCAAAGAGGCAAGAGGCTATTTCTCGCCTCTTTGTTTCTCCTCCTCCAGGGGGAGGAGAGGGGATTAAGAGCACCGCCTAAACGAGCTCCAGAGACGGGTGCGAGCCGCGGCTATCAGTGCGGACACCAGAGACGGGCATGAGACGCTAAGGCTGCTGCTGCAGCCACCAAGAAGCCTGTGTGCGAGCACAGCTCACTGTGCACACCTTCCCTCCCGGGATCCTGTGCAGCCCGCCACTGCCAGGGTCCCGTGATCCAGGGACAACTTCCCCGGGAGAATGCACAGCGCACCTCAGGCTGGCGCAACGTCACGCCGGCCTCTGCCGCCGCAGGCTCACCCCACATCCGTACCCCTCCCTCCCCGCTGGCCTGAGTGAGCCAGAGCCCCCGAACCAGCTGCTCCTTTAACCCCGTCCTGTCTGAGAAGGGAACAGATGCCCTCAGGCGACCTACAAGCAGAGGCGGGGCCAAATCCAAAGCTGAACCCCAGGAGCTGTGCAAGAGAAAGGGAAATCTCTCCCAGCAGGCTCAGGAGCAGGGGATTAAATCCCCGCAATCAACTTGATGTACCCTGCCTCTGTGTAATACCTGAATAGACAATGAATCATCCCAAAATTCAGGCGGTGAACTTTGGGAGCAACGATATATATATTTTTTTCCTTTTTCTCTTTTTCTGTGTGGATGACAGGGTCTTGGTGCTCTGGCCGGTTATCAGGACTGTGCCTCTGAGGTGGGAGAGCCGAGTTCAGGACACTGGTCCACCAGAGACAGCTCCACGTAATATAGAACAGCAAAAATCTCCCAGAGATCTCCATCTCAAGGCCAAGACCCAGCTCCACTCAATGACCAGCAAACTACAGTGCAGGACACCCTATGCCAAACAACTAGCAAGACAGGAACACAACCCCACCCATTAGCAGAGAGGCTCCCTAAAATCATAATAAGGTCATAGACACCCCAAAACACACCACCAGACATGTACCTACACACCAGAAAGACAAGATACAGCCTCATCCACGAGAACACAGGCACTAGTCCCCTCCACCAGGAAGCCTACACAACCCACTGAAAAAACCTTAGCCACTGGGATCACCAAAGACAACGGGAACTAGGAACCTGCAGCCTGCAAAAAGGAGCCCCCAAACACAGTAAGGTAAGCAAAATGAGAAGACTGAGAAACACACAGCAGATGAAGGAGCAAGGGAAAAACCCACCAGACCAAACAAACGAAGAGGAAATAGACAGTCTACCTGAAAAAGAATTGAGAATAATGATAGTAAATATGATCCAAAATCTTGGAAATAGAATGGAGAAAATACAAGAAACATTTAGCAAGGACCTAGAAGAACTAAAGAGTAAACAAACAATGATGAACAACATAATAAATGAAATTTAAAGTTCTCTAGAAGGAATCAATAGCAGAATAACTGAGGCAGAAGAACAGATAAGTGACCTGGAAGATAAAGTAGTGGAAATAACTACCACAGAGCAGAATAAAAAAAAAGAATGAAAAGAATTGAGGACAGTCTCAGAGACCTCTGGGACAACATTAAACGCACCAACATTCGAATTATAGGGGTCCCAGAAGAAGAAGAGAAAACGAAAGGGACTGAGAAAATATTTGAAGAGATAATAGTTGAAAACTTCCCTAATATGGGAAAGGAAATAGTTAAACAAGTCCAGGAAGTGCAGAGAGTCCCATACAGGATAAATCCAAGGAGAAACATGCCAAGACACATATTAATCAAATTATCAAAAATTAAATACAAAGAAAAAATATTAAAAGCAGCAAGGGAAAAACAACAAATAACATACAACAGAATCCCCATAAGGTTAACAGCTGATCTTTCAGCAGAAACTCTGCAAGCCAGGTGGGAGTGGCAGGACATAGTTAAAGTGATGAAAGGAAAAAACCTACAACCAAGATTACTCTACCCAGCAAGGATCTCATTCAGATTCGACAGAGAAATTAAAACCTTTACAGACAAGCAAAAGCTAAGAGAATTCAACACCACCAAATCAACTTTACAATAAATGCTAAAGGAACTTCTCTAGGCAGGAAACACAAGAGAAGGAAAAGACCTACAATAAAAAACCCAAAACAATTAAGAAAATGGTAATAGGAACAAACATATCGATAACTACCTTAAATATAAGTGGATTAAATGCTCCAAAGAAAAGACATAGACTGGCTGAATGGATACAAAAACAAGACCCGTATATATGCTGTCTACAAGAGACCCACTTCAGACCTAGGGACACATACAGACTGAAAGTGAGGGGATGGAAAAAGATATTCCATGCAAATGGAAATCAAAAGAAAGCTGGAGTAGCAATTCTCATAATGGACAAAATAGACTTTAAAACAAAGACTATTACAAGAGACAAAGAAGGACACTACATAATGATCAAGGGATCGATCCAAGAAGAAGATATAACAATTGTAAATATTTATGCACCCAATAGGGGCACCTATTTTAGGAGCACCTCAATACATAAGGCAAATGCTAACAGCCATAAAAGGGGAAATCAACAGTAACACAATCATAGTTGGGGACTTTAACACCCCACTTTCACCAATGGACAGATCATCCAAAATGAAAATAAATAAGGAAACACAAGCTTTAAATGATACATTAAACAAGATGGACTTAATTCATATTTATAGGACATTACATCCCAAAAAAAAAACAGAATACACTTTCTTCTCAAGTGCTCATGGAACATTCTCCAGGATAGATCATATCTTGGGCCACAAATCAAGCCTTGGTAAATTTAAGAAAATTGAAATCGTATCAAGTATCTTTTCCAACCACAATGCTATGAGACTAGATATCAATTACAGGAAAAAAATCTGTAAAAAATACAAACACATGGAGGCTAAACAATACACTACTTAATAACGAAGAGATCACTGAAGAAATCAAAGAGGGAATCAAAAAATACCTAGAAACAAATGACAATGAAAACATGACAACCCAAAACCTATGGGATGCAGCAAAAGCAGTTCTAAGAGGGACGTTTATAGCAATATAATCCTACCTTAAGAAACAAGAAACATCTCAAATAAACAACCTAACCTTACACCTAAAGCAATTAGAGAAAGAAGAACCAAAAATCCCCAAAGTTAGCAGAAGGAAAGAAATCATTAAGATCAGATCAGAAATAAATGAAAAACAAATGAAGGAAACAATAGCAAAGACCAATAAAACTAAAAGCTGGTTCTTTGAGAAGATAAACAAAATTGATAAGCCACTAGCCAGACTCTCCAAGAAAAAAAGGGAGAAGACTCAAATCAATAGAATTAGAAATGAAAAAGGAGAAGGAACAACTGACACTGCAGAAATACAAAGGATGATAAGAAATTACTACAAGCAACTATATGTCAATAAAATGGACAACCTGGAAGAAATGGACAAATTCTTAGAAACGCACAACCTTCGGAGACTGAACCAGGAAGAAGTAGAAAATATAAACAGACCAATGACAAGCACTGAAACTGAAACTGTGATTAAAAATCTTCCAACAGGGCTTTCCTGGTGGTGCAGTGGTTGAGAGTCTGCCTGCCAATGCAGGGGACACAGGTTCATGCCCCGGTCTGGGAAGATCCCACATGCCGCAGGGCGGCTGGGCCCGTGAGTCATGGCCGCTGGGCCTGCGTGTCCGGAGCCTTTGCTCCACAATGGGAGAGGCCACAACAGTAACAGGCCCACATACCATACTTTTCGAACAAACAAAAGCCCAGGACCAGATGGCTTCACAGGCAAATTCTATCAAACATTTAGAGAAGAGCTAACACCTATCCTTCTCAAACTCTTCCAAAATATAGCAGAGGGAGGAACACTCCCAAACTCATTCTACGAGACCACCATCACCCTGATACCAAAACCAGACAAAGATGTCACAAAGAAAGAAAACTACAGGCCAATATCACTGATGAACATAGAGGCAAAAATCCTCAACAAAATACTAGCAAACAGAATCCAACAGCACATTAAAAGGATCATACACCATGATCAAGTGGGTTTTACCCCAGGAATGCAAGGATTCTTCAATATGAATGTGATACACCATATCAACAAACTGAAGAATAAAAACCATACGATCATCTCAATAGATGCAGAAAAAGCTTTCAACAAAATTCAACACCCATTTATCATAAAAACCCTCCAGAAAATAGGCATAGAGGGAACTTACCTCAACATAATAAAGGCCATATAAGACAAACCCACAGCCAACATCATCCTCAATGGTGAAAAACTGAAAGCATTTCCTCTAAGATCAGGAACAAGACAAGGATGCCCACTCTCACCACTATTATTCAACATAGTTTTGGAAGTTTTAGCCACAGCAATCAGAGAAGAAAAAGAAATAAAAGGAATCCAAATCAGAAAAGAAGAAGTAACACTGTCACTGTTTGCAGATGACATGATACTATATATAGAGAATCCTAAACATGCTACCGGAAAACTACTAGAGCTAATCAATGAATTCGGTAAAGTAGCAGGATACAAAATTAATGCACAGAAATATCTTGCATTCCTATACACTAATGATGAAAAATCTGAAAGAGAAATTAAGGAAAGACTCCCATTTACCACTGCAATAAAAGAATAAAATACCTAGGAATAAACCTACCTACAGGAGACAAAAGACCTGTATGCAGAAAACTATAAGACAC
Organism: Mesoplodon densirostris; assembly: GCF_025265405.1. NCBI lineage: Eukaryota > Metazoa > Chordata > Mammalia > Artiodactyla > Ziphiidae > Mesoplodon > Mesoplodon densirostris. Next base: position 119,267,825 of record NC_082664.1, on the reverse strand, counting down.
TGATGAAAGAAATTAAAGATGATACAAACACATGGAGAGATGTACCATGTTCTTGGATTGGAAGACTTAACATTGTGAAAATGACTATACTACCCAAAGCAAGCTACAGATTCAATGCATTCCCTATCAAACTACCAATGGCATTTTTCACAGAACTAGAACAAAAAATTTCACAATCTGTATGGAAACACAAAAGACACTGAATAGCCAAAGCAATCTTGAGAAAGAAAAATGGAGCTGGAGGAATCAGGCTCCCTGACTTCAGACTGTACTACAAAGCTACAGTAATCAAGACAGACTGGCACAAAAACAGAAATATAGATCAATGGAACAGGATAGAAAACCCAGAGATAAACCCACGCACATATGGTCACCTTATTTTTTTTTTTAATTTTTTTTCAGTACGCGGGCCTCCCACTGCTGTGGCCCCCTCCCGTTGTGGAGCACAGGCTCCGGACACGCAGGCCCAGCGGCCACGGCCCACGGGCCCAGCTGCTCCACGGCACATGGGATCCTCGCGGACCGGGGCACGAACCCACGTCCCCTGCACCAGCAGGCGGACCCCCAACCACCGCGCCACCAGGGAAGCCCCTGGTCACCTTATTTTTGATAAAGGAGGCAAGAATATACAATGGAGAAAAGACAACCTCTTCCATAAGTGGTGCTGGGAAAACTGGACAGCTACATGTTAAAGAATGAAATTAGAACACCTGCTAACACCATACACAAAAATAAACTCCAAATGGATTAAAGACCTAAATGTAAGGCCAGACACTATAAAACTCTTAGAGGAAAACATAGGCAGAACACACTATGACATAAATCACACCAAGATCCTTTGTGACCCATCTCCTAGAGAAATGGAGATAAAAACAAAAATAAACAAATAGGACCTAATGAAACTTAAAAGCTTTTGCACAGCAAAGGAAAACCATAAACAAGACAAAAAGGCAACCCTCAGAATGGGAGAAAATATTTGCAAAGGAAGCAACTGACAAAGGATTAATCTCCAAAATTTACAAGCAGCTCATGCAGCTCAATTTAAAAAAAAACAAACACCCCAATCCAAAAATGGGCAGAAGACCTAAATAGACACTTCTCCAAGGAAGACATAGATTGCCAACAAACACATGAAAGAATGCTCAACATCATTAATCATTAGAGAAATGCAAATCAAAACTACAATAAGATATCACCTCACACCAGACAGAATGACCATCATCAAAAAATCTAGAAACAATAAATGCTGGAGAGGCTGTGGAGAAAAGGGAACTGTTGGTGGGAATGTAAATTGATACAGCCACTATGGAGAACAGTATGGAGGTTCCTTAAAAAACTAAAAATAGAACTACCATATGACCCAGCAATCCCACTACTGGGCATATACCCTGAGAAAACCATAATTGAAGAAGAGTCATGTACCATAATGTTCATTGCAGTTCTATTTACAATAGCCAGGACATGGAAGCAACCTAAGTGTCCATCGAGAGATGAATGGATAACGAAGATGTGGCACATACATACAATGGAATATTACTCAGCCATAAAAAGAAATGAAATTGAGTTACTTGTAGTGAGGTGGATGGACCAAGAGTCTGTCATACAGAGTGAAGTAAGTCAGAAAGAGAAAACCAAATACCATATGCTAACACATATATATGGAATCTAAAAAAAAAAAAAAAAAAAGGTCATGAAGAATCTAGGGGCAGGACGGGAATAAAGATGTAGACCTACTAGAAAATGCACTTGAGGACACGGGGAGGGGCAAGGGTAAGCTGGGACAAAGTGAGAGAGAGGCATGGACATATATACACTACCAAATGTAAAACCGATAGCTAGTGGGAAGCAGCCGCATAGCACAGAGAGATCAGCTCGGTGCTTTGTGACCACCTAGAGGGGTGGGATAGGGAGGGTGGGAGGGAGGGAGACGCAAGAGGGAAGAGATATGGGGATATATGTATATGTATAGCTGATTCACTTTGTTATAAAGCAGAAACTAGCACACCACTGCAAAGCAATTATACTCCAATAAAGATGTTAAAAAAAAAAGGAAGGAAATTCTGCAATATGCTACAATGTGGGTGAAACTTGAGGACATTATGCTAAGTGAAAGAAGCCAGTCACAAAAAGGCAAATACTGTATGATTCCACTTACATGAGATACTTATGTAATAGGGAAGAACAAATCTGACTCCATATTGGATCAGTTTCTTTTACTTTGTAAAAGTTTCTCTTACTGGGCTTCCCTGGTGGCGCAGTGGTTGAGAGTCTGCCTGCCGATGCAGAAGACACGGGTTCGTGCCCCGGTCTGGGAAGATCCCACATGCCGCGGAGAGGCTGGGCCCGTGAGCCATGGCCGCTGAGCCTGCGCGTCCGAAGTCTGTGCTCCGCAACGGGAGAGGCCACAACAGTGAGAGGCCCGCGTACCGCAAAAAAAAAAAAAAAAAAAAGTTTCTCTTACTTTGTATTCTATTGCTTTTGCTACAAGTTAATCACTAAAGGGATGTTGCCTGTAGCTTAAAGTATACATAATGGCCCTTCACGGGGAACCCTGCCTCCCATGCAATGAGCATTAAGCTAAAATACCTTTGTTTATCTCACAGAAAACATTCTGATCAGACCCACCTGTGAATGGCTACAGTAAAGAAGAAATTAACACCTCACCTCAAGCACCTGGCCAGAATCAGGAAATATTTGCAACAACTCATTGCCCTTTTACTTTACCTCCTCACCTCTCCCTCTTCATTCTGTGAAAGAAACTAGCATTCAAATCTGGGTAAGATGGTTCTTTGGGACACTAGTCCGCCATCTTCTCAGTCTGCTGGCTTTCCAAATAAAGTCACTATTCCTTGCCCCAACAACCTGTCTCTTGATTTACTGACCTGTCGTGCAGCAAGAAGCACAAGCTTGGACTCGGTAACACTTATAGTAGTAAAAATTATAAAGACAGAAAGTAGAATGGTGGTTGATAGGGGGTGGGGGAAGGGGAGAATGAGGAGATTTTGTTTAATGGGTAGAGATTTTGTTTTGTAAGATGAACAGGGTCATGGGGATGGATGCTGCTGATGGGTGCACAACAACGTGATGGTATTTAATACCACAGAATTATATACTTTAAAAATGGGTAAATGGTAAATTTTATGTTACTGTATTTTACCACAATGAAAAAGAATTTTCCCTTCTCAACTCTTATATTTGGTAACCCTATAGTTTATTTAAGAAAGGCAGAAAGGGGCTTCCCTGGTGGCACAGTGGTTGAGAGTCCGCCTGCCGATGCAGGGGACACGGGTTCATGCCCCAGTCCGGGAAGATCCCACATGCCGTGGTGCGGCTGGGCCTGTGAGCCATGGCTGCTGAGCCTGTGCGTCCGGAGCCTGTGCTCCACAACGGGAGAGGCCACAACAGTGAGAGGCCCGCGTATCAAAAAAAAAAAAAAGAAAGGCAGAAAAAGGACTTCCCTGGCGGCGCAGTGGTTAAGAATCCACCTGCCAATGAAGGGGACACAGGTTTGAGCCCTGGTTCCAGGAAGATCCCACATGCCGTGGAGCACCTAAGCCCGTGTGCCACAACTACTGAGCCTGTGCTCTAGAGCCCATGAGCCACAACTACTGAAGCCCATGTGCCACAACTATTAAAGTCCGCCTGCCTAGAGCCCATGCTCTGCAACAAGAAAAGCCACCACAATGAGAAGCCCGCGCACTGCAATGAAGAGTAGCCCCCACTCGCTGCAACTAGAGAAAGCCTCATGCAGCAACGAAGACTCAATGCAGCCAAAAATTAATTAATTAATTAATTTTAAAAAAAGAAGGGCAAAAAAAAACTTGATTCTTTCCCTTATCAGGTTTAGAATAAAAGTTGAATCATTAACATCCTCCAAAGATGATCAACTTATTTTCTCTAAATAAATGGAACAACAGGCTTGACCTAGATAATTATCAACTCAGAGCTCTCATAGCTTAACACAGTTGATGTGTTTCAATTCATTGCAGCTCTTTTTGATGCTTGAAATATTATATTTTGTCCAGTGAGAGGCTCTTCAAAGACAGGATTTAAAGAAACCCTCTTCTCCTGCCCCTGGAAAGTAGAATAGGCAGAAAATCAAACACAGAATTGAATAATAAGGATGACAGAACTGCAAAGGAGACTTCATGATCAACTGTAATTGATCTCCTATCCTAAAGGCAGGGTCCCTGATAGAAAAGTAATGGGATCCAGATACCTGGTATGGGAAAATTTGAATGGATACACTCGAGAACCTTGAACCTCCAGTCTTCCCTGAATGTGCTAGGCTAGAAGCAGCCCCCAACCCCAGACCCTAATAAGCAGAACAGCCTCCTGCTGCCTGGAGACTAGGTGAAGAACTTCCCTGAGGTGGGTACCTTACAGAATGATAAAGTGTGCCCTTCTCATTGCTGCCCCACATTGCCACCAGACCAATAACAGCCCAAGATCACAAGTACAATCCTGCTCTGGGCAAAACAGTTTATTCACCAAAGAGTTGCAGGAGCTAATATATACTGGAAGAATTTGGGAGAGGAGGTATAAGAGAAGACAAGGGTGTTGGGCCAAGAGTAGAATAAAAGGTTGTATACATGAGAATTTATTGACCTGGGAGCACTCTCCTGTGACTAAGAATTTAATGCCCTGTCAACAACACCTGGAGCTCTAACATGCTGCTGGAATGGCTCCTTGAAGCCTGGACATGACATTTGCTGCAGTAAATTAGGTGGAGATCATATAACTACTTTCCCAAAGAATCAAGGAAGGACACTCCCAGAAACTGACATGAGGGCCTCAAAGGCTATGCTTTGGGAGTAAGGAAGATTCCCTAGGCATAAGGAAAAAACGGGAAAAGACACACCCTAACAAAACCTAAAACCAAGCCTTGACATACATGGTCAAGTTAATCCATTAGTAATTTAATTGCTGGCCAGAACAAAACTCAGCACTATTTAGAGTACAATAACACAATCCAAATCTCTACAATGTATGTTCAATGTCCAGCATATAAAAAAATATTTATGGGACTTCCTTGGTGGTGCAGTGATTAAGACTCCATGCTCCCAATGCAGGGGGCCAAGGTTCAATCCCTGGTCAGGGAAGTAGATGCCACATGCATGCTGCAACTAAGAGTTCACATGCTACAACTAAGGAGCTGGTGAACCACAACTAAGGAGCCCACATGCTGCAACTAAGGAGCCCAAGTGCTGTAACTAAGGCCCAGCACAACCAATATAAAACAAACAAATAAATAAATAAATAAAATTTACTAGACATGTGAAGCAGCAAGAAAATGTATCCTAAAATTAAGAGAAAAACCAGTCAACAGAAGCAGACTCATAAATGGCTGAGATATTAGAATTAGGAGACAAGGGCATAAAAAAATAATCACATTAAATACATTGAAGAGTTTAGAGGAATAATTTCTTTTAGCTTAAGTATGTCCCAAATAATGCATGGGACACAGTTATACTAAAAAAAAATATTCCTTGTTTATTAGAATTCTAAATTTCACTGTGCATTCTGTATTTTACCTAGCAACCCTACCCCAATGCCAAGCAGGAGAAGAGTCCAAAGCCCCAGCCTCCTGCAGGTGGCTTAGTGGGGGGCAATTGTACATTGGATGGATTTGAGATGCTCAGTCATTTACTATGTCAAATTTTGCCAGACCTGTGTACTGTTGATTATTTTTACTTAATATTTTAATTTAAATCAATTCTTTTTCATTTTTTAACTTATTTGAAATCATTATAGATTCAGGGATTTCGAAGATATTGCAGCGAGGTTCTGAGTACCCTTCACTTTGTTTCCTCCAATGGTTACATATAAGTATAGTACAATATCAAAGCAATACCAAATGTATAGTTCTATGTCATTTTATCACATGTAGATTCGTGTAACCACCTATGATCAAGATTCAGAACTATTCCATCAATACAAAGAGCTCCCTCTGCTACTGGTTTGTAGTCACACCTTACCTTCCGCCCTGCCACCATCCCTATCCCCTGGCAATCACTGATCTGCTTTCCATCTCTATAATTTTGTCATTTAAAGACTGCTATATAAACGGAATCATATGCTATTGACCTTTTGAGATTGGCTTTTTTTTTTCTATTCAGCACAATACCCTTGAGACCCATCCAAGTTGTTGCTTGTATCAATAGCTTGTCCCTATTTATTGCTGAATAGTGTGAAAATAAAGGGAAATCTCACTAAAAACGGAGTCAGAAGGCCAGAAGGGGGAGCTCTTGCGCAGTACCACTCCATGTCAATTGCAGGAAGAATTGTGAATTACAGACCCCAACAGGAAAAGATGTACATTGCATCTTCTACAAGACATTGACTACCTCCCCAACTCAGCCAAACAGAAACCACCATCACCCTGAACTCTCACTTTTCTCCAACGGACTTTCATTCAGAACAAACCCTCTTAACTTCCTCCTTTTACTCTATAAAATAATGTTCCTCTCCTTTGTTTGTTGGACTTGCTTATGACTTTTGCTGTAGCTTGCTTATCCAGAATTGCAATTCCTCTGCCATTTCCAAATAAACCCATTTTTGCTAGTAAAATAACTTTATTTCTAAGGTCAACAATAGTAGTTTGCAGTATGGATATAAAACAGTTTGCTTCACCATCATTTGAGGGATATTTGGCTGTTTCCAGTTTGGGGCTCTTACAAATAAATCTGCCATGAACTATCATATATAGGGTTTTGTGCAGGCGTACGTTTTTATCTTTCTGTGATAAATGCCCAGGAGTGCAATTGCTAGGTCATATTAGGTATATGTTTAGTTTTTAAAAGAAACTGCCAAACTATTTTCCAGAGTGTTTGTACCATTTTATATTCCTATCAGCAACATATGAGAGATCCAGTTTCATCTGTATGGATATTGTCACTACTTTTTAGTTCACTACTTTTTAGTTCAGCTGTTCTAATAAGTATGTAGTGTTCTCTTACCATGGTCTGAATTTGCATTTCCCTAATGGTTAGTGATGTTGAACATCTACTCATTTTTAAAACCTAAACAAATGTATTTAAAAAGGCAATTTGCAGATATTTGGTCAAACATTTTTCTGGGTGTTTCTGTGAGTGTTTTGGGGTGAGGTTAACATTTAAATCAATAGTCTGAGTAAAGCCCTCCCTAATATGGGTGGGTCGGGGTGGGCTGGGGTTGGAAGCAGGGAGGGCTCATCCAACCCACTGAAGGCCTGATAACAGAAAGGATGATCCTCCCCCAGAAAGAGAGAATTCCTCCTGCCTGACTGCCTTCAAGCTGGGACACCGACTTTTTCCTGCCATCAGACTCAAATTGAAACCTCAGCTCTTCCTTGGTCTGAAGCCTGCCATCCTCATACTGGAACAACACCATCAGATCACCTGGGTCTCCAACTTGCTGACTCACTCTGTAGATCTTGGGACTTGTCAGCCTCCATAATCTTGTGAACCAATTCCTTATAACAAATCTATTTTTATTATATTTTATCATATAAAAAATAAAAATAGGGCCTCCCTGGTGGCGCAAGTGGTTGAGAGTCCGCCTGCCGATGCAGGGGATACGGGTTCGTGCCCCGGTCTGGGAGGATCCCATATGCCGCGGAGCGGCTGGGCCCGTGAGCCATGGCCGCTGAGCCTGCGCGTCCGGAGCCTGCGCGTCCGGAGCCTGTGCTCCGCAACGGGGGAGGCCACAACAGTGAGAGGCCCGCATACCGCAAAAAAATAAATAAATAAATAAATAAATAAATAAATAAAAATAAAAACAATAATAAAAAGGCAATTTGATAAGTGATTCTCAAAGTGTGGTCCCTGAACCAGCAGCAGCAACACCACCTGGGAACCTGTTAGAAATGCAAATTATCAGGCTCCACCTCAGATCTACTGAATCAGAAACTCTGGGGAGGGAATTCCCTGGCAGTCCAGTGGTTAGGACTCAGCACTTTCACTACTGAGGGCCCGGGTTTGATCCCTGGTTGGGAAACTAAGATCCCGCAAGCCACACAGCATGGCCAAAACAAACAAACAAACAAACAACAAATGTGGTTTAATAAGCTCTTCAAGTGGAAAATCAGTATCATTTACTACAAATAGAAGGTAACTATAAGAATTAATGCATTTGCATGCCACCTAAAATCATCTTGTGTACCAACAGGTTCACACACCACATTTCGGGCAGGGCCCATTCATTACTCAACTCTGGACACGCCATTCACACAGATTATGACAAGAATACCCCTCCTCCTCTCCCTGGAGTTGTGCAGTGCACAGCCTGCCCAGCTTTATGTGGCAGCTCTGACTTTCAGACACTGATCCAGTACTATCCACACCCTTAATTTGACCAAGAAAATCGAGGCTCTGAGGAGGGCAGAGACTTACCCAAGGTCACCCAGCAGCCTGGTTAGGCTCCACTTCCAGTGCCCTCACCGCTGCTGGAATCCAGGGCAGGGCCCGCACAATCCCTGGTCTATTCAGAGCCTGCCACTAGTCACCGCTGAGTGAAAAATTAGGTTCCAAAACAGAATATAGGGTAGGATACTATTTTATAAAGCTTATTTTCACATTTGCTAAAAAGAAAAACGCTATTCCTCCACACTGAATGCTCTGACATCAAATGTGTGGGTTTCTCCCCACACCAACCAATTCTCCAGCTGAGTGTCCTACAATTCAATTCAGTTCTGACACTGTCTACCCGAAGATAGCATCAGACCACACAGGATAAGGCTCAGTCCCACAAGACTGCCCCTTACTTCAGACACCAATCGCCAAGTAGTCGGTCCCCTGGTCGGTCCAACTTGGCTGCAAATCAGAGTCCTCACCACCCCTTCCTCTGGTTAGATAATTTGCTACAACAGCTCACAGAAGCTAGGCAAACACTGACGCTCACCAATTTACTATATAATAAAGGATATGTAAATCCTTTCGTGAGGATCCATTGGAGGGCAAGTCTGGTGCCAGCAGCCACGGTAATTCCAGCTCTGATCCTGCCAGTAGCATATGCTTGTCTCAAAGATTAAGCCATGCATGTCTAAGTACGCATGGCCGGTACAGTGAAACTGCGAATGGCTCATTAAAGGATATGATAAAGGATACAGATAAACAGCCAGATGAAGAGACACATAGGGCAAAGTCTGGGGGGGTGGGGTCCCGAGCACAGGAGCTTCTGTCCCTGTGGAGTTGGGGTGTGGTTCACAGATCATTACAGAGGCTTCATCATGTAGGCAGAATCAACAGTTAATTCACTCTGCAGCCCCTCTCCAAGCTTCTAATCATGGCTTGGTCTTCCTGGCGACCAGCCCCCATCCTGAAGCTACCCAGGAGCCCACCCAGAGTCACCTCTTTAGAACAAAAGAGGCTCCTATTGCCCGGGAAACTCCAAGGGATTTAGGAGCTCTGTGTCAGGAACCCACGGTGAAGACCAAATGTACATTTCTTACTGGGTCAGAGTTGTGTATGCATGGGAAAAAAGCCAGAAAGGGCTGTTAGAGTAGTTATTTGGGGAGAGAAGGGGTTTACTGATTTTTGTTTGTTTGTTTAACTTCTCTGTATTTTGTGATTTTTATTGCAATAATGTTTAGTTATATAATTCAAATGTACCAACTATCATTTTGAAAACTCAACATGAAGCCATTACCTGTGATCCAGCCAGGGCCTGCAGTTGGCAGGGTCAGGAAGCCTTCCAGATAGAGCAGGGCCTGTCCCCACCCGTTTCACAAGCTGGGCTCTGCCTGGACACCCTTGCCCCATGGTCGCCCACATCCCCCCCACATTCACACCTACCATCACCTCCTGTGAGTGAGGCCTTCCCCTTCTCAACCCTGGGTGCCCATATAATCAGAAGACATCTGAGTCTGACTGTCTGTCTGTCTCTAAACAGAGAGGGAAGGGACTTGCCTCGTGGTCCAGTGGTTAAGTCTCCGTGCTCCCAATGCGGGGGGCCTGGGTTCATTCCCTGGTCAGGGGACCAGATCCCGCATGCTGCAAAAAAAAATCCCGTGTGCCACAACTAAGACCCGGCACAGTCAAATAAATAAATATTAAAAAAATAAAACAAGCAACAGAGTTGGGGGAACTCCTCAGCGTGGGCACCCTGCTTGACCTATCACCCCAGAGCCTGACATAGAGAAAGAGACAGTGAGTATTTGGTAAATGAGTGAATGAAGGTGGAAGTAATCCCAAAGAAGGTGATTTCCTAAGACCTTTCTCCAACAGGTGCGACCAGTTCCCCTTTCAGCAGCTTTCTGGACAGGGAACCTAGTGTGAGGAGTAGCGGGTACAAAGCCCAATGTTTGTTGGCTTTTTAAATTTTATTTATTTATTTTTGGCTGCATTGGGTCTTCATTGTTGCGCGCAGGCTTTCTCTAGTTGCAGTGAGCAGGGGCTACTGTTCGTTGCGGTGCACGGGCTTCTCATTGGGTGGCTTCTCTTGTTGCAGAGCATGGGCTCCAGGCGTGTGGGCTTCAGTAGTTGTGGCCCGTGGGCTCAGTAGTTGTGGCTCGTGGGCTCTAGACTGCAGGCTCAGTAGTTGTGGCGCATGGGCTTAGTTGCTCCGCGGCATGTGGGATCTTCCCGGACCAGGGCTCGAACCTGTGTTCCCTGCACTGGCAGGCGGATTCTTAATCACTTTGCCACCAGAGAAGTCCCCAAAGCCCAATGTTTTCTGAAGCCTGGGGAGGCAGACCGGATGGACACGGGGCTTGAGGTGGGGTCTGGGGGGGCAGAGCTACTTCAGGGCCGCTAGGAGGTTGTCAGTCTCATGGAGGTCAGTCCTTGGGTCCCCCCCTTGCCTGCAGTCGTGGCTGAGAGTGAAGATGCACAGGGACTTGTCTGGGACTGGTCCCTTGGTCCAGCCCGAGGAACTGACCCTGGACCATGGGCCTGCGCCCCCAGCCCCTCAGACCCCCTCAAGGAGACACTCACCTCCGATGTGGGGCTGCACGAGTGTGCCAGGCAAGAGAGAAAGGTGAGGGCCTGGGCATTAGAAGCCAAAAAATCACATCCTGGCCAGAGGCTGGACCGGACTCCCATGATGATCTGTGGGGCAAAAGGATAGGGTCTTCAACTAGCCCAGGGTCCCAGGGCTCTGGTCAGGGCTCTCCCCTTATGGGCTCAGTAACTTGGGCTGACCCTCCCAGCGCTGACCTGGGGCTTTCTCTCAGGCAGGCAGGAGGTCAGACAGATGAGGCCTGGGCTCCCCTGCTTGCCTCCACCTCCTTACAAAGCCTTCCTCTCTCCACCTGTGAGGTGTGGGGGGCTGGGACGAGCAGGCGCTCACCTGTGGACCTCTGACTCCTCTGCACCAGGTGGGCCTGGAGAGCCTGGTCTACATACAGTGCTCCAGCACATTCCACTAGCCACCGACCACCTTTTAATTCTTTGTTACTGGGGATTGTCCTACACCTTGTAGGATGTTTAGCAGTATCCCTGGCTTCTGCCCTCTGCCCTCTGGATGTCAGCAACACTCCCTAGTTGTGACAACTAAGAGTATCTCCAGACATTGCCAAATATCCCCCCAGAATACAAAATCACCCCCCGTTGAGAACCCCTGGCCTTAACACCTCTAAGACAATGTTGGGTCACAATGAGAGTGCGTTACTGATTCTGACTTTAACGGGAATACGTCTAGTATTAAAATATACACTAGTGGGACTTCCCTGGTGGTCCAGTGGCTAAGACTTCCTAATGCAGGGGGCCCGGGTTCAGTCCCCGGTCAGGGAACTAGTTCCCATATCTAGTTCTGGGGCACAAACCTAGTGGGCTGAACCTATCTAGTGGGATGCAACAAAAGATCCCGCACGTCACAAGGAAGATCCCATTGTGCCACAACTACGACCTTGCACAGCTAAATAAAATATTTTAAAATATATATATACACTAGTATCTGTATACTCCTGTCCAGGGCTAGTACACAAGTATACTCTATCAAAGTTTAATTTGCAAAAATGAAAAACATGACTTTCATCCAAGTGAAGGAATGCATGTCAAATATTTTATTCAATTAATGAGGGAACAGTAAGATGGTAAAGCTAACTCGAAGAACATTCTGAGAAGTATTTCTAGTGCACTGGCAAAGGCATTTTGAAGTGTGTGCTAAGTTAGAGACAAAACCTGATAATTTCCCAGGGGGCAATACAACTGTAATCTTTGGGGTTAACTTTTCTATTGGACAGAAATCTGTGAGTTAACATAATTTCTCAGGTAGATTTTCCTACGAGTGGTTTTCAAAGTGTAGGCCCCAAACTGGAAACCTCAGCACACCTGGGAACTTGTTGGCAATGCAGATTTTCAAGCCCCACCGGAGACCTATTTAATTAAAAACTCTGGGGGTGGGGCCCAACACTGTTTTAACAAGCCCAGCAGATGATCCTGATACACTGTAAAGTCTGAGAACCACTGCCCTAAATAGGCAAATAATCTTTGTGAAACAAATCTGTGAGACAATGCTCCAGTATGACATTAAAAGGACATGCCACCCACCTTTTTGCCTTATTTCCAAATTTAAATAATTTGTCTTTTTGATGTTTGCTGTTTTGTTTTTCAAATACTCTATCAACTTAAGGCAGTTTTCATCTATTACTAATTTTTTTTTCTTTTTAATAAAAAAATGGTTTCCCAAATTTATCAGTTCTTTTCTTTAACCTACTGAGATGGTGAAATACAAATGGAACTATTCTTATACTCTTAAAATAAAAATTTTTATTGATATGGTGTATTGTAACACTCTTGACTTCAATATGCTGATGTTTATGATTTTTATAAAGCTCTTTATAAGTGAGATCAATTTTAGCAGGAATTAGCTTTCCATCTCTTTCTATTTAGGGAGCAGTTTAATTGCCATAGGCTCTATCTGTACTTTGAAAGCTTGAAAGCTTGCAACAATAAAACAAGCGGGGCCTAGTGTATGGGTGAGGGGCATGGAATTGAAGACAGATCTCAAACTGTTCAATTTCTTCTTTGGTTATTAGTCTATTCTCTAGTTTATTTTTGTTGTTGCTATTTTGGGTTTTTTTGTTTTTCCCTCTTCAAGTGAACATGGGAAACTTAGTTTTCCTAGACTAGCCATTAGCTCAAACTCACAAGTAAGCAGACTAATGCAATTTAAAGCAACCTATTTTTCTCCCATTAGGTTGGGAAAAATTAAGATAAACATCTGATGTTGGTGAAGCTGCAAAACAGTTCTCCTGAGGGTGTCAACTGTTACAGGCCTTTTTGCTAGGCACCTTAAGGGATTCATCAAAATGAAATAAAATACCTAGGCACTTGAAGGAGATATCTGGGGTACCAGTAATGTTTCCTTATTTGGGTGCTGGTTACATGGGGTGTATGGTTTATGAAAATTCATTAAGGGGCTTCCTTGGTGGTGCAGTGGTTATGAATCCGCCTGCCAATGCAGGGGACACGGGTTCCATCCCTGGCCCGGGAAGATCCTACATGCCGCAGGGCAGCTCAGCCCGTGCGCCACAACTACTGAGCCTGCGCTCTAGAGCCCGCAAGCCACAACTACTGAGCCCACGAGGCACAACTACTGAAGCCCTTGTGCCTAGAGCCTGTGCTCTGGAGCAAGAGAAGCCACCGCAATGAGAAGCCCGCACACCACAACAAAGAGTAGACCCTACTCGCCGCAACCAGAGAAAGCCCGCGCACAGCAACGGAAGACCCAACGCAGCCAATAAATAAATAAATTAATTAATTAAAAAAAAGAAAACTCATTAAGCTGTGTTTACACTACGTAGAATTTCCTGTATGTGCATTCTATTCCAATAAATTTTTGAAATATGTCGTTTGCCACAGCCCACAGCTGTATGTAATGGCATTGCTTACTGACGCAAAACATGGAGACGACCTGAATACCCCGGCAGAACGGAAGGCTCCCGCTCCCTTAAGGCGAACAAATTAAACGGCTTCCACTTCCTCTTCCTACTGCTTGGGTTCTGTTCTCAGTTAACCTGGGGGTTGGCGCTGGTCCTTTCCAGGGAAAGGTTCTGGGGACTGAGAAAGGGACCCGGTATTCCGCCCCAACAGCTCGGAGCTCGCCGACTTGCTCCCGCCCCGATCCGAGGGAGCCCGCACCCTCCCGCCCCAGCGTCACGTGACCGCCACATCACCTGACCCGGCGCGACCGGAAGGTGGAAGTCTTGGGCGCGGGCTTCCCGGCGCGATGGTGAGGGATGTGGGGTGATGCGAGGCAGTGGGTGCTGGGGGCGAGCAGAGTAGGAGACCCCAAATCTCACCGCCGCGGCTGCGGGAAGGGTGGGGCGCCGGGTGCGAGGAGTTGGGAAGTCTGCCGGGCCCCTCAGCAGACACTTGGGTGCAGTCGTGAGGGCCGAGGCTCTGGTAGAAAAAGGCCTCCCTTCACCCTCCTCCCTGCAGGATGGGTAGGGCAGGGCGGGCCGGCAGGCTAGGAGTGCCCTGACGGGAAGGAAGGGTCCGCGCACCCCCGGGACACGAGCTGGGGCTTGTCCCTCCAGGCCTTCCTCTGCCCCAAGATGCCCTCCCAAAAGTGCCCACTTCCCGGCGCTCCTGTGGGACCTGGAGAAAAACTTGCTTACAATTAAGCTCAGTCTTCTGCACTGTTAGGAAGGCCCTTCGCTCTTCCCAGAGCCAGAAAGGAGTAGATTTGGGGTTGGGATTTCGCAACTCATACATCCATTCATTCCTTCAACAGATTGTGAGTGCCTGCTGTATACCATGCACTGTGCCAGGCACTGAGACTTTGGCTGCAGGAGGGAAGGGCCAAGTTGGAAGTTTGAATGGGCAGTCATAGTTAAGACTTGAGGGGAAGGGGCCAAACTCACCTTGTGCATAGTGTCAGGGAGGCGACCCAAGAATGACATCATATGAGGGCCTGGGAGCAGGGAAGAAGGCTAGCTGGGTGCAGTGCAGTTTGCGTACCAGGGGTTAGGAGGCATGGAGTGGAGCTGGTGGGAGGCTGTATCTTCAGACAGGGAACAGCATTCAAAGGCTTCAGGTGAGAGAGAGCATGGCTCCCTAGGAATGAATGCATTTCATCACCTGGAAGAGTAGAAACTGCAGGCTAGTGAAAGATGAAGCTCGACAGGTAAGCATAGACCAAAACTTGCTGGGTCTTGAGAGCCACACAGAGGAGTTTGGACTTTAAGAAGAGGGTGCTGGGGCTTCCCTGGTGGCACAGTGGTTGAGAGTCCGCCTGCCGATGCAGGGGACGCGGGTTCGTGCCCCGGTCCGGGAGGATCCCACATGCCATGGAGCGGCTGGGCCCGTGAGCCATGGCCACTGAGCCTGCGCATCCGGAGCCTGTGCTCCGCAATGGGAGAGGCCACAACAGTGAGAGGCCCGCGTACCGCAGAAAAAAAAAAAAAAAAAAAGAAGAGGTGCTGGGAAGCTAGGAAGAGCCTTTCAGCTGACTTGTGGAGGGAGCATGAGGGGAACAGAGAGCCCAGCCTGGGGCAGCAGGCCCCCCAGGAGATGGTAGTGACTTGAGATCGGGTGGAGAGAGTGGAGATAGAAGTGGGGGAAATCAGCAGGGCTCAGGGACTAAATGCATGAGGGAAAAAGGAGAGGGAGGGGTCTGGGCTTGGTTCCCAGGTGGTGGTGCTCACTGGGGTGGGGGCAGGTTTCAGCTGGAAGAGAACCAGTTACTTTGATATGCGCTGAGTGAGGCGTCGGAGCTGCCAGGTGCAGCTGGCTAGGAGACAGTCTAGATTTAAGTGTCTGGAGCTCAGAAGAGAATCTACAATGGCAGTTATAAATTTGGGAGTCATCAGCACAAAGATAATCATTGAACCCTGAAATGTGTAACCTGTCTCAGCCAGAATATTAGTTGGGAAGAGAGGACCTAGGACAGAACCTAGAGAAAAGCCAGCATTTTAAGAAATTGCACAAGGAACACGTGCTTATGGTAAAAAAGTAAATAATATAGAGATGGTAGTAGAAAAAATGCAGAGATGGTAGAAGACTTCTATGGGTAGAAGGCAGGGACCCATGAAGTTAGGAAAAATGTTACCTCTCAATTTTGGCTAACTTCACACTGAAATTTAGTATTTTCTTCAATTATGAGTGTTGGCAACAAACCCCAGTATGATTAGCAGCACCTCTGACTTTGTCACTAACAGAAATCAGATATTTTCATATCACATTACAGCTGTTGGTATTGTTTACATATTGTTTATGCTCATTTCTAAATTACTGTCATTATTTGACTTGAAACATATGTCACATCACCAATTTGTTTTGAATACTTTGATAACTTTTTTTTTTTTTGGCCACTCGACACGGCTTGCAGGATCTACGTTCCCTGACCAGGGATTGAACCCAGGGCCATGGCAGTGAAAGCCCAGAATCCTAACCACTAGGCCACCAGGGAACTCCCTATTTTGATAACTTTTAATTAGTTTCTTTTACTATGGGGTTTTTCCTATGTATTTTTTAAAATAATTATTTATTTATTTGGCTGAGTCAGGTCCTCGTTGCGGCATGTGGGATCTTTCGTTGCATCGCTTCTTGCAGTGCGTGGGCTTCTCTCTAGTTGTGGCGTGCGGGTTTTCTCTTCTCTAGTTGTGGCGTGGCCTCCAGAGCGCGTGGGCTCTGTAGTTTGTGACACACGGGCTCTTTAGTTGCGGCACCTGGGCTTAGTTGCCCCGCGGCATGTGGGATCTTAGTTCCCTGACCAGGGATCGAACCCACATCCCCTGCATTGGAAGGCAGATTCTTTACCACTGGACCACCAGGGAAGTCCCTCCTGTGTATTTTGTACATCTAAAAACATCATTTTGGGAAAAGCCTATAGACTTCACCACATGCCTGATGAGTCCATGCCACAAAATGGGTAAAAACTCCTGAAACAGGAGAAGTACAAGGCTGTCCTTAACACTCCCACCACCTCACCAGCAGTCCCAGTCCCCTGCCCCAGAATAATGACAGTAGGCAGTCTGCAGGGATCACCATTTGGAGGCTGGGGAAAGGAGGGTGAGCCAGAAAATGAGACAGAGGCCAGGCCATAGGGAGAAGTCCAGAAGAGTATGTGGCTTCAAGAAGAAGGATGGGTTTGTGTCAGATGCTGCTGAGGAGTTAAGGAAGAGGAAGACTAGATTTAGTGAAGAAAGTCATTTGTGACCATGGCTAGAGAACTTCGTTGGAGGCCCATGTAGAAGCCCCAGTGCAGTGGGGTCAGGTGTGATCAGGGGGATGACAGGTGAAAAGGAGGATTGGAGGTTGAAGGGTCATGGAGCAGGTCTGAAGTGACTGATAAGGTGAACGATGGGGCCAAGTAGAGAACATGGGATTATGGGGCTGCACTGAGGGCCCAGCAGAATCAGGAGAACGTGGACTGACCGTGTACCCAGTTTGCGGGTTTTGTTCCCATCATCTGTAAGCAGCCCAGATAGAGGCGTGGGAAGATGAACATGTATATTGCTGTGCGTTAGAGCTTTGCCACAGAAACAGGACAAAGGACAGTTGATCGGGGGGTGGAGGATATTGTCAAGATGTGGTTGACCAGGTGGGTTTGCATCCTAACAGAGGAGATGGACCTTGAATAAGTAATAAAACGTGATATATTCTGTGATAAATGCCATGGAGATCAAGAAGGAAAGATAAACAGCTAAAGCATGATGGTGAAGAGCTGTTTTATTTTTTTAAACAGCTTCCTTGAGATAAAATCGACATAAAACAAACCATGTATGTGTAAATATATGGTTCAATAAGTTGTTTGTTTGTTTTTTTGCGGTACACGGGCCTCTCACTGTTGTGGCCTCTCCCGTTGCGGAGCACAGACTCCAGATGCGCAGGCTCAGCAGCCATGGCTCACGGGCCCAGCTGCTCCGCGGCATGTGGAATCCTCCCGGCCTGGGTCACGAACCCGTGTCCCCTGCATCGGCAGGCAGACTCTCAACCACTGCGCCACCAGGGAAGCCCTGTGGTTCAATAAGTTTTGATGCATATATGCTCATGAAAACATTACCATGATCAAGATAATGAATACATCCACGGACCCCCAAAATTTCCTTGTGTGAGGGGCTATATAAGAAAGCATAGTCAGAGAAAGTCCATCAGAAGAGGTGTCATTTGAGCAGAGACCTGAGTGAAGTGAGAGAGCAAGCCACGTTTAATTTGCAACAGGAGCAGCAGGGAGGCCAGTATGGCTGGAGCTGGGGAGGGAAAGGAGAAGGTGAGATGGTCACCGGCACCCTGAGGCCAGGTACTTTGTTGTGTTCCATGCTGCACCCCCAGTGCTTAGAGTGGGCTCTCCCACGGAGAAGGTGCCCAGTCATGTCTGCTGAGCACATGAATGCCTGGGACAGCCTTGAGAACAAGGTTTGGTGGCAGGGTGAGTCAGGGAGAGGGTTCTCCAAACAGCCTGGTAGTAGGGGAGAACATGTGGGCCAGAGGGCACGCATCTTGGACAGGCAGCAGGAACCCTGAGAAGCAGTAGCATGGGAGACACCTGGCCATACGTCAGCCGGCCCTCCAGCCTGACCACCTACCTCACTTCCTTGCAGAGGTTCCGGTTCTGTGGTGACCTGGACTGTCCTGACTGGGTCCTGGCAGAGATCAGCACGCTGGCCAAAATTGTTGAGTGCATGGGGTCTTGGGGGTGGGGGCAGAGAGGGATTGCGGCTGGGGGCTCTGAGGGTGGAGGGTGGTGAGATCACTCTTGAGCTGGGGCCTCAGTGCTCTCGGGCTATCCGAACATGCTGTGGGATGATCATGTATGTGGCCAGCCCTCTCTGAGCCAGCCCACCAGCATGGAGGGGTGAGGTGGGTCAGTCTGGCTGATGTAAGGCCTTCCCCTCCAGTCCTCCGTGAAGCTGAGGCTGCTGTGTAGCCAGGTGCTGAAGGACCTTCTGGGACAGGGGATTGATGTGAGTGCAAGGCCCCACACCCCACTGTCCCATGACCCTGTGACCCCCACTGCCCTGAAAGTGCACCAGACCCAGGGAGACGGGTGATCAGTTCCCACCCTCCCTGGATACCTCGTGTCCTTACCACAGGATCCAGGCCAGGGGTTGGGGGCTGGTGAGCAGGGGTCCGGCACCCCTTGAGGGCCTCCTTTCTCCACAGTATGAGAAGATCCTGAAGCTCACCGCTGATGCCAGGTTTGGTGAGTACCCCACTGGGTCCGCAGACATTTGGGCAAACCCGGGTACTCAGCCTGGGGCCTGGCACAGAGGCCCCTCCTCCCAACAGCCCACTCTGACCCACCTGCCTCAGCAGAGGAACATGAGGGAAGAAAGACATTGCCAGCCCTAGGGTCCTCTGCCCGCTCCCAGTGGGGCAGTAGCAGTGCTCATGACTCAAGGAGGCCTGGGAGCTCTGAGCTGAAGACAGTGGGGTGTCAAGGAGGTGGCTGGAGCCACAGTGACACCCCCCACTCCACCCATGGCTCCCCCCAGAGTCGGGTGATGTGAAGGCCACAGTGGCAGTGCTGAGTTTCACCCTCTCCAGTGCGGCCAAGCATAGCGTGGATGGCGAGTCCTTGTCCAGTGAACTGCAGCAGCTGGGGCTGCCCAAAGGTACGGGGACGAGGGCAGGCAGGTGGGTAACCTGTGGGCCAAGGGGTGCCAGGCAAAGGTCAGGCTGTGTGACCCTGAGATGCACCTTGCCCTCTCTGGGCCAGGAGCCTGAGACCTGCCCTTTGAGTGGCCTAAGCCCCAGCACCCACCTGCTAGCTCAGGGGACCTCCCTTCGGCCCCCAGAGCATGCAGCCAGCCTGTGTCGCTGTTATGAGGAGAAGCAAAGCTCCCTGCAGGAGCACCTGAGGGCCTGCAGCTTGCGAGGTGAGTGTGGGGTGCCTGGGTGGGGGCTGGGTTCCATTCTAGAAGGTGCATGTGGCTTGGGAGGTGTTTGTCCTCAGAAAGGAGACTTAACCACATCACATATCGAGCAGTCACAGAGCTGGGATTCCTGACACCAGCCCTGGTTTCTTTCCTCTGAGATATGCTGTGGGTAATCTGAGCTCCTGGATCAGAGGGATGAGAGCTTCTCAAAGGCCACATAGCCCTGAAGGGTTCAGGGCTGAACCAGGGTATGGGCTAGGGCTGCCTGGCTCCCCTTTCTGTGACCCTGAGCCCCTTTTGGTCTTGCAGTGAATAGGCTGACAGGCGTGGGCTGGCGGGTGGACTACACCCTGAGTTCTAGCCTGCTGCGGTCCGTGGAAGAGCCCATGGTGCACCTGCGGCTGGAGGTGGCAGCTGCCTCGGGTGCCCCGGCCCAGCCTGTTACCATGTCCCTCTCAGCAGACAAGTTCCAGGTCCTCCTGGCAGGTGAGGCTCAGCTGTACCTGGAGGGCAAGGGGCCCTCCCAGATCCTGCCTAATTGCTGCCTGCCTACCTGCCTCTTCCCCCTGCAGAACTGAAGCAGGCCCAGACCCTGATGAGCTCCCTGGGCTGAGAAGAAGAGCTCATGGGGCCCATGTGGAGCGGCCCTCCGAACTTCTCTTCAGGGGGTGCCCCAGCTCCAGACCCTAGGGGCCTGGTCTCCTGGATGTCTGGCTTCCTAGGTTACCACCTGAGAATTCAGCCTAGGGATCCTGAACACTCTTGCAGCATTGTCTTCCCTCCCCCATGAAAGGCACATGTCAGTGGTTTTCATGAGAAGGAAGAATAAACAGAAGTGTAAGAAGTGTAAAGAAGTGTGTGCATGGATTTCTTTTGGGTTCAGATCAGAGGTTTTCATGAGAGAGACCAAGTGACATACTGACCTCCCTGACCTATTGCACATTTTCCTTTTTCTTTTCTCAGCTGCTGATTGAGGCAGGTCAGGGTTGAGGTAGAACGAGAGCCAAAATGAAACAGCTTGTCTGTAGACAGGAAAATCAGGGTTCTAGCTCCCAGTCCTATGATGCTCTTGGCTCTGCCCTCTCTGTGCTGGCCCTGTCCTTAGGCTGGCAGCAAGTGGTTGGCCCCAACACCAGATACCCCAGGTAGAGAAAGGAGAGAGCCCTTGCCTCTCTGTCATCTTCTTTAGGAAGAGAGAAGGCCCATGCCTGAACCACTCACTGGCAAGTGGAATGGGATAATGGGCTGAATGTTTGTGATGCACCCATTCCCCACCCCTTGCCAAATTCATATGTCTAAGCCCCAACTCCCAGTGAGATGGTTTTAGGAGGTGGGGCTTTGGGGAATAATTAGGTTCAGATGAAGTCATGAGAATGGAACCCTTGTGATGATTAGCACTCTTATAAGAAAAGGAAGACAGACTCTCTATACCATGGAAAGGCCATATGAGAACATAGCGAGAAGACAGCTGTCTAACAAGGCAGGAGAGAGCCCTCACCAAGAACTGACTCTGACTCGAACTTGGACTTCCCAGCCTCTGGAACTACGAGAAATAAATATCTGTGTTTTAAAAAAAAATTATTTATTTATTTATTTATTTATTTATTGGCTGTGTTGGGTCTTCATTGCTGTGTGCAGGCTTTCTCTAGTTGCGGCCAGTGGAGGCTACTCTTTGTTGCGGTGCACAGGTTTCTCATTACAGTGGCTTCTCTTGTTTTGGAGCACAGGCTCCAGGGCACGCAGGCTCAGTAGTTGTGGCTCGCGAGCTCTAGAGCGCAGGCTCAGTAGTTATAGCACACGGGCTTTGTTGCTCCGCGGCATGTGGGATCTTCCTGGACCAGGGCTCAAACCCATGTCCCCTGCATTGGCAGGCGGATTCTTAACCACTGCACCACCAGGGAAGTCCCTAAATGTCTGTTTTTTAAGCCACCCAGTCCATGGTGTTTTGTTATAGAAGCCTGAACAGACTAAGACAAATGGCCTCCCAGGACTGGCTTAGGCCAACTAGGGTCCCTTGTAGAACAGACTGATTCCAGGTGTGGGGCAGGGAGAATACAAGGTAAGCCTAGAACATCTCGGGGTCCAAGGAAGCTATCAAAGAATAATAAGTAATGTCAACAGGAGCCATCTCATCCCACTGGCTAAAGATGGGACAATTTAAGCATCAAAGCTATAAGGACTCACTCCCCTCCTGGCTTCTGCTTCTGGAGAAATGGAGCCAATGGGCTTTTCTCTATTCCTTCCACTAAGTTCAGCTAAAAACCTTAGACGTTATATATAAAACAAGACTATGAAAGGTGACGAGAAGAAGGCAGACTGGCTAGACCTCAAGACCTGAAGAACAACACAGCAGAGAATTCCTTAGATTTTCTTTTTGCTTCATGTATCCCAAGCTGGGAGCTGGAGAAGCCATCCACCTAGAAACAACACACAGACAAAGGAAGGCCCAACAAAAGCCTACTCTCTCTAGGCAAAGGACCGGGAAAAGGACAGTCCAGAAGGACAGAAAAAGTTATGGACAGTAACGGCTGTACTCCAGCCACACCCTGCAGAAGTGCAGCCCCTCTTTGACCCCTGACTGCAAAGGCTGAGTGGAAGCCTAGACTCCCACCCCATCCAGCAATAAGGAGGTGGCATACCCCTTTCCCCACTGGTACTGTGTCAGAGGAGGCCTGCTAAAAGAGAAGATTTAAATAAGATGCAGTCTCATAATACCCAAAATGTCTAGGATTCAATTTAAAAAATCGTACCAAGAACCAAGAAAATCTCAACTTGAATGAAAAAAAACAACAAATGCCAACACCAAAATGACTCAGCTGTTAGAATTCTATGCTAAGGATTTTAAAACAGCTATCATAAAAATGCCTCAAGTCTCAGCAGAGAAATAGAAGATATAAAGAACCAGAAAAAAATTTTAGAACTGAAAACTACAATAACCCAAGTAAAAATCTCAATGGGTAGACTTAACAACAGAAGAAAGAATCAGTGGATTTGAAGATAAATCAATAGAAATTACCCAGCCTGAACAACAGAGAGAAAATAGTTTGGAAAACAAACAACAACAACAACAAAAAACCAATAAAACAGAGTTTCAGGGACCTGTAGGACTATAACAAAAGATCTAGTATTTGTGTTGTCAGAGTCCCAGAAGGTGAGAAAGAAGGTAGGACAGGAAAAGTATTCAAAGAAATAATGGCTAAAATTTTCCAAAATATGGCAAAAGACAAACCTACAGAGTCAAGAAACTGATGAACTCCACACAGGTTGAACCCAAAGAAATTTATGTAAAGATACGTCATAATCAAACTTCTGAGAACTAAAGAAAAAAAAATTGAAAGCAGCAAGAGAGTGATGACACCTTACATATAGGGGGGAAACAATTCGAATGACTGAATATCTCATCAGAAACCACAAAGGCCAGAAACCAAAAGTGCAACACGTTTCAGGCCCTGAAAGAAAAGAAGTGTCAACCCAGAATTTTTTTTTTTTTTTTTTTTTTTTTTTTTTTTTTTTTTGTGGTATGCGGGCCTCTCACTGTCGTGGCCTCCCCCGTTGCGGAGCACAGGCTCCGGACGCGCAGGCTCCGGACGCGCAGGCTCAGCGGCCATGGCTCACGGGCCCAGCCGCTCCGCGGCATATGGGATCCTCCCAGACCGGGGCACGAACCCGCATCCTCTGCATCGGCAGGCGGACTCTCAACCACTTGCGCCACCAGGGAGGCCCAACCCAGAATTTTATATTCAGCGAAAATCACCTCAAGAGTAAAGGGGGAGTAAAAGAATGAAATTAGAACATTTTTCTCACACCATATACAAAAATAAACTCAAAATGGATTAAAGACCTAAATGTAAGACTGGATATCATAAAACTCGAAGAAAATGTAGGCAGAACACTCTGACATAAATTGTAGCAATATTTTTTTGGATCTGTCTCCTAAGGCAAAGGAAACAAAAGCAAAATTAAACAAATTGCACCTAATTAAACTTAAAAGCTTTGGCACAGCAAAGGAAACCACTGACAAAAAGACAATCTACAGAATGGGAGAAAATATTTGCAACTGATATGACCGATAAGGGGTTAATATTCAAAATATATAAATAGCTCATACAATTCAATATCAAAAAAACAAGCAATCCGATTAAAAAATGGGCAGAAGACCTGAAAAGACATTTTTCCAAAGAAGACATAGAGATGGCCAACAGGCACATGAAAAGATGCCCAGCATCACCAATTATTAGAGAAATGCAAATCACAACCACAATGAGATATCACCTCACACCTGTCAGAATGACTATCATCAAAAAGACCACAAATAACAAATGTTGGCAAGGATGTGGAGAAAGGGGAACCCTTGTATGTTGTTGGTCTGAATGTAAATTGGTGTAGCCACTGTGAAAGCAGTATGGAAGTTCCTCAAAAAACTAGCAATAGAACTACAATGTAATCCAGCATTCCTACTTCTGGGTATTTATCTGAAGAAAACAAAGACACTAATTCAAAAACATACATGCACCCCAATGTTCATTGTGTGTGTGTGTGTGTGTGTGTGTGTGTATATATATATATATATATCACTCAGCCACAAGAAATAATGAAATTTTGCTATTTACAAAAACATGGATGGACCCGGAAGGTATTATGCTTAGTGAAATAAGTTAGAGAAAGACAAATAGTGTATGATATCACTTATATGTGAAATCTAATAAATGAAATGAATGAATATAACAAAACAAATAGACTCACAGATATAGAGAACAAACTAGTGGTTACCAGTGGGGAGAGAGAAGGGGGAGGGGCAAGATAGGAATAGAGGATTAAGAGGTACAAACTACTATGTGTAAAATAAATAAGCTTCAAGGACATATGTACAGCACAGGATATATAGTCAATGTTTGATAACAACTTTAAATGGAGTATAATTATAAAAATATTGGATCACTATGTTGTACACCTGAAACTAATATAGTATTGTAAATCAACTATACTTCAATTTGAAAAATGACAAAACTGTAAGGCATTTTAAAAAAGAGTAAAGGGGGAAATCAAGACATTCACAGATGAAGGATAACTAATATAATTTGTCACCAGCAGACCTAATCTAAAAATAAAAAGGCTAAAAGGAAACCATAAACAAAACAAAAAGACAACCCATAGCACGGGAGAAAATATTTGCAAACGATGTGACCGACAAAGGATTAATCTCCAAAATATACAAACAACTCATGCAGCTCAATATCAAAAAAACAAACAGGGCTTCCCTGTTGGCACAGTGGTTGGGAGTCCGCCTGCCAATGCAGGGGACACGGGTTCAAGCCCTGGTCCGGGAAGATCCCACATGCCACGGAGCAACTGGGCCCGTGCACCACAACTACTGAGCCTGTGCTCTAGAGCCTGTGAGCCACAACTACTGAGCCCACGTGCCACAACTACTGAAGCCTGCGCACCTGGAGCCCGTGCTCCGCAACAAGAGAAGCCACTGCAACGAGGAGCCGGCGCACCGCAGTGAAGAGTAGCCCCCACTTGCTGCAACTAGAGAAAGCCAGTGCACAGCAACGAAGACCCAATGCAGCCAAAAAAATAAAATAATAAAATAAATAAATATATAAAAAAATAAATTGTTAAAAAAAACAAACAACCCGATGAAAAAATGGGCAGAAGATCTAAATAGACATTTTTCCAAAGAAGACATACAGATGGCCAAAAAGCACATGAAAAGCGATGCTCAACGTTGCTAATTATTAGAGAAATGCAAATCAAAAGTACAGTGAGGTATCACTTCACACCAGTTAGAATGGCCATCATCAAAAATCTACAAACAAAAAATGCTGGAGAGGGTGTGGAGAAAAGGGAACCTTCTTACACTGTTGGTGGGAATGTAAATTGGTATAGCCACTATGGAGAACAGTATGGAGGTTCCTTAAAAAATTAAAAACAGAGCTATCATATGATCCAGCAATCCCATTCCTGGGCACATATCCAGAGAAAACCGTGCTTCAAAAAGATACATGCACTTCAGTGTTCACTGTGGCACTATTTACAATAGCCAGGTCATGTAAACAACCTAAATGTCCATCAACAGATAAAGAAGATGTGGTACCTATATACAGTGGAATATTACTCACCCACAAAAAAGAATGAAATAATGCCATTTGTAGCAACATGGATCGACCTAGAGATTATCATACTAAGTGAAGTAAGTCAGACAAAGAAAGACAAGAGTCATATGATATTACTTATGTGTGGAATCTAAAATATGATACAAATGAACTTATTTACAAAACAGAAACAGACTCACAGATGTAGAAAAAAACTTACGGTTACCAAAGGGGAAAGGTGGGGGGAGGGATAAACTGGGAGGTCAGGATTAACATATACACACTACTATTTATAAAATAGATAATCAACAAGGACCTACTGTATAGCACAGGGAAGTCTACTCAATACTCTGTAATAACCTATATGGGAAAGGAATCTGAAAAAGAATAGATATATGTATATGTATAACTGAATCACTTTGCTGTACACCTGAAGCTAACACAACATTGTAAATCAACTATACTCCAATATAAAATAAAAATTTTTTTAGAAAAGGCTAAAGGAAGATCTCCAAACAGAAAGGAAATGATAGAAGAAGAAATCTTGAAACATCAGGAAGGAAGAACAATGGAAAGACTAAAAACATGGATGCAGTAGACTTTCCTTCTCTTGAGTATTTTGAAATATGTTCGACAGTTGAAGCAAAACAAAATACTGTTAGATGTGGTTCTCAGTGTATGTAGTATAGATATTTAAGGTTATTATAAACAAGGGAGGGTAAAGGGAAGTAAGGTTTCTCTATACTCAAATTGATAAAATGTCAACACCAGTGAACTGTGACAAGTACATACATGTGTATAGTGTAATACCTACAGCAACCACTTCAAAGGGTATGCAATATAACACACTCAAAAACAATATAGGTAAGTCAAACTGGAATTCTAAAAGATGTTCAAGTAGCCCACAGGAGGGCAAGAAAAAGAAGACAAAACGAAAAACAGGGAATAAACAAAGCACAAATAAAGTGGCAGACAAAAAAGTCACAAAGAAATTTCCAAGTTTCATCAAATGTATAATATGAACTTGGTTTCCTAGGTAGCATTCCCTCTTCTGTGTTGTCACAGAATCCCATAGAATCTCCTCTCCTTGCTATTGTAGCACTGCATTAATTTTGTATTTACTACCCGCCTTTCACCAGCCTTTTTTAAAGATGGGAGTTGTATATCCCTGTTTGTATAGCCCCAAAGACTAATATAGTACTCTTTCAATAAGTGGGGGTAAAAGATAAAGATTGCAACAAATTTAAAGACATTAAATGTGGAAAAAAATCTGTGAGTCCATAAAAGATAACCCCCCCCCAAATAAATTCTAATTTGTCACCATTGCATATTATTGCACTAAATTCTTAGTCTAAAAATTGATAATTAAAGAGAAGGGTTTCAGAATTTATCCTGTCTTTTTAGTATTTCAGAATACCCAAATAACCCTAGTCAACGAAGTAAATCTCTTTACAGAAGAATTCCAGCTAATGTAGAAGGAATGACAGAATCAGAAAATCACCATTTTGTAACTCCCAATTAAATACTTGATTGAGGCAAGGATCACCAGTGATGATAAAGCCATTAGATGAAAGGTTGATGTGATGTGAAACTGGGTATTTGCGTGGTGCTAAAGAATCACCACATGTAAACAACCCAATGTCCCTCAGCTGGTAAGTGGATAAACACGCTGGTACCTCTACACAGTGGAATACTGCTCAGCAATAAAAAGGAACGAACTAGGGGCTTCCCTGGTGGCGCAGTGGTTGAGAGTCCGCCTGCCGATGCAGGGGACACAGGTTCATGCCCTGGTTCGGGAAGATCCCACATGCCGCGGAGCGGTTGGGCCCGTGAGCCGTGGCCGCTGGGCCTGCGCGTCCGGAGCCTGTGCTCCGCAACGGGAGAGGCCACAGCAGTGACAGGCCCGCGTAACGCAAAAAAAAAAAAAAAAAAAAAAAAGGAATGAACTGATTGATAAGCATAACAACGTGGATGGTTCTCAAATGCATTATGCTATGATAAAGAAAGCAGATGCACAAGGCTACGTGCTGAAGATTCCATGTACAGGCATATCTCGGAGTTAACTGCAGGTTTGGTTCCAGAACACTGCAGTAAAGCAAGTATGGCAATAAGGTGAGTCACATGAACTTTTTGGTTTCCCAGTGCATAGAAAAGTTTTGTTTACACTATACTGTAGTCTATTAAGTGTGCAATAGCACTGTGTCTAAAAAAACAATGTACAAACCTTAATTAAAAAATACTTTATTGCTGGGGGTGTGGGCGAGGGATGGACTGGGAGTTTGGGATTGGCAGATGCAAACCAATATATATAGAATGGATAAACAACAAGGTTCTACTGTATAGCACAGGGAATTATATTCAGTATCTTGTAATAAACCATAATGGAAAAGAATATGAAAAAGAATATATATAAATGTATAACTGAATCACTTTGCTGTACAGCAGAAACTAATACAACATTGTAAATCAACTATACTTCAATAAAATAAATTTTAAAAATACTTTATTGCTAAAAAATGCTAACCATCATCTGACAATGGAGGATTGCCATAAACCTTCAATTTATTAAAAAAATGCAATATCTGTTAAGTGCAATAAAGTGGAGCACAATAAATGAGATATGCCTGTGTATGATACTGGCAAAAACTATAGGGGCAGAAAGCAGATCAGTGGTTGCCAGTGAGTACGGTGTTAAGTGTTGACTAAAAAGGTGCATGGGCAAATTTTAGGGGGGTGATAGAAATGTCTTATCTCTTGATTGTGGTGATGATTATGAGTGTATGAATTTGTCAAAACTCACACTCTAGGGACTTCCCTGGCGGTCCAGTGGTTAAGACTCCACGCTTCCAATGCAGGGGGGCACGGGTTTAATCCCGGCTGGGGAACTAAGATCCTGCATGCTGTAAGGCGCCACCAAAAAAAAAAAAAAAAAAACAAACCTACCACAAACAAACAAAACAAAAATCTCACACTCTAAAAAGGATGAATTTTACTGTATGTACATTTTAACTTAATTTAAACAAACAAAAATAGGCCAACAAAACAAAGAAATCACCCCATAGATTACTTAGTGGTCACAAGGTGTGAAACATATCTTTACAACACAGAAGTCTGGCTGTCACAGCCTCACCATGATCAATTTCAGCCTCACTAAAGTGAGACAACCAGATGTTGGGCGCCTCCTAATGTGATGCAGTTTGGAGTACAGAGCAGCATCCAGGAGACATATGTATTTCCAAGCTTTAGATCTAATTTCTGGTGTGCAGGGAAAACTAGAGATAGAGGAACAAGTTAACGACACCCAAGGAAACATCAGACAAATCCAGAATGTGATGGGGCATCTCAAAGGACAATTGGCTTGGAATCTTCAGAAAGGTCAGTATCATGAAGACCAAAAAAAAAAAGGAGGTGAGATGGGTAAGAGGTGGGGAGGGTGGTTCCATCTAGATTAAAGTGACTGAAGAGACACAGAATCCTTATTTGGTCTCTGCCTTGAACAAACTAGCTATCAAAGACATTTTGCGGACAATTAGGGAAATCTGAATGTGGGCTATGTATTAGGTAATATTAAGAAGTTATTGTTGGGACTTCCCTGGTGGTGCAGTGGCTAAGACTCCGAGCTGGAGTCGATCCCTGGTCAGGGAACTAAATCCAGCATGCTGCAACTAGGACCCGGTGCAGCCAAAATAAATAAATAATAAATAAATAAATATTTTTAAAAAAAGTTGTTAACTTTACTAGCTCAATAAAGGCATTGTCTCATTTCAAATACTTCTGTCAAAATAAATGAATAAATAGATTAAGGGGGGAGGAAGGAGAAGTAGTATGAATCCTGGCTGTGGGTCAGGCACCAGTGCCTGCTACACTTAGGATGAAAGGCCAGCTCCTTACAGAGGCCTCCAGAGGTCGGACCAGACCAGACCAGACCTTGCTTGTGTGTCTGTCCTCACCTCTCAGCATTCCCCCCAGCCACCTTCTTTGAGTGGGCCAATCGCTCGCTTTCCAGCCTCCAAGCCTTTGCATTGGCAGTTCTTTCCGCCTGCCGTAGCGACTCGTCCCCTCTCTTTTCCGGATGGCTCCTTCTGAGGTTTCAGCCTAAATGTCATCGCAGAGAGACCCTCCTCCACATCGGAAGTAGGTTCCGCTCTCGGCTCCTGCGTTTGGCTGCTTGGCTACACTTCATCACCCGTGGTGATGATGTTTACTTGTTATGTCTGACTAGCGTTGAAACTTAGAGCCACCACCGGGTCCCCAGAGCCTGCATTTATCGCGCACCTGTTCGCGCGCTGCGCACAGCTGCAGGCGCCTCTGCTTCGGGACGGTGCTTCTGTTTCCTGCTGGGAGTGCCGACCCGGTCCCGGACTAGCCGGGTGGCTTCTCGCAGCCACAGAGACAGCTGCAACCCGGGATCTCAGACCTGACGCCGGATCCCGCCGGCGCCGGGCAGCGGGAAGCCAGGTTCTTCCGCCACCCCCCAAGCCAGGTGACTGCCCCAAAGCCTTTCCCACACCCCAAGCCCCCCAGCTCGGGGACCCCACTCGGAACAGTCTTTGCCACCTACCTGAGGAACTACACTTCCCATCAGGCTCTGGAGCAGCGACCGCCGCTCCCAGTATGCTCCCAGGCGCCGCTCCGCCCCCGGCCTTAACCCCATAGTGGCTGCAGGCTGGCGGGAGCGGCGATGGGCGCAGGTAACCTGCGAGTGGGCCCGGGGTCGGGGTGTGTGTGCAGCAGAGCTGAGGAGAGGACGGGATTGGGGGCCCTGGGGAGGAAAGGAGCCGGGGTTAACCGAGGACAGGCAGCGGGGGTGGAGGATGGGGGTGGGTGGGAGGCGAGCCATAGAGCGTCCGCCCCTCGCGAAATTAAGAACCTGGAAGTTCACCTTTTCCAGCAAAACGAACCCTTTCGGGTGCCAGGCCCGGGGCGGCGCTGAGGTTGCGGCGGGGGGGAGGGCAAAGGAGTCTGCTCTGGCTAAATGCCCCCCTCTGCCCAACACATACCTTCGCCTTCGATCTGGCGAAAAGGAAAGTGGCAAACTCTCCTCTCTCCGCCAGCGAGGGTGAGGAAGGGGAGTACGCCTCTCTCGGCCCGAGGCGCTGACCGGGGCGTTTCCAATTCCCCCCTGGACCATGGGCTAGAGCTTGGGGAGCCCTTCTGACTCCCCTATCTCCTCCCTCGAAGTCGTGTGTACCTGACTCCGGCGCTGACGTACCTGGAGACACCTGCATTCCCTCTTCCTTGTCCTCGCTATGGTCCTGACCAGTGGGTGGTGGCAGGCCTCCACACTGCCGGCTGAGCCTCTGAGCAACCGTTTTCCCAGCTCTTCTCTTCCAGGCTCATTCCCTCAGTCATTGTGACAACCGATGCGGGCCTGATTCCAAGCGGTGGGGTGATGAGCAAGCAGAGCTTCCACTCTGGGGTGGGAGTGGAGGTAGAGGCAGAGAAGAGATGATAAAATAATTTCAGGTTCTGGGAGTGCCACGAAGAAAGGAAAACGTGTAGGGGGTCGGGGGGTACGATGCTGCCTTGGATAGGGTGGTCAGGGAAGTCCTCTCTCGGATGTTCCCAGACTGAGGGGGACAGCAGGGGTGAAGGCATGGGGGAAAGAAGAGCAGTGTACTTGAAGCCAGTGAGTCAGAGGGAGCGTGGGAGGAAATGAGGTGACGGTGTGGGCCCGGGAAGGATCTGGATGTTATTCTAAAATCAGGAAGGGTTCATGGAAGCCCATGGAAAGTGTTAATGAGCAAGGGAGTCATGTTTCCCTAGTCTGAGCTTTCTCAGCATTTTCGGGGAGGGTGGGGGAGGGGTGTGGAGCAGGGGCTGTGGCCAAGCCAGCTGATTTCCTGCCAATTATCAGTTGACCATGGCCCCCTCTGACCCTCTGAAAACTGGGAGTGATAATTGCTACCTCACTGGATGCACACCTGGCCCAACCTGCTGTCATCCTCCCCCACAGGGCCTGGCCACCCCTCCCACAGAATGCCTGAGGGCCCTGAGCTGCATCTGGCCAGTCACTTTGTGAACGAGGCATGCAGGGAGCTGGTGTTTGGCGGGTGTGTGGAGAAGTCACCTGTCAGCCGCAACCCTGAGGTGCCCTTTGAGAGCAGCGCCTACCACATCTCAGCTTTAGCCCGAGGCAAGGAGCTGCGCCTGACACTGAGCCCCCTGCCTGGGGCCCAGCCCCCACGGGGGCCACTGGCCCTTGTCTTCCGCTTTGGCATGACCGGCTCCTTCCAGCTGGTGCCCAGCGATGCGCTGCCACCCCATGCCCATCTGCGCTTTTACACGGCTCCCCCTGGCCCCCGACTTGCCCTCTGCTTCGTGGACATCCGCCGCTTTGGCCATTGGGACCTCGGGGGCAAGTGGCAGCCAGGCCGCGGGCCATGTGTCTTGCTGGAGTACGAGCAGTTCAGGTAGGGCCAGCACCAGGTGTGATGAATACAGTCCAGGCTCCAGGCCTGGCCGTTAGTGCCTCGGTGGTCAAGAAGGAGCGAGTTCCAGCCCCCTTTGAGCTTCAGTCCCTTCACCTGTAGACCAAGACAGTGTGCTTTCCTGGGGGCAGTTCCCTGAGCTAATGGATGTGGAAACCCAAAACTGACGTGGGAGAAGGGGGGGGAGCAAGAGGTGGATGAGGACATGGCCAGTTAGTGTGAGAGCTGGGTCTCAGGTCAGCATCCCACTCTGTCTTTTGGCACCCTCAAGAGGCTAAGAAGAAAGGTGGAGAGGCTTTAACAACCTAAGAAAGGAGGCTGAGCAGGAAGGAATTGCTTCAAGGGAGTGGGGAGAGGACTGCCTAATGTGGTTTCTGAATCAGACTGTGGTCTCCCACATTCTGCTTACCCACTGGTCTGTGTCCCGTGGTCTGTGTGCCTGTCTTCTGCCTGAGGGAGGGGTAACGGCCCCACCTGGCCCCACCAGGTCACATAAGATGGCACACATAAGATGGCCAGTGTCAGCCACTTCCCTTCCTCTAAAGATAAAACATGTATGAGTCTCTGCTTCATGCCAGGCCAGCTCTAAGTGTTGGGGGTTCAGCAGTGATCAAGAGGGATGTGGTCCCTGCTCCCACAGAGCTAGTTCAGGTGGGGCAGGGGGAAAAAGGGGACTAGATTAATTCAAATAGACACATGCCTGAAGAAAAATCCAAGAGGTAGAAAATGACTTTGAGCTGTGGAGGTGGGGGGAGGAGGAGGGTGCATTAGGAAAGGCCACCCCAGGTGACGTGTGAGCTGAGGCCTGCCTGATGAGGAGCCAGCTGTGCATAGCTCTCAAGTAAAAGCGATCTGACAAGAATCACAAACACAAAGGCCTGGAGTGGACTTGGCAAATCCTTTCTTGGGGAAGGCACGCCTTCGGCTGCCCCTTGGGGTGGGTCAGGGCGTCTCTGGTGCCACAGAAGGCAGCAGATTCCTGGCCTTCCCAGGTATGACCCCAAGTGCACCCCTAGGGAAGTGTCTGTGTTGTCTTGCATTTCTCCCACTTCACCTTTTCTAGGGAGTCATGCCACAAGTTAACTCTTTGCCAGCTGAAGCTTCTCTCACAAGATGAGCATTTCGGCTTGTTTTGTCCTCCAGCTGTGGAGCCTGTGGGGATCTGCCCCCCTCAGGGATCTGAACACCCAGGCCAACCTCCTACTCTTACCTTTACCCCAAAAACTCTGTCTTCTGGCCCCCTATTTCATTTGCTTCTCATGCCCATCACTGAGTCAGTCTTGCCATGATCCTTTTCCACAAAGAAACAAGATACACGTACCCTTCGTGGTGGTGAAGAGAGACCCATGACCCTTGGAGGTGGGGTGGGAGCTGCTGGGCACTCACCAGCCAGGGCTTGCCCCCTCACTCCTGCTAAATAAACAGAGCCAGTATCAGCTTCCTGGAAGATCTTCAGCTTCTTGAAAAGACCTGACCCCACTAATAACAAATCTTCGTATCTAACCAACCAGAAGTCCTACACAGGGAGTTCCAGACTGCGGACACACCTGAGGTCCTGTGATCACCCTGTTCTCAAAAATGTCTCGAGTCTGAGGCACTTTGGTGATATACACACTACATACCTAGACTCATGTGTTTTCTTGAACATGCTGCTTTTGACTGGTATTTTTTTACCTTTTGTAATGCATTAAAATCCCACACTGTTGTTCCCATTTAACAGAAAACTGAGGTTCCCGCTGCCAAAACACCACTGAGGCTGGGAAGAGGGGAACTGGGACTCCCCATTTCCTTCCCTTGCACCCAGGAACGGGTTCCCCCAGCTCCTCTCCCCTAACCCATCGGGAGGCAGGGAGGGGTGGGGTGGGCAGAATGGGTCTCACCTGCCCAGACTGTGTCCCTCCAGAGAGAATGTGTTACGAAACCTAGCAGACAAGGCCTTTGACCGGCCCATTTGTGAGGCCCTCTTGGACCAGAGGTTCTTCAATGGCATTGGCAACTATCTGCGGGCAGAGATCCTATACCGGTCAGCAGGCAGGCCCTGGGCATGAGGGCTGGGGTGGCTGGGTGTGCCCACATTCCCCACTGCTTAGCATGGCGCCCTCTCTCCACCTCACTGCAGGCTGAAGATACCCCCCTTCGAGAAGGCCCGCACGGTTCTGGAGGCACTGCAGCAGCGCAGGCCGGTGAGGCTGCAGGGGGGGGACGCACGCACCTATCAGTGCAGGCTGACAAGGGTCTGGGCTGGGTCAGGCGTCTCCAGCTTAACTCAAGCAGGTCCCTTCTCAGTTTCCAGCCTGTTTCCCCATCTCTACAATGTGTGTGCATGGGGGAGGTGATGGGGGGCAGATGAACTGTCGGAGTCCTGCCAAGCTCAGAAGGGGTCTGTTCCCTGAGGGGTCAGCTGCCTTCTGAGTGGCCCTGCCTCATGCTGACATCCAGGTCCTACCCCTGCCTCTTCTCCAGAGCCCGGAGCTGACCCTGAGCCAGAAGATCAGGGCCAAGCTGCAGAACCCAGACCTGCTGGAGCTGTGCCACTCAGTGCCCAAGGAAGTGGTCCAACTCGGTGAGGCCTGGGAGGCAGAGATGGCCAGCTAGGTCTGCTTTGGCATATCGTGTAACCTGGGACAGTTCCTGCCCCTCTCTGGGCCTGGTTCCCTGCCTGGGGAATGGAAGTTTGTCGACCTAGTCGTTCCTAAATGGACTAAGCCTCCTTCACTGATCTTCATGTGTCGGGTGTCTATGTCCCCTGAGCTGCCCCATGAGGCAGGCAGGGCAAGGATTCTTAACTCAACTCCAGGATGGGAAAGCCATGGCCCAGAGAGGGGAAGACACCAGCCTGAGGTCACACAGCTGGAGGAGGGAGAGCCTTGGCCCCCTGACTCAGTCCATCAGCTTGTAAAGCTGAGGTCTGAGCCAGGTCTAACTGTGCTCCCCTCCCTCCCAGCCTAAGTCAGCCCTCTGACCTCCGCCTGGCTCCTCTGTCCCACAGGAGGCAAAGGCTATGGGCCGGAGAGCACGGAGGAGGACTTTGCTGCCTTCCGAGCCTGGCTGCGGTGTTATGGCACGCTGGGCATGAGCTCCCTGCGGGACCGGCATGGCCGCACCATCTGGTTCCAGGTTTGGGCTCTAATGCTCACACAGGCAAATGGAGCCCTGAGGAAGCTGGTGGGATGGAAAGACCTGGGGTTGCACTGTTCCTGAGGATCTAAGCTTTCCCTGTGCTATGCTCCTCCCCTCCTCTGAGTCCCAGGGTCCCAGCTAGTGGAGCAGCCCAGGGCAGGGTTACCTTGCTGTTGGCTCTGACCTGGCGGGGAGGGGACAGTCAGAGAGGCTTCCTAGGGGAGGGGCTTCACTGATCTGGAAGGACAGGTGAGTTCTGCCTCTCCCAAGGAAAACTACCCCTGCCAGATTGACTCCTGAATTCTCCTGATTCCATTTTAGGGGGATCCTGGACCCTTGGTGCCCAAAGGTAAGCTATGCCTAATGTAATGAGAGGGAAAAGGACTAGTTGCCTGCAAGGGCTACAGCACCCTTCTCCATCCCAGTCCCCACTCCAACCCTTGGAGGCACTCCAGAGTGGGAGCATGGGAGTCTAGAGAAAGGGGGCCGCGGCCACAAGACCCTCCAACCCCATCAGCAACAGTATCCTGCAGGGGGCAAGTCCCGCAAGAAGAAATCCAAGGGAGCACAGCGGGGTCCTGAGGACCAAGTAGAGGTATGTCTCCCTGCTCCTACCCCCTCCCTGTACCCTCTCCTGTCCTGGCTGCACCTACCAGGCCAGGCTCTTGGGCAGCTCCTTCCCTTGACAATGGTGGGCAATGGTGGGTCCTAACCAACCTGTGACCTGCTGAGCTCCTCAGGGACCTGTGTCTTCTCCATCCAGAACCCTCCACCTCCAAACAAGGCCCCTTCAAGGACACGAAGGGCACGGAGGGGCCTTCCTGAGCAGACTGTGGCCCAGCAGCCCAAGGGGACCAGCCTCCAACGGGACCCAGAAGCCCCCCGTGTCCCTGGGAAAGGGAAGAGGAGGAGGCAACCAGCGACCTCAGGTGGGCCTTCCTCGGCATCTTCCTCTAGGGAGGGGAGGGCACCACCAAAACGGGCTGTCCAGGAGAGGAAGGGACGGCAGTGTGGGTGGGAGGAACACGTTGACAAAGGTGGTAGGGAGGCTGTTGGGGCAGAGTCCTCAGCCTGGGGTCCGAGCTGCCACCTCACCTGTCCTCCCCACAGGCCGCCGCAGGCCCCAAAAGATCAAGGCTGACACCCCATCCTTGGAGCCTGAGGAGACCTCAGCCTCTTAGCAGGAGGGTCTCCTTGCTTGCATCCACCCCTTCCTGCTGCCCTGGATCTGGGCCTGTGCGGCTTCCTGGAAGTTGCAGGGGACTGGCTGCCCCTGGCCCTGTGGCCATTCCCTATACAACTATGTTGTTTTTAATTGTACCCATTTTCCCCATTTTTTAAGCCCATGTGGAAAAGGCTGTAATTTTTAGTAAACTGATAAACCTTGAACTTCTTGGGCTGGCTGCAGAAGGTCTGGGAAAGCCTAATGTGGAGGGCCTGGTGCCCAGCCCTGGGGACAGGAGGGCCACTGCCTCAGCATGGCAGACTGAGCCCCATCCCAGGCCTCAAGGCCCTGGATCTCAGGACAGTCTGCCTCTGCGGGGACAGCCCTTCAGAGGTGGTGCAGAGACCCACCCCGTCCCCTGGGGCAGCCCAGGCTCTACAGCTCCTCCAGTCCAGGATTCCTCATGTGGCTGCTCCCCTAGCCTAGTCCAGACTAGTCAATGCTCCCCTCCTAGTGGGAACCAGCCAGAACCCACCCACCAGGGCTCCTCCCCAGCCCCAGGCCCTCTGCCTGTGGACACGGGGGAAGAGCTGCTGCTTCTTCCCACCCCCCACCCCCCGCAGCCCTGGCCACACCACATGGCATGCGGGATCTTAGTTTCCCGACCATGTCCCCTGCATTGGAAGCTCGGAGTCTTAACCACTGGACCGCCAGGGAAGTCCCGGAAGAGCTTCTTATATCATGGTCTTACAGTCAGCTTATGGTCATTGATATCCATCCCCCTCTGTCATGGGGCCTGCAATCCAGACCCTGCGCGCACAGATAACCTTAGATCTTGCCCCTGTCCCCAGCTGCCTGGGGTAAAAACTTCCCCCCTCAATGCCTGAGTTTGGGCCCTGAGGGGACTGAGCAGGGGCTACCAGCAGGGTTCCTGAGCCAAGCATTTATTGTTCAAGAGGTAACTGATCCTTGCTTCAGGCTTGGGAGGCAGAAATGAGGAGCCCCCAAAGCCTTCCACGAACAAAACCCCACGCTCAGGGACTCAGCTCGGTGCGGGCTGCAGCACGAGCAACAGGGACTGCACTTGGAAGGGAGAAAAGGTGAGCTTCAGGCGGTTGTTCCGAAGGGGCAGGGGGCCAGCAGGGTCACGGCGCTCCAGGAGGTCACAGCTGGAGAACAGGAGGGACCATGAGGGCTCCGCGAGGGCAGGACTCCCACTCCCACCCCGCGCCCCCACTCACAGGACGGCCTCCTGAACCGGCAGCGACGTGCGCAGCCAGCAGTCCACGTGGCTGCCGTGGGCCTCGTACAGCCTCAGGACCAGCTTGCGGCCCTGGAGGCTGGTCTCCGCCTACGGAGGGAGGTGGGTAGTGGGCGGGGCCGAGGGCGGGCCCAGCTCGGGACCCCGGCCCGCTCCCCGCACCCCACTGGCCCTTGCCTGCTTGACGGTCTCCAACACGACTGCGGGCGAAGACACTGAAAAGGCGCTCCAGGCGGCGGCGGGTGCCGGGCCCGGGGCGGGCAGCGCCAACAGGGGGAAGTTGAGGCTGTAGGCAGCGGGAATAACGCCAGCGTCCTGGAAGGACCCTGGGCGCAGACCGGAAAGGGACGCGTGGTGGAAAATGAGGGTAGGGGCGTGGGACTGCTGGAGTGCTCCCCACTTACCGTTGGGGCAACCGAGGCTGAGAGGGGCTGAGAGTTATCAGGGCCGCAGCACTCACCCTCATGTGGCATCAGCGCGTAGGTGAACTCGTGGCGCCCCATGTCAACCGTGGCGTCAGGGGACTTGGGCGCCCGCAAGCTGGGGTGGGGAGGGTGGTAAGGGACAGGCCGGAGCTGCTGAAGTTCTGTCCTGGGAAGACCGCGCTCCCATACCAGTCCCTGGGAGGCACCCCACTCACAGGGAGAGGCTGAGGACGCTGCCTCGCACTGACGCGCCATACTTGCAGTCATTGAGCAGAGCCAGCCCAAAGCCGTGCTCTGACAGATCCATCCAGCGGTGGGCCCACACCTGGAGGGTAGATCGGAAACCCACTTGGTGGCCCCGCCTCCTCCTCGTGCTCCAGAGCTCCTGTCAGTAGACTGAGGGAAGCTCTGGGACCACATGATTGAATGAATGCCAGCTCTCGCTACAGGAGGCCCTGAGCACACCACACAACCTGTCTAAGCCCCAGCTCCTCATCTGGGAAAGGGGGATAAGAGTACTTACCCCACCAAATGGGCATGAATATCAGACTAAACAGAAAGCATTTAGCACCATGCCTGGCATACATGTCAGGAACCAGCAAATACTGATCATCATCTTCCTCCTCCTCACCCCATACCAGCCAGACAACTAGTCTCTCCCCAGCCAGGGAGGATCCAAACCCTCCACCACACCCCGCCCCACACCACCCCACATCAGACCTCAAATCGGGCCCAGTCCCAAGAGGTGTTGTAGTGGGTGGGCCGCTGCAGATGTCCGAACTGGACCTCAAAGGTGG
This sequence comes from Mesoplodon densirostris, assembly GCF_025265405.1. Lineage (NCBI taxonomy): Eukaryota > Metazoa > Chordata > Mammalia > Artiodactyla > Ziphiidae > Mesoplodon > Mesoplodon densirostris. The sequence goes on along the minus strand of NC_082664.1, from coordinate 119,228,784 downwards.
CCTGGGGGCTCCGTACACGGGCAGGGAACTCCACCTTCAGGAACTTGTGGGCCTCGTGCCAGTGCACCTGTCGGTGGTGGAGGTAGGGGTGCAAGGGGAGGGACCCCTCCTCACCAGCCACACCCAGGGAAGATACCCACCACCCTGCCCCCTGCTACCTCGGTGTGGAAGCGGACATAGGGGCAGCCGATGTCCAGCACAACCTTTTGGCTGAGCCGACTGTTGGGGCTGATCTGCAGCAGAAACCAGGCACTGCCCCGCATGCCACCCTCAGTGCCCACGGCCAAGGTCCCTGCCTGGCCCAGCACTGGCTTCCTGTGGAACAGGGGAGGGAGGCGTTGAGCCAGGACGGCCTGATGGAGGGGGCCCAATACTCTCATATCCCACGCCGCCCGAGTCCTGCCCACCCCGCACCGTGTTTCTAGGTGGTAGTCCATGACGTCCCACGCGTCCCAGTACAGGGGGACATCATCGAACAGCACAAACTGGTTGCCCACAGCACCCTCAGCAATGGCCTCCCTGGAAGGACACGGAGACTGGCGCTTTACAACTGTATGATCGCGGTCTCTCCAGCTGTGTGAGGTGGGTGGGGTGGGAGGTAGGGTGAGTAGGCCCAGAGGACAGGAGACTCCTAACCCAGCCGGCCCTGTTCCATGTGTGGGTCCCAGTCCTGAGCCACCTGTGGGCTACTGTGGTCAGCTGTGGCCAGGGGACAGAGGGAATGAGAGGTCTGGGGTCCCCTGCCAGGCACTGGGAGAGGGCAGTGAGGGGTTAGCACCTGCCGGAGGCCACCAGCACCAGAGATGTCAGGCGGCCAGTTGGGTCCAGCTTCACCCGGATGATGCCGTTGTCCAGAGTCACAGAACCGTCAGTCTTGGTGGGAGGGGGCCTTGAGGCTAAGTCTGCAGAGGCTTCCCGCCACCAATAGCCTGCCCAACCCCAGCCCCAGCCCTGCCTTGCCACCTGCTCCAGGTTGGGGAGCTCAGAACCCCCACGTTGTCAGGGACAGCCCAGGACAGCCAGCCCCCGCCCACCACGATGTGCCAGCACTCACCTCCTGCACTATAAACACAGGCTGCTGGGGCAGCAGGGGCTGCAGTGAGGTGGGGGTGGGAGCAGGAGCATAGCCCATGCTGGGCACTGTCACCAGAGCTGGGGATGAGGCCTGGGCATCAGCGCAGCCTCCCTCACCTTCCAGGAACCATACTCGGGGTGGGGTGGGGGGCTGGAGGGGGTGAGTATTACTAGTACTCTCTAGCCTGGGGCAACCCGGAGCAGAGATCCACAGGGGAATGTCCCCAACTCTCGATTTGGCCTTGATCCCTCCTGCTACAGTAGCCACCCCTCTCCCCAGCTCATACCTAGGCAGTGGGCCCCACCAGGGCTGGGCAGGGCCAACACTTCAGTGCGCTTCCAGGGCAGTGTGTTGACAATGAGGAGGCCCTCAGGACCTGGCTCGCCAGCACAAAGGGCTGCGGCTGCAGTGCTGAGCAGTTTGTTGCCACGGGAACGGATGTCTGGGGAGAGACTGGCTGGTCATGGGTGGGCAGTGGGTCTGGGTGACCCCTGAATGTCCCACAGGAGACACTCTGCCCCGGGTGCTGGAGAGCAGCGGAAAAGTTGTCAGCCTCACCTTCGTAGTGGCACATGGCTTCCTCTGCCACCAGCTGGATGCAGCTTCCAGTCACCACATCGTGGAACTGGTTCAGAAGCAGGAGCCTGCGGGGGCCAAGGGCAGGGCTGCGAAAGGCTGGGAGCGAGGGGCAGCTGCAGAGGTGTCTGGGGTGAGGTTAGTGGGTGGCAGGGGGCAGAAGACAGGCTGACCTCCAGAGGTCCTGCAGCTGGGCGGCCGGGTAGAGGAACTGGGCACTGCGGGCCAGGGCCAGGCTGCTGAGCAGCTCCACGTCGTGCAGGATCCGCTCACACTCCCGGTTCGCCTTCTTGATCTGAGCCCAGGGTAGGGAGAATCGGTCTAGAGTCTGTTCAAGCATCCCAGGACAACTTCCAAAGCCTTCCCTTGCTCAGAACCCCTGGTGGCTCCCCAGGGCCTCTTGTGAGTTATCTGCCCCAGATGCCTCCCTCCTCTCCCCTCAGCCCAAGCCCTTCCTCCCTCAGGGATGCTCAGTCCTGCCTCCTCCAGGCTCCTGACCACCCGGCTCTTGCACTTCTCTCCTCTCAGCTCCTCCGTGGAACACGAGCCTCTTCCCCCAGGTCTGGGCTGGGCTCTGCCCCCTGCTTCCTCCTCTGACCCTCTGGGCCTCTCAAGGGCATGCCCTCCCCATTTGGCTCAGCAACCAGCTCCTGACCTGGGCGTGGGTGGTGTAGGTGCCATTATGTAGCTCCAGGAAGAGCTCTCCGACCCACGTGCACAGCTGCCCCGAGTGGCCCTCCAGCGCCGAGAAGAGTCGCTCCGGAGAAGAGAGCTGCACCCTGAGGGAGACTGCAAGCCTGGGTCTCCCAGCTTGGCTGTGTGATTCACCCTTCTTCCATGTAAGGGTGACAAGAGATCCAGTCCCGACAGAAAGGAGCCACGCCCAGAAAGCTCCCTGTCCACACAAAGCCAGTTCTGGACACCCCAGGAGAGTTTTCTCTCTAGTAGGTTTAAGCCCCGTCCCACCTTTAGCTTTCCCCCCCACCCTACCACCAGGGTAGAAGTTGGGAGGAGCCCATGGTCTGAGATTGGAGGGGGACAAGGTTTAGGGGCGGCGTCGGGCCCCATATTTGAGCAAAAGGAAGGACTAAGGGCAAGGGCGGAGGGTAGGGCTGAGTGAGCCCAGGCCTGACCTGGGCAGCCCATCTGTATTGCACAGCCGCTTCAAGCGGTCCACCATGGTCTGGGTGGGGCCACCACCCCCATCCCCAAAGCCAAAGAGGAAGGCACTGTGGTTGGTACGCCCCTTGTCCCGGTTTTTGGCCACAGTCTTCAGCACCTGCACAGGCGGGCTCAGGGTCAGCTTAGGACGGGACACCCAGCCCTCTCCAGCCTGCCTCCCATCCCCGACCTTGGCCACCAGGTGCCCTTTCACCTCCTCCACACTGCCCTGCATCCCATATGAGTCACCAGGTGGGAAGTGGGCCAGCACCCGGGAGCCATCCAGCCCCTCCCAGAAAAAGGTATGATGCTGCAGGTAGGGAAACAGGTAGAAGAGAGAGGGCAGAGTCAGGGCTGAGGCAGAGCCGGGCCTCCTAGACCTGCCCCTCCTGTTGTGTGACCCTGGGGGAGGCATGCCTTCTCTGGGTCGGGGTTGGGTGGTTTGTCCAGGGCCCCTCAATAAGCCTGGACAGAGATGTATGGGCCAGGTGAGACCCAGGCCCACTCTGAGCCTGGTTCCCTGGGGCCTGCTCACCGGGAAGGAGTTCACCAAGTTCCAGCTCAGTTTTTGGGTGAGGAAGTGCCTGATGCCACAGCTGCGCATGATCTGTGGGAGCTGCGCTGAGTAGCCGAATGTGTCTGGCAGCCAGAACTGCAGGGAAAGGGCCTCTGGGCATGGGGACCAGGGCTCTTGGCAGCACGGCCACAGCCTCAGCCCCCCATCACTCAAGGGCAAGCTCCAGCCCCATGCGCCTGCAGGCGCAGCCGCTCCCAGCCTACCTCGGAGCACATCTTCCCAAACTCCTGCAGAAAGAAGCTCTGTCCCTGCAGGAACTGCCTCACCATGGCCTCTCCACTGGGAAGGTTCCCATCCTGGCAGTGAGGGAACAGGGAGGCAGCCGGGGTCAGCACCAGGTGGAATGCGCAGGAGCTCAGGCCAACCACCCGGACAGGAGCAGCCAGGGCTCTGACACTGGGTTATAGCCAGTGCCCAGGGAGTGTCCATCTCCTCACTTCAGGCCCACCTGTCTGTCTGCCAGAGGGGAGGTTTCTGGGGCCAGGTCATGCAGACAGTCTGTCACTGTGCTTGAGACCCTCGTCCCCCTTGGAGTGTCAGGCCCTGTTATTCCAGGGACTGATAGGTGCTGCTGTGGAGGGGGCATGAAGGGCCTGCAGAGAGTCACCAGCAAAGCAGAGGAGAGAAACCCATGATGGTATGGCCTGAGGCTGAGGGGCTGCAGACTGCACTTACCATCTCCACCCAGGTGCCCCCCACGGGCACAAACTGCCCACGGCATGCGAACTCCTGGAGCCGGGCATGCAGGCCAGGGTAGTGGCTCTTCACCCACGCGAGCTGCTGTGCCTGTGGGGCAGGTGAGGCGGGAGCTAGGCCAGGGGCGACAAGAACCCCACCCAGGGCTGAGCACCTGGGGCCCAGTGGGTGGCTGAGGGTGAGGAGCCCTGCCCCTCAGGCCCCAGAAGCCCTCGGAACCTCACACTAGCGCCCACTGGGCTCCAGGTACCACCGCACAGCCATCCCTCTGACCTGTGAGCAGGCAAAGATGAACTCAGGATTCCGCTCCATGAGCTGAACAACTGTCACCCAGCTCCGGGCACATTTCCGCACGGTCTCCTTGAAGGGCCAGAGCCAGGCTAGACGGGAAGGAGGGTGGAGGATAGGAGGGCAGCAATGTCCCAGCTCCTCCCAGATCTCCAGCCGCACCCCTGCCCCCCAGCACCCAACCAGGCCCAGCCTGGGCCTCCAGAGGGTCATTCTAGCCTTCCGTCCATCCCAGGCCCTTTCCCTGCAAAGTCCTGTGGCATCTCTCCTGAGCTGTCACTTTACATCACTCTTGCAAGGTAGGAGTAGGGACTCGGGAAAGGAGGTTGGCTAGGGCTATCGGATCAATTTTACATCAGGAAATGGAGGCCCCAGTCCCTGGAATAGCCTTACTCTGAGGTTTAGACACCCCTGAGAGGATCCTGTAAGAGGTAGTGGGGGTTGGCCCTTCCCCTGCACGCACATTGAAGAATAGCCTGGAACAGAGGGCACAGCTTCCTGAGATGGACCTGCCTGGGCCAGCTGTCCTGCGTGAGGCACTACAGCCTCTTGCAACCTCTAGGCCTCAGTTCCTTCTTTACCAGCCCAGAACTCTACATCCCGTGCTTTGGTATAGCAGAGAAAGCCCTTGTTCTGTGGTTCAGAAACTTTAGCTGCATCAGAATCAATACCTTGGGGAGTTTTTTAAAAATGTAATTTCCCATAAGCCTCACAGACACTGCAGACTTAACCAGGTTCAAAACTGACCTCCTGATCCTCCCCAGGAAACCTCCCCCTGGGCTTGAGTCCCCATCTCAACTACTTCCACATCACTCCTATCTGAGGACTTGGGCACTTGTCAAATTCTTACTCATCCTCACTCTGTTCAAAGGTCATCTCCTCTGAGAAACCTTTCTTGAATCCCCCAGACCCAGCTGGGTTAAATGACTCTTCTGGGCTCCCCAGCCCCCCATCCTTCCCTCCATCATGGCAGCAACTGTGTCTGCCTATTTTGTGATCACCAGTCTCTATAATCCTACCCCCCCAATATCTAGCATGGGGCCACACGGGGCATCAGATTTTGTTGAAAGAATAAATGAAGCCACACCTAGCAGAGCCTACAGCCCACTCCCCTTTCCCCAGGGAAAACTGAGGTCCAAGAGGGGCAAGAACTTGATGTGGATCACACAGTGCTTCCAGGGCACAGTCAGGTCTTCGAGGCCACTCCTGCCTCCCCGAACCAGCCCAGCCAGCTGCTGCCCTACCTGTATCAATGTGGCAGTGCCCCAGGGCATGGATGGTATGCTGGCTTTCACCCCCACGTTGGCCAAAGAACTTGGAGGCCAGGGCCTGGGCCACTGGGAAGGTCTCTGGCTGGGCGGGGTCACATACGTTCACCATCTGGTTGGCTGTGTACAGGGCCTGGTAGCTGCGCTGGTTGTCCTCCCCGAGGCCCTGCAGCAGGGTTCTGTCCCTTAATCCCCATCTCAAGCAAGCAGAGTCTCCAAAATTAGACCCCAGCTGATCTCCCATGGGTTCTCAGCAGAGCTCCTCCTTACCTCCAACCCTGTGCTCCTGCTGGCCCCCCTGCTCAGCACTGTCTCCTTCCTCCCCTTTACATAGGGAAATCCTCTCAACACTCAGGCAGGCATGAAACACCCTCCCTATTCTGGATTCCCAGAGCCCCAACTACCTGACCCAAGAAACAGCCTGCCTGGAACAGGGCTCTAGAGGGTGAGCAGGTGGCGCGGGGGTGTCGAGTACCTTGGCCATACCCAGCAGCAGCTCCAGATCCACCAGGAGCTTGTGGACATCCCGGTGGAACACGGCCAGCTCAGCCCGGCTCACCTGGAACATCTTCTCTGGGTCAGGGGCTGCGATCATGGTTCCCTTCCCGGCCCCCAGGAGCCCATTGCAGGCTACTTCCACATAGAGGGTCAGGCTACAAATGTGGAGAGGCAGCCTCAGGCCAAGGGACTGGCAGAGGACTCGGGGGCCTAGGGAGGGAGGACCAAAGAGGCACCCAGCAGACCCCTCCCCATTCACCCCCAGGATCTACCACCCAGAGGATCTCACAGTTATGTCAGGTGCGTGTGAGAGAGGGTCATGGTAGAAACAACAGACTACACCAAATTCTGCTGATGAGTGTTCTGCCTTGGCTGGGGTGAATAAGTAGCCACGTTTGGAACCATGTGAATTATACTGTTGTTTCGACTTTTATTTCCAAAGCTGTCTTTACAAAGCACTGCCTTGGTCTCAGAACCCTCTTTGCACATTAAAAACATGTTTGGATCTCCCAGGTCCAGTCTTTCAGAACAAAGATCCATCAGCCAATATGGGCAGGCCACTGTTTGGAGAGCATGGTGGGGTGTGGTGCTGTTCTACTCAGTCTTCAGAGAGCAAACATGACTTCCTTCGGGAAGCCTTCCATGACTCTCCTCTTATCCCTCTCCCTAGTCTAGAACAGATTTCTTATGTTGAAAGTTTTTTCTTTCAAAGCCCTCATCAGTTTTGCAATTATATAAGTATATGTGAGTCCCCCTTGCTGTCAAGAATCACATCATTCACCATCACAGTCCCAGTGCCTGGAAACATCAGATACACAATGTTCAATAAATATAATACCTAAGAAGAGTTTTGTTTTTGTTTTTGTTGTTTTGGTTTTTTTGGGGTTTTTTTTGCGGTACGCGGGCCT